>NC_143016.1:16878395-17229395 GCF_055824585.1 Amblyomma mixtum
GTGTTAGCTTGTCACTCAATGAAGGTAACGTCTCTGTGATGCCGCCTCATATTGACACCTTGAAGCCTAAAGCGCACTGGTTGCAGTACCTTGCTCGGCGTGGCACGGAGGCTGGCAAGCACACGTGTATGTCCTTGTGCGCACTTTTAACCATTTTGTTAACCGTGCTTGTTTGTTTTAACTTACACACGAACGTAGCCGCATGCATCTGTGTTTGTGCTGTTTGTGACACAAATCACCTTCCAGTGTGACGCAACGATGTAAACCAGCGATGTGCGGTGACGTGAATGTGAGCTGATTGCTTATTGTTCATAGTGTGCTTGCGGCTTCAGTGAAGGTGGCGAACTGACATTCAGTTCTGTGCCACTCGTTACCCTTGGTACCCCCTTGGTGTATTTTCTTAGCTTGTGTGTGCTGCTATGGTACGTGGATTCACTCGGTTTGAAATTTATAGCCGCATTTTTGATCGAAGCTGTAGACACAATGCCGTTTTTGCAGTCCATCCATCGTTTCCTGCGTTGACTGTAGTCTAGATAGAAAACAGGCAGGGCTCGCAGCATGACCGAAGGTCACTCTCGGGGTGATGCAAGTTGCTTTGCTGTCCCAAGCGCTGGCTGTCGCCTCCGCCTGCGCACACTCATCGTTTTATCGTTACTTCATTTGCAGCCGCGAGAAAATTCGCGTCTGCTGGCGTTATCGCGTGATGGCAAACTGATCTTCGTCTGTGGCCTGGATATCGCATAGTTTTGTTCGCTTACTGCGTGCCGATCCTTCAAGAAAGCATGTGCGCTGTCGTGTCACGCGCGCGAGTTCTGGCGAGTGCGGCTCGAGATAAGACATCTGTGCCCACCCACGTCTGCCGCGCTTTTGTCTTTCCACCGAGATACGATTTTCATCGGGAGCCTTGTCAATCTCGCCGCAGGATGCCTGTGTCCGAGATAATGTTTGGAGATTGGACGAGACGTCACCAGTCATCTGCTCACTAGAGCTCAACAGGTCACATGGGCCATTCATCGGAGCAGTGGCGGTGCCAATACTAACGCTGCCCACTTCTCGTTGCAAGCAGAGTCACGTGGTCTTGGTAAGTGCTTTCAATCCAAGTATAGCGCAGCCTGAATGCATGGGAGGTTTGCACTTTGTAGGAATGAGAAATGTGTGCCTGGTGCACTGTTTTATCAGTGAACCTTTAGAACTGCCTATTTAAATTAAGCGGTACAACCAGATTGAGGCCCTGCGTACTGATTTGATGATTGCGGACATATTATGGAGACACCAAAGACCATTGGCCTTTGAAAAGTAGAACTCAAGGCCTCCGTAATCTATTTCACAATTTGCTGGCAGTGGAGTGGAACCTACGAGTGTGACGCAGCAGCTTCTGCAAGTGTGCTGTTATCATGTGCAAGTGAGTGAACCTCGCAGCTCTGTAAGCTGTCACCTTGCGCTTGTGGCTTCCTACGCTCTTTACTGTGTACCAAGTTTAGTTTCTTTGGAGGAGAAATTCTAGAGGCCCGTGTACTGTGCGATGTCTGTGCACGTTAAAGAACCCCAGGTGGTCGAAATTTCCGGAGCCCTTCACTACGGCGTCTCTCATAGCCTGAGTCGCTTTGAGACGTTAAACCCCATAAACCAACCAACCAACCAGCATGAGGAAATTGCCGTCATTGATTCATTTTGATTCCCATCACTCTGGATGCACCTGATGTCATCTGTGGTGTAATTATTAGAACTATGATGGGGACGGTGTGGTTGCATCCTGTCCTGTTTGGCTGAACTTGGTTGTGCTGACTTAGCTGATGGTTTGGGCAGGTTAAGGCAGAATTCCCGTGCAAAATGTGATAAAGATGATGTGTCGTGTATTATATTACATCACATGAATAGTTCATGCAATGTTTTGTAAACATATCAATCCTGCATCTCGTACAAATGGTCAGCACCTTGTTCTACTAGATGCATTCATAATCAGAATTCAGTCAACCTATCACTCAATCTTTGTTATAGTTTGCACTTGCAAACTCCAGTGTCCCTTTAAGTGAGAACTGATGAGCAGCTTCACCATGGGAAGCAGTGATCACTGTGCGGAAGTGTGCACCAAATCTGCAGGCAGCTGGGGCCCTTTCTTCTTTTGGGTCAAATTCTCTAAATAAAGACCCAATTCCTAACCTTCACTGAATCAACAGCCCATACCTCACAACACTGTCTTCTTCTTACTTGTGCTTGAAGTATGGAGAGATCGGCTTGCAGCCTTTGCTGTATGGCTTATAGTTGCCTTTAATCTGCCCTCGAGAGAGATAAAATTTAAGAAATCTGTTTTGGGGATGCCTATATTAATAAACTAACAATCAAGTTGACTATGACAGCAAATGTGATGAACTACGCAAGAATTCTGTTGAAGTGAAGCCAGTAAAAGTAAAGATGGTCACCTTCACTTCAGACATTCAGCTTCAGTAAAAGTAAAGATATTTTGACAGTATAAATACATTCCCTGTAGGGCCTTTAAATTCTCACGTGGTTTTCCTAACCAATTTAACATGTCTACATGTTTTATGAATATAATTCTTGGTTAGGGAAGATGCTTACGTAATTGCAGTGTGCACCATCTGTAGTATATAGTCAAGCAGTTATAAGGTGCTTGAATTTCACTCCGTTAATGTGCAGTATCTGGACGAAAATATTTATGCCATTTTTGGTGCATGCTGTAGTGCAGAATTTTAGCAGCATGTCCTTACTTCCAGATATTGGTAAAAGTTCTTAAGCCATATGAACTTCCTGCTGTTTTGGTCATGTTGAGCGTTATGATCTTAATGAAGCAAGAAAAAGTTGTTCATCTGTCTTGAGAGCCCATATACAAACTGTTCCTGTGAAAGCGTTTCTCAAGCTGTCATGTTACTAATAAGTGTACTTAGTACCGTGCTAGTAGTTAACAAGCTATTGTCAAAGGTGTACAGACACAAAATTTCGAACTCTAACAGACAATCTGATTTGTTTCATGGGCGTAAGGAGATGCCTTCTAGGGAGTCACAGACATTGAATGGAGAATAATTTAATGATTTTGAATGCTGTCTGAGAAGCTGCTTGACACTTCCGCCAGCATCGAGTGGCTTCAGGGTGCACGTGCCCCAAATTTTGTGATGCCAGCGAACCCAATGGTTGTTCACAGGAACAGCCAGTCACTTGCCGGCAAAACTGATGTCATAACGAATATAGCAGTCCGGGTTGGCTGTTCGACTGTGATATCAAGGTGCACTTAAGCACTGGCGTAGATGACTGAAACTGCCAGTACGAAATAGTTTGTCATTAATTATTAATGCTGTGCTATCTTGTGTACAGGTCATTTTCATGATTTTTGGGCCTATGCACCCCTTTCAAGGCAAAATAATGGACACCCAAAAACTTTGTGTATACCTGCATGCATTGTACTGTCTTGATCCCACGTAACAGGGGAGGCAGAGGATGAGGAGAACCTGAGCTCTCTGCTGTCAGTTATCTTCAGCTTAAAGGAGGAGAAAGAAAGGTCCTTGCCTTCTATCATGCAGCTTTGTGTTTCTTGTACTGGGGCTAGCAGTGTTAAGATGCTTTGTATGTGCTGAACTGATAGTGCTGCTACGCTATATGGAGGCGCTGTGGTGCGAAGAAGTCTTGAAGCGTACATTGTTTGGACGAGCCAGATGGATGCCTCGTTCCTCAGGCTCATGATGATCGGGCACACATTCCAAGTAGACATACAGCTCGCAGTGCCGAACCATCCAGTTGTTGAGAATCTCGCATAGGTGTACAGAGTGTGTGGCTTTCTCAGAAGAACAGGCTGTCTGTGTGGATGGCAGGAGTGTGTCAGTGGTTTTTTGTACTATTTTCACGGCATAAACGTGATACAAGGTGCAGTGCATGGAATCAGAATATATTGTCATGAGTGTCACATTCAACGACTGTCATCAGCTGAACCCTGAAAATTCAGTCTGTTTTGAAAAGGATGCATTGATACATACACGCAGGGAATCGAACAGGTATGTTCAGCGACTTTCTAGGAGGGAACTGGTCATTTATTTTAGCTGGTGTTTATGGAAGGCCATGGGCCGCTTACACACTTACAATCTGTGACAGGTTCGTAGTGCACCTGATAGGTGCTGCTGTGGGAAATAAAAGTTTGCGCTGCTCCCAAGGGATGGCGCTAGTGCTGCACATAGTGTAGTCGGCGCACGGTGCACGTACACCATTTCATGGGCAAGGAGGTATCTTTGGTGGCTGCTAGGTTGCTACGCGAGAGAGGGTGTCACATTGTGGAAGCTGCTGGAAGAGATTAGTTCACAGCATTTGAATTGCAAAGTGCAGCCTACAAATGCATTTCCGCATTAAAATTGAGTGTTTGCACCATGGTGTGTAGCTCAAGGCATAAGCGTCCTCTCTGTGCTGAAGCCACAGACGCTGCATCCTTAGCTGGGCATTAAAAGTAGCAGTAAGGAAAGATGTAGCAATCTTACAGTGGGTGGACACTTGGGCCATACTGTGGGGGATGGGATTAAGGAAAGAATGACAGGTGCAGAGGTTAAAAAAAGATTTAGAACATTTGTGCTCTCTCTCGCTGAATTTTGCGACTTATGTAACAAAAGTAAATGTAAAATTTTGTTTGCTAGTTATTCAGTCTAATATTGTGAGACTTTGGTGCTTGCAGTTAGCTCGATCGATAAAGGACTGCAGGCGCGATTTGGTTGCGTTCAAAATTTTAGATGACTTTTTCCTTCGGGGGGAGTGTGTCTGTCATTCAGAGTGTCGGAAACGAAATTGCAATGACCAGTTCTTTCGGTACTGAACACAAGTGGACAAACTCGTGCCGGAGGACAGTCTGCATTTTAGTGAAAGTGCTCTCTTTTTGGTTTGAATGTTAGGTCAGACTGGATCAGGTAGAATTTCTTCACTTACCATGCTGTTTACTTTTTGCTCTGTTTTTGTTACTTTGGCTAAATCTGAGAGATAAAAGAGGAACTCTCTATGATGCTCGCAACAGACATATATATTTATGATTCTGAGTAGAGGGAACTTCCCTCAGCACAGATGAATTGATGCATTTTTACCAAGCAGAAACCTTGCTTGGCGGTTTGGCTTGACGTGAAACAACCTTGCTCCGTGCTTGAAACATAAGGCTGAACTACTGCTTTCAGTAGCGTGTAGACCATGCCTTTATTTATTTATTTGTTTATTGATACTGCGGTCATTTCCGTGACCTTAGCAGGACAGATACAAAAAATCAAGTACAAAAGACAAGGTACATAACTGGACATATATGTGATGTCACTCACTCAAATGCGACATGGCATGCGAAAGTCAGAGATAATGATATCAATCGATACATAGAAACAGATATGACTCGAATGAGGACAATGACCCTTGTGTAACAGTATTTTTAGCAAGATTATTCTATTAGACAATACTTCTAGGAAATAAAAGTATATTTGAAACAAATTTTTCTAGGAAGTAATATGTTATGGTCAGAGTGTTTTGTTGTCATACAGCTTGATGCAAAATGGTAGAATGAGTAATGTATGATTGTTATGGTGTCCATTTATAAGCTGAAAGAGAAATTTGAAATTTAGAAACCTTGCTTGGGTATTTCAACACAAATGTTTCTGAGATGTTTGTTGCTAACTTTCTATCAAATGTATCTGCCAAGCTTAAAACATTGAAAGTACGATGGAAATACACCTTATACTGGCATAAGCCATCAAGCAAGTTTTTCTGGTGAATCGTATGGGATGCCTTTATGTTTCTTTACACATCCTTGTTACCATCTGCTTAGCAGATGGTAGCTTTTAAAGTCAGCATCATCAGCGTGACTATGCCCACTGCAGGACAAAGGCCTCTCCAATGTCTCTGCAATTAACCTTATCCTGTGCCAGCTGTGGCCACCTTATCCCCGCAAACTTCTTAACGGCATCTGCCCACCTAACTTTCTGCCGCCCCCTGCTATGCTTGCCTTCTCTTGGAATCCACTCTGTTACCCTCCACCTGTTACTAATCCATCTTATTTTGTTGAGAAATCTTAGGTCTTTTTGCTACCAGTGTTTCTGTGCACAATTAGTATACATTCAGTAAATAGATGCAGCAGTGGTGTAGAGGTAGAGTATCTGCCTCGCTAGGCACATCTAGGCACATTTTGCAGTCTAAATATGTATGCGGTGGTGACTGATTAGACTTAATCTTGTATATTAGTGGGAGCAGTCTGTGGACATCTTTTCCAAATCATGTAGCTACAAAGATCGTATTTTTGCAGTAACCAAAGGGCGTTGTTTTTTTTTTAATGCACGTCAAGTAGAAATAGCCAGTCTGAGAGAACATTGGTGACTTTTTTGCCAATAAAGTAGCTGAGCACATCCTGAGCAAATTTAAAAGCTGCCTCAAATGCCCTTTTTTGTTCGGAGCCAAGTTCCGAACAATATGGTGCAAACTGGCACTGCACAGGCTAACACCAGCGGGCAGGCTTTTCAAGTAAACATCATGCTAAATGACATAGTAAGTCCTTCATTTGGGCTTGCGGATATATCGGCTAGTTAACTCCCCATGCGTGCGTCAGAAGCATCGTGTGTGTGTGCAAGATAAAAACCTTCTCTATCTGCACGTGACTTTTAACAATGCTATCGCACAGGGTTGTATCTTGAGCTTTTATCTGACGGAAACTGGCAGAAACTGAAATGGAGCGCCTAGTGACCAGTCAACAGCTGCGCACTTACTTGGTTGTTGTTGCCGAAAGGTACATATACCTCTGTGCAGTGTGATTTGGCGCAGTAATACATCTGTCATGAACCTGCCAGCCCTGTTCATGCATTAATTAATGCACCTTAAACTGCCATAGTGCAGGCCATCTGCATAGCTGGAACATGCCACATTGGCTCACAGAGCAACAATACTGATCACTTCGGACAGCTTTTAGTGACTTTATTTTATGGACACTCACATATTGTATTGGCCTCACCAACAATGCAATCACATAAATTAGCGCTTCCTTAGGCATCAGCCGAAATTTGCTAAAACGTGCATGGGGTAGGAGGTGCAGAGGACTAGTCTTGATTAGAGGCTCACAGTAAGGCATTGTCTTAACATCTGTCCCATTGGCATAGTCATACAATGGTTGCCAAAGTGTGGCCTGCTTCATTCTTGTAATTGTGGACTTTTGGATCTGCATGCACCTTGCATTTGCAGTGAACAGAATAAGCATAGCAAACATTTTCAATAGCGACCTTGTAACACCCTAAAGGAATAATTTGTCACTAGCTTCCTCTAGGAAGTCATGCAGTAGTCATTGTGGCTTAATTAATCAGTAAAGCTGTTATGCAGAGCCCCCTGATAAAGCCTTACATTGCACCAGTATTCAAGTTGCCCTTTTTCTTCCCACACTCCCTCCCCCGTGCTTCTGAACTCATTGCTGCAAATAATACGGCTCTCAAAACACACACGAGAGGCAGTGGGGAGGAGTTCTCGTAGTCTAGGTTGCCAAAAATACCAAGGCACATTGCTTTTGCTGTGTTTGGCAAGTTATGCAGCATAGTGTGAACACGTGGCAGTGTATTGACATTTATTAAAAGGTCTTCAGATTGCCTGCTCAGGAAACCGTCACAGTTAGGCTTTATATGAGTAGCTTTATTCACACATTATTCAGCACTGACAGCAGGATGGCGGATTTCGACAGCCAGGGCCAAGCACGCACGCAGAAGTGAAGTCCGTGGTGTGCAACAGCGTCCATTGCGTGCTAAGCGAATGTGAGAATATGCGCAGGTGAGAGTCGCACCACAGCCGCTTGCAAATAAACGCTAATCGGTGATGACCCTGGGCTGTTCCTCCTCTTGTCTCTTGCTTTTCTTTTTGCTTTCTTTTTTAGTCTTTAAAGATAAAAAACAATGTTTTGGGCTGTGGTAGATTAGACTACCACTGCCTTGGGACTTTCCTTTTTTTCTTTTTTTTTCTTTGATGGCAGCAGGCACCTGTGTAAAAAGAACACACCGCATTTGTTCATGGTACTGACATAGAAGCTGTGAAACAGCTAAGGCCTGTGAAATGCAATGTAGAAATTGCACTGAAAGGGCCATTCAATAAATTCATTTTGTTCCAATTGGGGACATAGTGCTCCACAGGAAGGCGTCAGTTTGTGCAGCTCGCTGCGTACAAAAGCCAGCTAGTTCCAACGAGCATATCTTGGTGACAAATTATCAGGGCTTTAGATTACAAAGGGGAAGTTCGAGCAACTATCTAGATAGGAAAGCACAGTTTCACGTTTTGATTGATTGACACGTTTTGCCTGAAGCTAGACATATGCAATGAACAAGTGGACACTCTGCCTAATATGAAATGCTTGCTCAACAATGCAGTTGCAATGCTTATCAGTGTTCAACTGATAAGCATCAGGCCCTGCCATAATTTACTCCCCTGATGGTGAAATTAGCAGATTTGCTGGGAATTAGCTTATGTTTGTTCAGAAAATATGAGCAGGTAACTTCAGAAAGTCACGCCATTTATGGGAATTCCCCACACAAGCTGAGGAGGCACTGTGAATGAAGTATTGTGTTCTATCATGCCTTACGTTAATCTGAGATGCAACTTGCTACTTTTCGGTGACTACACCAAAGGAAGGCGAGCGGCGCGATATTTGCCAGGCCACAGATGAATGTGCCAAGCACTTCGTTGTTTGCACCCTAATGATGAGGACATTTCATACGACAGTGCAGCTCACATTGGCCTAATCGCAGGTATGCGAAGCTCGCACTACTACATTTTGGGTTTTGTATGCTTATTTTTATGAAGAGCAGTGACACAAAACCCAACATTTCATGCCCCCCCCTACCTTCTGGCACTGTCCCTGCTACTCCTATGACTGTAGTAGTGAATATGATACATGCTTATCGTTACAGCAGCAACAAAATATACATGGTTCTGGTTCAGCGTTGAAAGTAGGACTGTGCTGCAGCTATGTTCTGTATTTCTGGCTGCGCTGGCTGTACTGCTAAGTACTATATAAACACTACCTGTACTGATCGAACTTGCGTTTTCAAAGTGTGCTGTGTCTAGCAGTGATTCCTCTATTTCCGGTGAATTTAACATCCTTCAAGTCATAAATAAGGTGGTTTCTTATGTCTGTTAGCAAACACAGTAAAATATTCTGCACAACAAGGTGCTCAGTAGCATGCCCACCGTCATTTTCATCCACACAGAATTTGCACCAGTAAAAGTTCTTTTTCTGAATTTCTGGAGTCAAATTATCTTCAAAACGAAGTGATTCGATGACTTGCACGTGCCTCTAAAAATTTAACAGCTGGTGTTTCACAGTGGAAAAGTGAAGAATTGTTTTGGATGAAAATTGAAAGCAGTACCTGAAAACATTAAACCCAGGAAGTGTAAAAATACAACACACTGTTGTTCAGTGTGTGTTATTGCAAACCAGAAAGTTAGTTCCCAGGTGACACTGCATCGCAGTTACAAATATGGAATATGTGGATGTTTTTATACCTGATTATTGCATCAAGGCATGTGAGTAATTATTACACCTATGGGAACAGCATTGCAGAATAATGAACGAACACAAACTTTGAAGGAGCAGTTCTACACACCAAGTGTAGATATTGCAGCTGTAGTCCATTCCGCCGAATACTGTCCCAAAAAAACCTAAAAGCTCCATATTCCTTGTCCTCATACGATAGCATTTGTTTTTACCAGCCACTTTTTGCATCAGTGAATCAATGATACCCAAAAGAAGCAACATGAAGCACGTGATACACGTGCATAAGCATAAGTTGTTGTGCACAGGGGTGGTATTCTCCCGGTGTCGCCTTTTGCGACATGTCGCAGTCGCACTTCGCTGATTGGCTCGAGCCGCGGTGACGGCGGCGTGACAACACGGATCCGCCTTCCTGCTACGTCGTCGTGACGTCGCCCCAATTTACTACGCTTAGTCGAACAACGGAATGCGCTGAAGCGATTCGTGCGGGCGACGGGCTACCGTTAGCGTACGAACGCAATCGGCAGTTGCGGCTTTTGCGCCCTTGGCGTGAAAACATGGCGACGTCCTTTCAAGCGAGAGCCGCCCGCTTCAGCCAATTCAGCAGTCCTTGCGATTCCGGTCGGCATGTTTACCGGCGACTACTGGTGTTGTTACTTTTCGCTATGACTTACCTTGCATCGACGATAAAGTTTAAGCTGCAATTCAGCCTAGTTTTTTAGATACGCTCTCGATTCTGGAGCGCGCAAGCCTAATGGCACCTCCAGCTACACTGCTACCGTCTGCAACTGCCCGAAACGCAGCCGAAACCTAGCACAACCGTCCGGAACGAAAAAAAAATAGATTTGGAGCTTTTTCGCGGTGTTTTATAGACTTAAATGAAGTAAAGCGAGTTTATATTAAATTTGCAAATGTTTTTTTGAACATTAGACGTCATGTGATGGCAAATATTCTTGCTATAAAAGATACGAAACTACTGCTGCTAGTGGATCAGCAGTGGTAAATTGTCGCTTCTCGGAGTGAATGAATGCACCGCAGACGAAAGTGCCGGCGGCTTTTTCCGTTTCTTCGAGCATCTGTAAGCACTTTTTTAGGCCCCGCCCATATGCGACATGTCGCAAAAGGCGACACCGGCAGAATACCACCCCAGGTGATCATGAAGGCAGAGATTGTTAAAAATTTGCAAGGCGGCAATGTTTTCACTCCTCCATAAAGGGTGGAAACGCTATTCCTTGTGCGTTTTTGCTTTTAAAATGATACTTATGCCATTAGTAATCATGGATCACCTTTTGTAATTAAACTTTTTTTTCAGTCTTGGTTTCATTTTGCCAAATAACTGCTGCCATGTCACAAGTGAGTATGAGATTGTGTGAGGCATACGAGAGCTGCAATATAACCACTGCTTTTTCATTTAAATTCAATGCAGCTTTTACACAAAGCTACTCCAGAAGTCAAAATGGCAACAGGTGAACAAAGAGCTATTGTATTGCAGTTTTGTATACCTTACATGATCTCCTGTTCACTTGCGATGTTGCAGCCGCCGTTCGGTTGCTGAAACCATAACTGTATAGAAGAATTCAAGTTATAATTTATTTACTGAGCGTAGCTGAATTTCACATTGTGAACCACGTTTACTATTGTCTTAAGCATAATTGCATAGCGGAACACTCTAAGAAAAATTCGGTGTCTCCTGCCCTCTGTGCTCACCTGATGATGGGGATGAGGAACGTGAGCAAGATGATGGTCTAAGAGGGTCAGGCTGCATCATCGCACGGCTGAGGGGGGCCACTCCTGGACGAGGCGTGACACTTCCTCCCGGATCTCGCTGATGCGGAGCCCAGTGAGACCACCGTTCTGTGAGCGCAGCGTCTCCAGGCAAGCCACCAGCCGCTCCTCGGACACGTCAGGCATGCGCTTGTGCAGTGTGCGTGCCAGGCGTAGGTAGCCAGACTTGCGCACCGTACCGAAGCAGCCGGTGGCGGTTGCAGGGCCACCTCCAGCATTGCCGCTGCCACAGAGAGTGCTGGCAGGGGACAGGTTGCTGGTACAGCGCAGGTACTCAAAGTCGGCCACACTGTCCGAACGTGAGACGGGGGACGAGAGGCGCAGCCGCACCAGGTCCAGGATGCGGTCAAAGCCATAGTCAGGCTCCTGCTAGCAGCGGTCAAGTGCAATTATAAAAAAAATTGGAAGATGAACACATGGCATATAATGGGAAGCCTACATGAATGGTGGTAATAATGACAACCTGCCGGCCTCGGGGGAAAAAAGTTTATTTTTCAGGTGTGTTACCCTCACTGTGCTGAAGTTTTCTCTGCACAAGGCCAGCTTGCCAGGGAGCAATGCACTTCAAAGCCACGACAGTGTTAGCACCAATGCCTGTAGCACAGTTATGTCTTCTTTTAATTAATTTCAGTATTATGCCATTGACTTCTGCAGCTGATCTGAAGTGGAACAAGGAGAAGCACTTGGCGCAGTGCATGAAGACACTGTCTTGACAGTGCTGCTGTGCTTTTACTGACTAGCTCCAAACAGACTACTTTCACCAAGTTGTGCTGAGGTACAACATGGCATGGAGCAGTATAAGGCAATGTGCAAGGATAGCCATTAGCAAAGCAAAGACAAAGCAAAGCAAAGACATACCCATATGTGCTGAAGGCCCACAGAGGCTGGCAGTTCTTCAATTTCTATCCTCTTGTGGCGACTTGCCCTCTCAATGCAGTGCGTGAAAACACAGTCCGCACGGTCCCGCTGCGTTGCCAGAAGTTCAGCCCATCGCCTCCAGGGGTCGGTGAGTTCGCTCAGCAGCTGAACATTGCCATTCGTCTCTCCAAATACCTCGAAGTACAGCTTTGACACTGCAGCGTTGCGCCTCTCAGCAAGTTCAATGGCACCGGAAAGGTTTTCAAGCACTGTGGTGCGACAGAAGTGCAGCAGCTTCACCGCCTCGTCGTAATTGTGTGCGCATACTTCCAGCTCACGGGACGAGTCTTCGAGCTCAGAACGGTTTTGCTTGTCAAGATCTACGTACATCTGGAAAGAAACAAGAACACACTGCCTAAGTACACCTCCAATGAACTGGAGTGGCATTGAAATGCTGGCTTGGCTTGCATATGCAGGGCTAAAAGCAAGGGGAGAGCAGTGCTTCGAAAACTGCTGCATTCAATTCATGCCAAGCATTTAAGCGGGAAGAGTGCTCCTGTGGTCCAAAGCATAATAGTCCCATCCATCAAAAACGTGCATGTGCTGAAAGGAATGAAGCGTTTACATTTCCGAGACGGTTATCTGCCTTGTAAGAGAAGGCATCACTGGTGTCATGAAAAGCGTGCATAAGCAGTAAAATTGCGAAATAAAGTGATGCAATAGGGCATGCTTTTGCGGGAGGTGGCTGACCCGCGCTCGCGCTGCCTAGTGCATCTCCCCCTTGCGGTGGTTCTGCGCCGTTCAGCTGGTTGCTCATGCGCGTGTGCGAAGACCCACGTAGACGATAGAGGAGCAGCGCCAGCCTTGATGCTTATATACTGTGGTGGCCAACCTTTACATCGGAGAACGCGGCCTCGATGGCCCCGGCGTCTGGCTTTCGTCGTCAGCCAGACTTGCGCGACGCTGACCTGTGGAAGCGCTATGGAGTTGCGGGGCAGCGCTTTCGTGCTGCGCACTGGTCAACGCGGGCCTCACCTGCGCCTGGCCCTCGCGCGTCGCCGACGTGTCTTCGAGCAGCCTGGCCTCGCTCTTGCTCGCCCGTGCCTTGAAGTCTGCCAGCTGCCGCTTGAGCTTGCGCTTCTGGTTCTCGAGGCTGTTGAGCTTGCGCTCCAGCTGCTCGACCACGCTGAGCTCGGCCACCGGAACGGCCCGCCGCAGCACCATGCCGACCAGGAGCGACAGCAGGAACAGGACAATCTCGTAGCTGGCCATTACGCAATCTCGCCAAAGGGGGGTTTGGGGTACAGTACTGGCGCGGTCTGTATTACTACTACGTACTATCGGGGTAAACGAGCACGACGTTATCGGGCGACGGCGTTAGTGCCGGCGACCCGTCCAGGTACACGCGCTTCGAACGTCGACGAGGCGCTTCTTCATTCGCCTAGCAGGGTAGAGCTCGACACGCTGGCGTCCGAACGTCGCGCGGGTCAGATTGGAACCGGAGCTCGAGCCACGCGCTGTTGGCCCACGATATTTTTTCTTTTTCTTCGCGGTCGTCTACGCTTCGCCGCGTGCGGAACACCGGCCTGACGGTTGCCCTCCCCTCGCTGCCAACGCCAGGTGATTCTGACGTTCTGACGGCCCAACAACGCACGCACGCACGCACAAAAAAAAAAAAAAATTCGCCACGATTGACATGCAGAGGATCTTGCGCGTGCCAACAATTTTGATGCTGCATAAGCTTGGGATCTATTGAAATAAGGCCATATTGAGCAGTTTTTAGAGCGATTAGGTTTTTCAGGAAGCACTTGTGCCTCCAAAGGTAGTTTGGGCCTGCACTTGATGGAACTACTTTGCTAGTTTTAGTGCAGTTATATATGGCTTGCGGATGGGAAGTACTTTTCCACGCAGTTTTAATATAAACTTTCAAAATTCATTCTCGCTTGCAAAACTTTGATCGCATACGTTGATTTGCGACTGTCGTGTCGTGCGAGCTTGCTTTCTAAAAATCGAAACGTCGTCGTGTTATACTGTCGAATGTCGTCTGCTTTTCACATACGTGCCGCGTCTGCTCTCCCGAACAGCTAAACCTCATCTCCAATGCGGATGAATGTGTTCGCACCAGCTGTTCGCAATCTGTTTGTGGAGCGTTCGAGCCACGCAAATGCAGACCGTTTCAGTCTATGAGCGCTTCAAAAAGAATACGTCCAGATGTGTCCCCTTTAGGTATTCCGCTAGGGCGCCCAGATGTTCGCGCATAATCGTCACGCGCCTAGCTGCCAAACGCGGGCGCGTCGTACGTTTCCGACCATCAGGCGCTTCCGTAACTGTTGAATTTGTGGCAGGATGTCTGCGTGCTGCATTAGAGTTTCAAAAGTCATGCAAGTTTGCAAGTACCACGGACTTTGTGCTGTTTGTTAACAGTACTCGATCATTCGAGGTACGGGCCGCCTCTCGAACATCGCGCGTGAATTCGAGCGTCGCGCTTCAGGCCCGAACTGATCGTTTTTCATGTGTGCTTCTTTTTGTTCTGCATTCGCCACGCAGGTGAAACTCGTGCCGCTTGAAGCTGGCTGGCAGCCATGCTGACACTGCTGAGTCAGCTTTCCGATACAGCGTGGTCGCCGCAGTCGCAACGTGCTGAACTTGGCAACCGGTGACAACAGCAGTTGTGCTTGACGAGCGGCGCGTCTTTCGTTTTTGAGGTACGAATTCGACTTTTTAACTTAGGCCGAATTCGCAACTTTCATGAACGATGGCGCCGCCTCGCGGCGCCCTCCGAATGCCGCGATGAGTGGATAGCGCGGCGAGCGGGCGAGCGTTACTTAGTTCGCGTGCGCTGTATTTTTCGTTTTTAAATTGTTCTGTTTGCACGCGGCATACTTGCAAATCGAAATGGATGTTTGTAAGGTGCACTACAGTCGGATACAACTTAAAAAAAACAGTTGTTAACACTGGGCCTCGGTCCGCGGCGCCCTGTATTACTCCGCTGGCCAAACGCGACTGTAAACGTAATCAGCTTTTTAATGTTTGACTAAATCAAACAATCCAAGTATCATAATTCTATAGTGGGATACAACTTAAAAAAACAGCAGTTGCTAACACTGGGCCGCGTTCCGCGGCGCCCTGTATTACTCCGCTGGCCAAACGCGACTGTAAACGTAATCAGCTTTTTAATGTTTGACTAAATCAAACAATCCAAGTATCATAATTCTATAGTAGGATACAACTTAAAAAAACAGCAGTTGCTAACACTGGGCCTCGGTCCGCGGCGCCCTGTATTACTCCGCTGGCCAAACGCGACTGTAAACGTAATCAGCTTTTTAATGTTTGACTAAATCAAACAATCCAAGTATCATAATTCTATAGTAGGATACAACTTAAAAAAACAGCAGTTGCTAACACTGGGCCGCGGTCCGCGGCGTCCTGTATTACTCCGCTGTCCAATTGCAATTGTAAACGAAATCAGCTTTTTAATGTTTGACTATATCAAACAATCCACGTATCAAAATAATAGAGCTCATAATTCTTTTTCTTGTTATAAGCTTCTTATTTAGGTAATAAGAAACGTTTAAGCAGCAGACTACTTTTTTGTCATGGAAAAATTCTGTGCGCGGAGGCTGAATGTGGGCGGAGCTTCACTGCAGACTTAAGTTGTATCAGACTATAGAGCTCACAACTTTTTCTTCTTGTTTACGTAAGAAGAAACGTTTAGGCAGGGGACTACTTTTTTGTCGTGGAAGAATTCTGTGCACGGAGGCTGAATTTGGGCGGAGCTTCACTGCAGACTTAAGTTGTATCAGACCATAGAATGAGCAGGCAGTACAGCAGCGACCGCAATTTCGTGTCGCTTACATTTCAGATCGTGCTCTGTGGAGTGACATGAGTCTGCACGCAATTGTTTGAAGTGAACGGCTGAAGCGAGAACCAATAATAAATTGCAAATTAGCAGACCAGCAATAAATCCAGTGCAGGAATACTGCGAGTACTCTCTTCTGCTGGAGTGTGTACAGCTTGCGTGCGATCATTTTGCATTCTTCCCGTGTTTTGATGATGTTGGGGGAGCGAGACGTGGTACTACTCTTGCCTTTGTTAGCTAATTGATAGCTTCATTAGGATTGGTGACAGGCGTATTTTTAATTTTACTTTTTTCTTGAGGAGTGGCGATGGAGTGCACTTGGCTGGTAATAAAATTTTGATCCATCGCCTAATCTGGATGGGCTGCTTAGTGGCGACCAATCTGCTTTTTCACTCCAAACTGTGGTTTCGTTCAAAACTTATCGGGTAACATAACATTTCTTCGTTGAGATTTTCTTATGGCATGATTCCCTATAAGCGTTTGAGTGCCACTTCCAAGTGAAAAAAAAAATTGAAAAATCAGTCATAAAGAAACTGACGCTTGTCGGGCAGTATTACAGGTTGCAACCTTCATTCTGGGTAACAGATCTGACATGCTTGCTTATGCAGCGTGCAGTCTAGCCACCGGACACGGCGGCTTTTGTCACAAAGCACTTAGAATGTATGAGCAAATAAACGCATGTCATCATGAAGTGCTTGCGGCACTTTCTATTTCCCATCTCTAAACAAAGAAAAATTTTGCATAAATTTAGGTATAGGTACAAGCCCTGCAGATTTAACACATGTGCTTGCAGCATGTTGTGAAGATATCTTATTTTCTTTGCTGTGCTCACCTCCATGTCTAGCACCACAAAATGAATCTCAGCTTCAAGATAGTTGCCACTGACCTTTAATGGGGTCAAGAAATCTGCACCCGGACAGTATCAGTTCACTTTTCTAAGCCAGAGCTAGCTTGCACCGAACAGACGATGCAATGAGAAAACTTGTTCTTTCATGACAGCGTGACAGGTGCAACACACCTCCTGTCGTGGTGTCTACACGGGAGAGGTGTGTTACACCTGCCAAGCTGTGGCTTCAGAGAGCTGAGCTTAATTGCAGTGGCAGAGCAATGTAGAAATGTACAGGAAGTATTTGCCGGATATCTTTTACTGGGGAAATCTCCAGCGCTGCGTCTAATTTCTGCCCTCAAAGCCGGTTGGGCAGCCGTGTTGGAGGGGTTTTCCTGTGCAGAGATGTTGACTTCCAGATTACTGCAGCCCGTCCATTATATAAGCGTGTACACTGTTTTTGCCCTTGTTTTGATGCCTGACTACTTAACTCCCTCACTATGCCTGACGACAATGTTACCACTAAACATGTTACATTGCCAGTGTTTACAACCGCTTCACGTTCTACAAAAGACAAATTTGTGACTCTCTCCTTCTCGCTCTCAGCCAATTGCAGGCTGATTTTTAAACTGAGCTTTTATTGCAAACACGAGGATCCAAAGTGGAATCAAAATAGAAACCGACACCGCTGTGGCTGCTCAATCCCCTCAAGGGCAGCCATATTCGTTTACCAGTAGCGCCTCTTATACCCCGTGAAAGTTGCGAATTCATAAGCTAGAATATATAAAATTTGTGCTTATTTTAATACTTATTGAAGAGATGCATGATGCTTAGAGCAAATGTAAATGTGTTCACACTGGCTGTGTTCAAAATGAGAGCAAGGAAACTGAGGCCACATAACCAACTTAAAAATTTTTTTTTGAAGCAGCAATAGCAAATGTTTTGAGTGTTTCATGAGGAAGGAAAGCCATAGTAATTGTAACAAGTGCTACAATTACAGCAGGTGGCATTGCTAGAACCCCACCTTCAGTTAAGGGATGAATTAAGAGTCCTTGGTGGGAAAGTGTTTCTTTCAACTGCATGGTTACATTTAACAAACCTGCGAGTTCTGTAAGAAATAAGGAACATCTAAGCTGTGGTTATTTTGCATAGGAAATCTGTGCACATTCTTAGAATGAGGAGTTGCAGCAATTAAAGGGGCAGACACAGCAGATTTTTCATTGTGTGCTTTTCCTTTCTTTCGAATGATGTGCCAGATAAACATGGATCACCACATTAAATTTTCCCAGGCACTGATTTGTGGATCACTCCCTGAAGGTGCTGTTGGGTTGGGGCAGTCCCATTTTGGACAGTGCATTTTTGTGGGGCTCTTTTTCGTTACAAAAATGGAGGTCAGCTTGGTTCTCTTAAGTAAACTCACTAGGAAAGGATGGAGATGTGAGCTGTTTTGGTGTCCTGGGTAGTCTTCTGTCGTTTTGGTTTGTTGTGAAGCCGTCGGATGACCAGTCGCACGAAGTGCTTCGTGTAGCCGTTGCGACAGAGATCAGCTGTCAAGCTCTGATCTGCCCTGTAGTCTGCAAGTAGTATAGCGGAAAGTTGGGCAAGTTGGATAACGTTCATGATGTAAAAAATAGCGCACAGGGAACACAAGGGACGGAAAGTAAACGACGCAGACAAGCGCTAACTCGCAACTGAGGTTTATTGCTGACGCGCGCAATATAAGGTAGTCACTTTAAAAACATAAAACAAAAACAACCACAAACAGTCCCTCCTCGAAAGACCAAGTCAGAGGAAAAAATTGAAATTGAAGCATCAGGCGCCACTCATCGCTATCAAAAAAACCGTTATCAAAAAAAGGAATTCAATGCAACGCTGAGGCTAAAAAATCGATTTCACAGTCTGCCAAGTTAACAGAGGGCTCACTGATACACGGATTCCGACATTTCCTAATATGGTATGCCTCCATTATCTCGCGTACACGCTGATCTCGATGTCTGAAAAGTATGACGGAGTTGCGAGTTAGCGCTTGTCTGCGTCGTTTACTTTCCGTCCCTTGTGTTCCCTGTGCGCTATTTTTTACATCATGCAAGTAGTATCTTTACTTCATGCTGTGCACTACACCGGTTACATTATCTTGGGGAGGTTCCTTTTTTTTTTTTCTCATTGCTTTCCCTATTATTTGTTTATGGAACCTACACATACCACCTAGGTGCTGATAGCATATAGGCCACCACAGAAGCCGCAGCCTTGAAATTTATTGTTGTCACATTATAAAGAAATTGTGGTCCAGTAATTGTGTGGCAACCATGTTTTATTGGGGCAGAATGGGAAAGCCTTGCTTATAGATGGCCATTGAGCACGTTTCAGAACCTTGTATGTGCTTTCACTTCTGGTCATTTCAGGCCGTGTTCACCAGTGCTTGTTCCTGAAGCACCGGAACAAGAGAGAGCAAAGCGAGAGCTCGTCCTCCAGCTGTGAAATATGGCGGACCAAACGGTTACAAGCTCCGAGGGCCCCACCCCAAGAACGCACCTCCTGCCTCTTAGGTAAAGCTATAACCTGATGGCACATCTAGGTGCAGTATACCAGCAGGGGCATTTAAGAATGAAATTTTTGAAGGCAGTAATTGTCAGGTTTTTGTAGCGCGGATGAAAGTAAGGGAAGTGCGTGAACATCGTGGTGAAATCCAAATCTGTCTGCTCCTTTCACCCTGGTGCTTTAATGGTGAAGAAAAATTGACTTTCTTTTTTGCAGGTAGCTGATTCAGTCTTACCACCTTTAAGCACTGGACAACTGTGCTCACAAAATGAGCAAGTTTTGTTATGACATAATTTGTATGAGGGACTTTCGGCGGTGTTTTCGGCATATCTTCTTTTTTTTTCCCTTTGTTTCCATGATTGCCCATTGGTGTTTTGTATACTGGCACTGAAACCTCACTCACTTTTGAGGTTGTGCCAGTTGTGGTCACATTAATCCAGGTTGGCTGACTCTTTGTCATTAGGGGGTGGTATTGGTAGTGTGATAGAGCTAGTACAGGTATTTCCTGCTTATACTTTCTGATGTTGACGAGGTCGACAAACGTTCATTTTTTGTATACTAGTAACTTCCAGGGGCAAGTTGTGGTTTGCTCTTTCACTGACGCAACAGTGAAACTGTTTAAACCTTCCAAACGAATGGTCCAGCTCCTCACACCGTATTGACCGCTGGAAGCTTGACACTCTGTCATGAGAGCACTGTAGGGCTGCATCCAGGTGCTATTTTTTGCCCTCTGGAAATTGCTGTAAAAATGACTTGTTCATTGAAATGAAACTTTCTGTGGTGTCTTGTGGCTAGAGCATGGATCCAGTGTGCCAAGGAGTGTGCAAGTGCGTCGCCAGCAAAAGCCGGTTGCCTGGCCCCCCTGTCTGCACCTGTCATTTGCAGGGTTCGGCTGGCCTACAGCGTCGGCCATGTGCTCAACGACCTGTGTGCCTCCATGTGGTTCACGTACCTGCTGGTGTACCTGACATTTGTGCGTCAGCTACGCCCCACGCTGGCAGGGGCCCTTCTGCTCATTGGCCAGGTGGCGGATGCGGTGGCGACCCCATTCGTTGGCATCGAGTCTGACCGGGATGACGACTTCTGGCTCTGTCACTACGGCCGCCGGAAAACATGGCATTTGATTGGTGCGTTGCCTCTTGCCAGCACTTCTTTTTTTGACTCCAGTTCAGTATCAAGCTTATTTTGGATATTATTTATAGTACCTACAGTTTACACTATGATATTCTTTTGTTTTATAGTACCAGGAGTATCACTAGGGGGAGGCACAAAACTTCATAAAAGAACCCCACAGTACTGAGGCAAACCACATCTTAGTAACATGTAACAGCTGCTAACAGTACACGGAAAAAAATGAGTATTTAAACAAACCTGTGTGTCAGTATTATGGACGAACCTTCTATCTGTGATCATTTTGAGAAGAAACGCAACGCGATTGCTATAAGTAATTTGAGGCACTAATTCCTGTTTGATTGTGATAAACGCTAAAGAATAATTTAAGTCATAGGTTCTTCTTGTGTTCGTTTAAAGGATACCAGTGTACCTCTTTTCGTATTGGTAGAGCTGAGAAAGTCCGCTGCGGTGGCTCAGTGGTTATGGTGCTTGGCTGCTCACCCAAAAGACGAGGGTTCGATCACTGCCTCGGCAGTTGTATTCCAATGGAGGTGGAATGCAAAAGTGTAGATTAAATAATCCCATGTGGTCAAAATTATCTGGAGCCGTCCACTATGGTGTCTCTCATAGTCAGAATCGTTTTGGGACGCTAAACCCCATAAACTAAAACTAAACCACAGCCCAGAGCCCGCCGCGGTGGCACAGTGGTTACGGTGCTCGGCTGCTGACCCGAAAGACTCGGGTTCGATCCCGGCCGCGGCGGCCGAATTTCGATGAAGGTGAAATTCTAGAGGCCCGTGTGCTGTGCGATGTCAGTGCACGTTAAAGAACCCCAGGTGGTCAAAATTTCCGGAGCCCTTCACTACGGCGTCCCTCATAGCTTGAGTTGCTTTGGGACGCTAAACCCCATTAAACCAAACTAAACCAAACCACAGCCCAGAAATCTGTCAACCTTACTCGTAGCATTATAGTTGCATCAACATGCACATGATGGAACAGGAGATATTTCCTCTCGGAACAAAAACCTAGTCTAGGAGTCCTCTAGTATACTAAATGTTTCATGTAACATGACCCAAGCTTTTAAAAAAAATGGAACTCCAATCATAAATGAAACCGACTGCATATCGCTAGCATCAACATGGCATAAGTCGGCCAGTCATATGAATACATATGATGCTGCCATGTGCATGTGTCATCTGCTGCAGGACTTCTTAAATGCTTGTAACTACAGAACTAGTTTTCTAGCAAGTGAAAAACTTTGTCACGATTAGTTTTGTGACTTATGCAGCACATTGTGAGCTGCTCTTGCAAAAGTGAAATTTACTTTCAGTTGGCATTTAATGCAAACGATGCTTGCATTAGTGTTGTCTTATAGTTTTCCTACTTGGCACCTGGGCTGACAGAGCATCCCTTACGCTGCGCAAAGGGCTGGTCACTTCTCTTTGTCATCTTCTTTACGTTCTAGAGGGCTTATTTCTTAAAGGTGCACTGAAGAGGAATCTGAACTTGTCTTTTTGCCGCGGGAACTCAATCTGCACGTTCCGAGCATTCTTAGAAACTTCGATTTATTGCCCTGTGTGGCTGATTTTTCTAATTAAATCGAATTAACGTCCGGCTCCCGCCTTTTTTTTTTAATTCTCTCTCGTACGGTGGGCGGAGTCGACCAACGCGTGGAGTGCCTTTCAGCCATTCCCACGGCGGCTTGCCGCTCTGCCATCGGCGGAGTAATACGTAGTAGTCCGTTGAAGCAAATAGTCCGCGCGTATTTTTATTTCTGCGGGCTTATTTTGCGGCTATATTATCTGCGAATGAAACTATTTATTCATGGAAACCTAAAAAACAAAATAAAGCGAAAGCAAAGCCTCTTTGGAGCTGGCTGCAAGGCACTCTACGCGTTGGTCGACTCCGCCCACCGTACGAGGAAGAATTAAAAAAAAAAAAGGCGAGAGCCGGACGTTAATTCGATTTAATTAGGAAAATCGGCCACTGAGGGCAATAAGTCGAAGTTTCTAAGAACGCTTGGGACGTGTAGATCGAGTTCCCGCGGCAAAAAGACGAGTTCAGATTCCTCTTCAGTGCACCTTTAAGTGTGCACACAATCAATAGCCATCTGTTGTCAGCGCTTTGCTCGGTGGCCAGTGAGAGTGCAGGGTCTGTCCGCAATGCAGGCACGGTGTGCGTGGTTGGCAGCTTCCCATTCCTGTTCACCAAGCCCATGGGCAACCACCCGAGCAGCCAGGAGGCGCAGTTTGTCTACTACGCAGCCTTCATCATCATCTTCCAGTTTGGATGGGCATCCACCCAAATCTCCCACCTGTCTCTCATCCCAGACATCACACCCATCCCCCACGAGAGAGTTGAACTCAACGCCATGCGGTGAGAAGAAAAACATCTGCTACATCTTATGTAGCCCTTGGGTACTGCCAATGGGCAAGTTGTACTTGAAAATGTGACTGTTGGTGGGCCTAGCTTTTGGAAGCTGGCGGACGTCAGCGCCATCTGTGGACTCTTGCACTGGCTATTAGCCATGCGTTTTTAGCTTTTTGTCAGCTCTGCAGTTCTTATTTGGCTGGCACAAATGGTGCAACGGTTTGTAGTGGTTAAAAAAGAGGGAGGCATTTGGCTCTGAATTGTGAAAGAAGGTGAAAAAAAAACTGATTCTTTGAAAATCACTGTATCCATTCGTATGCCCTGTTTTCTACGCTGTCCTGAAGTTAATTGCTGGAAACCGCCTGAAAGTACTGTAAAAAATTGTTTCACGAACCGCGGTAGGGAAATGCTTGAAAAATCGGGTGTTTTTGTCCATTCTGGTTTCACGAACCGCGGTGGCATTGCATATTGGGGGGAAATGCTCAAAAAATCGTAGTTTTTTTTTTTTTTTTTCAGTTCTGGTTGTCTGACTAGATGCTTGCCTTATGTAGCAGATTTCTTCGCAGCTTTTCTATTTTGTCTCTGTTTGTTTTGTTGTACTTGCAAAACTTTGCTTTATGTGATGAAATTCTTGCCTTGTAATTTTCGTGCATTGTAAAGTTTGGTGTGACACCTTGTTTATAATTTAGGCATGTCTGTGGCAACTGCTTTGTAAGGAATGAAAACAAAATTTGTGTAGTGGAAACAAAAAATCTAAAAATGTCATCACAAGCAGCATGTGTTCACAAATGCAATGAATGTTGAACTGGTTTTCACCACATTTTGTCTAGTCTGTAGGAGTTTCACAAGATGTAGAAGAGAAAAAAAATTACATTAAGAAAAGTTCTCCAGATAAAATGCTGAAATTTTGTGCTCTTAACTTTTAGAGCATTATGAACCCGCAAAAAAAGTTTTATCAAAATTCTTCAAAAAATAAGAAAGTTGGTGTTGAAAGCTGCGTCCCCCTTTAAATTTTCCGAGCATTTCGAGTGCCGAGTTTGTAAATGTGGGGCTTGTGGGAAGTCCTGCAGCATTACATGCACTGATATTGCATATGTTCTTCTGTTTTATGTTGTATTTGTAATAGTTCAGAAAAGGCTGTGACTAATATTGACTAATATTGTAAGTTTTTTTTTTCTCATCCAAATTTTCACACTGCCAAAGTCAGTTAACAAGAGTAGAGTCTCAAATTCAGAGCCAAACTCTGCTCTCCCTGCAAAATGGCAGCATGTATATATTTCTGTGTAAGAGAAAAAGAGCATGAAAGCTCTCAATCGAAAAGCAGATTTCGATGTGCTGCGCACATCGAAATCTTACTCTTCAGTGCTAAGCTTTGTGCATTAAATTAGTCATTCATTGCATTGTTGCTCATTAATTTGGTGTAATAGTACCGTCTCTTTCACAACTCCTCTTGAAACTGCTTTTGAAGAAGGTATTATTGACAACTTGCGATTCAAGAAACTGTTTCACTGCTTTTGTGACTCGCTAGGTCACTCTTGAAGATTACTTTAGGCCTCTGCCAGAAATTTTAATCTACTTATTTTGGCTTGCGTTTAATTTGTACTAACCGTTACTGTTTCTCTCTTGCAGCTATGCTTGCACTGTGGCAAGTAATGTGCTTGTGTACACGGTTACTTGGGCTGCCCTTGGAATATCGGGCACAGACCACGAAGCACAAGTGGGGCCTCCCGATGGTGACGTCTTTCGGGACATTGTCCTCATTGTGGTCAGTGCTCATCAGTTACCCTAAACCATGGCTCTGCTTTGCAGCTGCACATGCATGATTAATTGGGCCCCAACATTGCAGTTGGTAGCTGAAACAGTTTTATGGCATTCTGTTCTTGCTATTCCAACAAGTGTTGTCACTGCACTCAAAGATTGGACGCGTAATGTATTGCTTCTGTGTCACTGATAAAAATATTGACCTTTAAGAAAGAATGCTCCTTATCATAACAGCGTTAAGTTTGAAGCTTTCAGAAGCTGGCTGCCATGTGATGGTTGCATTTTCTCTTTTTGTTTATTTCTGAATCGCTGTAGTAGTGCTGAAAGTTGTCTTGTGTTGTGTTTTTGGAGTGAACACTACTTATACTTGTTAGCTGTATGGTGTAGTGGTACCATTAGCACATTTTAGTATCACTAACGCAGTGGTGTTGGTGGTGCTTGCAATTAATTCCTGTGTTTGCTTTGCACTTTTTAATTTCCGCTGAGAATGTTTTCTCCAAAGTTTTGCCCGTTTGTTTTCTCCGATGGGATGAATGCTGGCTTGATAAGTATGTCAACACTGACCAATTTAATACAGAAGTTAGAAGTTGCCGACCAATTTTTTGGTCTTGGCGGGACCCGAAAAATGGTCTGAATAATTACAGTCCAAAAAATTAGTGATTAAAGAAAAACGCTTTGCCTGAAAAACGGCTTCGGAAATCGCAAACTTTGTCGTTTCTTGTTTTCCGTTTGTAAGCAATAATATTAGACTGTATTCAGGCCGGAGTCAAGCTTTTATCATGTCCATAACACCTTGCGTCACCAATACCAGAATATGCAAAGCGGCGGTGGGCCATGCCATGAACACTCCATGCAAAGTGAGGACGGTGTTTCCTGGGGTAGTGACGGTCGCGAGTACTGAACCCACTGAAAGAAGAGGGTTCCGGCTGCACCCCTACACTCCATGTCCCCCATCTGCCCCGCACCACACGTGGCGACATCAAGGGCGTCCGCAGAATTTTTTGCAGGGGGGGGCCCCATTGGTTGTTGGTGCCGGAGGGGGGGGGGGCGCTTATATACGTAGCAAAAAGGCAGTATTTGCGGAGTAAATTTATTTATTTAAGAATAAATAAAAATAAGTAAACTACACACATTGAAAGAAAATTACAAACAGCAAATTAAAGCGCGGCTAGGAGAGATACAGTGGAGTTTATCAACGAAAAAACAATTGAAATTAATAAAAAATGCAAAAAGATACTATCACTTCGTGGAGAAGAGTGCTCAGTCTTGCTGCATACGTGTTCTCGACTCACCCGAATTGATGACCAGCCCACAGCACAATATGTTCACAAACACGCAACTACAGTCACTCAGTCAGTCTTCCTTGAACAGTAACTGTAGGCGCCTCGGATTTTTCTGGGCGAATTGCGTAATTACATGGGTGATAAATTCATTTCTGTGCTTCATTACACGCTCTCAGTGCACACTCATCATTCATATTGATTGGAAAAACTGTTGAACGAGTACGTTGAAAACAAAAGATGACTATATATACAACAAAAAGTTATTTACAAGATAAATGCACGCTCGCAGCTTCATACACCTCGCTCCACCTTGCTCGCGCATCCGTACAGTCGAGCAACCGCACACACACTGCTCGCCGCTCGTCGTTTTCTCGTCCGCTGTCTTGGTTGTTCTCACCTTCGTTGACAACCGGCCACTGAAAACACCAAAGCACAAAAGAGGCGAGCACACGTGCAAGGGCTTACTTGCCGCAATATCCCCGAATGCGCACTTTTGGGGTGAAAGGAACGCCGCGCGACTTCCGAGGGGAAGGGACACTCGCCACTCCGGTCGGAAAATTTGTTTTTGTGCTTTTATGGGGTTCAGGGCCCCAAAACGACTCAGGCTATGAGGGACGGAGTAGTACAGAGTTCCGGATAATGTCGACCACCTGGGTCTCTCTACCATGCACTGACACGCACAGTACATGGGCGCTGTTGTGATTTGAGGCCCAGCCAGAGGTGACAGGCGAGCCAGGCAGGCGCCATCGGGCTGCGTTGACCAAAGGCGCTGGTTTTCGGAGAAGACGCAAGGAACGCTGGTGTGGGGGCGCCTCTGGAGACTGTGTCGCCATGAACAAAAGCAGCTAATCCCCTTTGCCGAAAGTTCTGAAAGCGGCGCTTCTATCGAACTGCGCTCTCCCGTGGATCGGAGGAGACAGCGAGCGGCGGCGGCGCCAACACATCGCCCACTTGCCCCTGAGCAGCCCGACAAAGCGAGGGTGGACACGGCTGATTTGTCCTTCCCTCCTCAAGAATTGATCGGTGGCCGGCGTACGAAGGCGAAAACAACATGCCCTGTGCACTGTCTGCCTCCATGTCGCTATCTCTCTAGAGATCAAAGAAACAGACACCCATCTCAAGACGGCTCGAAACACATGCTCGCTGGTGCCGCTGCATGTCTGCAACTGGTCGCCCTTCAGCAGAGCTGACGGTGGCGTGGTTTGAAAACGGCGGAACGACGCGTGCCCGGACGCGGCATTTCGCAGATGTGACCCAAAGCGTGGAAGCGGGTCTGCTTAAGCCTTTTGGCTGAGCGCACCACCGCCCCTGGCGTGCGGCCATCACTCACGGTTCGAGTGAGTGATTTTCCAGCGGGGTGCGGCCGCCCCCCCTGCCCCCCCCTCCGGACGCCCATGGGCGTCATCTAAGTTGCTGTCCTGTTTTCACGACACGATCGCGCTCTTCTTTGTAAGCCACTCTGATGGCAATAAGGAGTTTGGCATTAACTCAGTCAGCAACAACGAGGTGCAAATAACCGGGCCTATCCTAGCCAGTCCGTCCAATTGCCTCTGTTTAAATCCAAGGTGGCTGGTTGTTTGTGACGACAGTGCCCTCTTGCGTATACGTTAGGTTGAAAAACGAATTTGCGTTCAGAAAAACGATCTCCACAGCTTTCCTGGCTCTTATTTTAGACTGAAAAGTCTAACTTTTGGACTCCGCAGGGTCCGGAATATCGGTCGTGGATATGTGTGCGTTCCTGTGAGATGTCTTATGGTTCCCCAATAAAGTCTGAAATATTGTGCCTAAATTATTGGAGTCCACAAAATTGGTTGGCTGCTATGTGTTTCTCCAGGAAGTTGGAGGAGTACTAGCACTAGTGCATGACGGCCTTTGTTCATGTTATTGTTCTCTTTCATGCATTGGACTGAGTGGCTTGTAGCGGGCTGTAGATGGCCAGTTTTATTGTGTGTGATGCTGATGGCATATTTCTTAATTCAGAGCACATGTGTGCCCTGTGGTTTCTGTTCTAACCTCTGAGTTCATTACTTTGATGGTAAATATCAGTTTACTCCTGTGCTCCTACAGTTGCAATGGCACTGTGTACATGGTCGTAGACCTATTGTGCTCTGCTTCGCTTGAAAAACCAGTAACCATTGTTTTTCCTTTGGGCATTTTCACTTGTAATTCCAGTGTTCATTTGTGTACGCATTCTTATCATCTCACAGTTGTGATGATGACCATTCCTGACAGGCAACTTGATATTGTTTGAGATGGAAGCACGGCGTTTACTCAAATGTAATGGACGTTTTTTTTGTTGCTGATAATACCAGTGAAAGACCACCCTCAGATTATAAGGAATTTAAAGGTGTTTGAATAGTACTTTTCCCAAACCAAATCGAAAAGGAATAGTTTGGCTGAGAACTGAATCGAATGCAAATTGAATGCAAATCGAATACGAATTGAATAGTTCGAGAACTTAATCAAGCACGAATCGAATATTCTGACGGATATTCGCTACTTGTGCAAATATTCAGTGAGCAATCATGAGGAACAGCAAAGCGCTGCTTTCGTAGTTATAGCTGTATCCGTTAAAAGATGCAGTACTGATCTGCATTTTGGGGGTCGTAACAGGTAGTCAGTGTATTAACTTCATCACTGTCATGTTATGCTCATGGGGAAAAATACCTTTTGCTGTCTATAGTGGAAGATTATAAACTAGCGCCACATCTCAGTGCATGAGACGGGCAGGAGCTTACGTATGAGGCATGGCCTTTGAGGTCAGGTGTAAAGGCCAGATCTGCTGAACCTGTCTGGGCCTTGCTGTGGTGTCCAATCTCTGAGGCTATGTATGAGGATTACAAGCATTGCCACACTAATGGGCTGCACCATGGCGCTGAACCCATCATCCTGCGCATACCGATCGCAGTAGCATGGCAACGTGGCCTGTATGGTCCCTGTTTTTTGGAAGATTCATGGAATAAAAATACGGCAAGCGTCATTCAAACTTCGCGCCTATTATTCTAAAAGTATTCTAAAACTGGAGGGCATCTTCAGTTCGTTTAGAATAATTTTGAGCATTAACTATTTGATTTGTTCGAATAATCCAATAAGAGGATATTCGATTCGGTATTTAAATTTTTGAATATTCGCAAACCCCTAAATTAAGTCAGTGTTATTGAATAATTGAATCAGCTATTTACAATTCCACGCCCTTTGAAAGTAACCCTTGCATTATAATCATGGTCGTGCTTATTTCTTTAAGTACAGGGTATATGCACTGTTCTGTGTGCTGCTTTCTGTGACTGCAGGTTGCCATTGGTGCGTTCTTTTCCCTCATCTTCCATTTGGTCGTCCGCGACCCATCGCGAGGCGGGCGCCGGGAAAGCCGGTCTCGCCACACAGACGAATACATCCGGTCACTGGTGCTTGACCGCTCATGCCACTTTGTGTGGAAGGACTGGTTCAAGGAGAAAGCTTTCTACCTGGTGCGTGTGCATGCTTGAAGAATGCAGTCATTCTTTTCTTGTGCCTTTCTGTCAATGCCATAACTGTTTATTGTTGAAATGTGCCTAGTGGTTTGAGCATCCCCCTCGTATGCGGAAAGTGTGGGATTCAATCTCCAGTTTTCCGCATGGTACTCACTGGTTCTCCAATAAGTACAAGCTCTTCTCTAACCTTGTGCTTGGCTCCCCTGGAGTGAATTGCTTGGAAATTTTGGGAATTTCGGGAAATGCTTGGGAATTTAATATACTGTATTTACCGAATTCCAACGCGCACCTAATTTATGGCACAAAAAAAAAAAAAAAATTTCAAGCCCCGATTCTAATGCGCGCCCGATATCGGTAACGAAAAAAAAAAAAAAAACTACAAGCCCCACTTCTAACGTGCATGTGATTTCCACGAATGGAAATAATTTGTAACCGTTTTTATATTTTGAGGTGAGAACAGGCTTTTTATTCACCCGAACTTCATTCACTGTCACTCTCAGACAGCTCCTTCTCACTCTCCGATCACAACATCTCATCTTGAGTGCCGTCTATGGCATTAGAAATTCCGCATTTCTTGGAAGCACCTCGGTGGTGATGGGCATGTGGTCCACACGAAGCTGCCGCGTCAAGTCAGCCAGCTCATCTTCAAGGTCGGGAAACCTCCCCGCTTGAGGACCGTGGCAGCCTTTGCTTGACATTTTGCACTCAAAGATTGACTTTTTCAGTCTTCGCCAGTCGTCAACACAGGTCTCGGGCACACCAAAATGACGGGCAGCATGCCTATTGCCGCTCTGTTCTGCGTGCAGAATAACTTTGCGCTTCAAGCTATTCTCGTGGCTTCGTGGCCACTGCATCCATTCTCAAAAACGATATCGCACGGAGAGCCCGCCAGAGAACACCACCATCGCGCTACGGAAGACGATATAGTCCTTTTCAAAAAGAGGTCCGTGGCTGCCGCCATATTGAGCTCTGGGCTGTGCTCATAGTACAGGAAAGAGTTGAGTGTTAAGCTCCCCCACGTTCTCCGCCCAGAAAACCGGTTTTCCCGTGGGTCGTGAAAAGGTCTATAGCTTGCTACTCACGTCGTAAACGCAGCAAAACCGAGGCGAGGCGGTTTGTCCCGTGAATTTTTTTGTTCCATGCTCACCGACAGAAATGACAAGCACCACACCGGTTGAAAACGGCTCCTGCATCGCAGAAAACGACGAGCAAACGTGCTCCCATGGGTTCCCAGCAGTTAGTGAGCTCCCACATCGTATAATGGCGATGACGATGGGCAGCTATGGGGCAGTTTCAGTTTGTACTCGGATCCCACATGCATGCAATTTTGAGACGTATTTGCCCCGAAGAAAGGTGTGCATTGGAATTGGGTAAATACGGTATTAGCTGAAAATTTTGTAGGGTAAATACGGTATTAGCTGAAAATTTTGTAGACACTATCACAGTGAACTTTGGTTCACCTTAATTTGCTTAATTTGAACAGACATTTTATTGAAAATGATGCTTTGGACCTGTGAACATCAAGTCTATTAAAAGGCTGCCGTTAAGTAGAGCTCTGCATAATTGGAATAAATTTTTGGTCCCCCTTCATTCGAATTATCAAGGCTCAACTGTAGTCGCTGAGCTCTCTTGCCCTGTCTTGTTTGTGCCTATAGTTAACGCTCAGCAGGCATGTCATTTTACATTTTGACATCCACATCAAGAATGTGTTTCTGTACTGTGTTTACAGCAACTAGGCTTTGTCCAATGCATGGCTTGTGTTCCAGGTGGCCCTTCTGTACATGTTCACTCGGCTCTACGTTAACCTGAATCAAGTGTACATATCCCTCTACTTACAGGACACTCTTCTACTGCGAAGGGTGAGTGTGGTGCAAAATCTAGTAGCGTGAGTTATTTGAACCAGAGTGTCAGTTTAGTTAACAAATGTTGTTTCATTGGTTTCTGCTTCTAATTCAGGTGTGCAAGCCATGACAAGCAGTCTGTGTACTAGTGGAATAATGGCTCTGAATTTAGACAAATTGCCCGGCATGGTCTAGTCTGTGCCATATTCTTGATAGTAACAGTTTTGCAGTTATGGTTGCATTGGGGTTCTGCTGTGAAAAAGCTTCAGTACTAGAGAGCAAAGTATGTTAGGTTTTATTTTGCACTGCAGTTAATGGAGCCTGCATTACAGTCGGTGACAGATGCACGCACTTGTTTTTTTAAAGGGACACGGAGGACAAAATAAAGCTGGCCGGTATTGATTGATTACCACAGTCTGATGACAAAAAGCCTGTTTTCACTGAAAACGGGAGTTTTTATAAGCGAGAAAAGGTCACAAGACGAGATACTGGTACTGCTGCCAACGGCTGTTTTCACAGGCAAATTGTGACGCTGTTATTATTGCTACTTTTTTTTTTTTTTGCATTGAGGAACTCTTAGTCTAGACCACACCGCTGTTCATTGCCAGGCTGTGATCACGAAGTTCTTTCCATCATTAACATCACGAGTTTGAATCAAGTCACAAGCGGGAAAAAATTGTTCCATTTTTAAATCCAATTTTCTCGGCAGTGAAAGTATCTTTTGCTGCCAAACAAACATCAGCACAGCTATAAAAAGCCAGCAGTCAATCTTTTGCTTAGAACAATAATTGGATAGACACTGTCCTTTTAATGCTTAAATGCAGGTGAAGGAGACCTTTGTGTGCTTTAATTAGTTTCTTTTCTTTCTCTCAAGGCTGTTTGTGAACGTAAGTGGTGCCAAAATCGCCAAGCATCGCTTTTGCAAGGCCTCCTGTCGTGGTGACAGTTGTGTTTCTCTTTCATTTTCAGGAAAGCATAGCAATCATTCCCCTCGTCATGTATGTCAGTGGCCTCGTGTCCTCACTGCCCATCAAGCTTGCTGCGCGGCACATAGGAACTAAGGTGAGCGGTTGTGCAGTTCTGTGTAAGCTGGCGCCATTGCATGATTTTCTGTCTGAATAGTTGGCTGGCCACATCTGGTGATTGTTGTTGACTGTTTTATGGTAAATCATTCGTGCTGTATGTCTGGCTACATCCAAGCAGATTCGTGTTTGAAGGGCTTTGCATATAATCTTTGTCACAGTTTTTTTTTAATAAGGCTGCATACTTCCTACTGGTGGTCCTCACTTTCCTCCTTTTTTGTGGGCTTTCAATGTAATGTGTCTGTAGGGAAAACTCAGTGCAAACGATGACGCACTGGCTTGTTCTTACTGTTTTGTCAATCATTGTTCCTCTCTCGGCTGTTGCAAATGTTATTTGTCCAAGAAGGGGGGAGAGTTGCATGCCTATTGTTGGCCTCCTTTCTCTTTTGAGGAGTTGTTAACTCAAGGGCACTGTGGGGGAGCTAGAATAGGCGGCATTTGTTAGCATGTGTAACAGATCTAACAAAGTGTAGGATTTCTTTGCAGTTAGTAGTTGATTAGATATGTAATGCTTGATGAAAGATGTTATTACATATATCTTAGGTGCCAAGGCATTGGCAGCTTGTTTTGCCGTATGAGCATCGCAGTGGTAAAAGCTGTTGCTCATTGCACTTTTTTCATATTATGCAGTGCAATCCACTTATTAGCATGTGCGGAATTGTCCTTTTCCTGTTTGCAGCCATTTGTACTCCAGCAGTGATGTGTGATGCTTTGTGTTAAAAGGTGTAGCATGAGAGCTTACAGTGTGTAATATGGTGTGTAATGAGCAGCTACACGTGAGCTTGATGATCAGTCCTTCAGAATCCGAAGGAGAAGAGGCAAGACGACGAATACCTAATGTACTGAATTGTACTGCAGAACCCACTGAATTCCAAGCTACTGCAATAGCCCCCCTTAAGACGGCATGTCATTCAGGTGGCGATGAATGACATTAGCCTTAGTTGATGTCCTTGCTTGTGTCACCGTCACGTGGCTAGAGCTGTAAGGTCATTTGCAAATGTTTCCAGTGAAGATTCGTTCGAGGAGAGGCTCAGCTATAGGCTCAGTGGCAGCGGATCACTGTGCCACTGCCAAAGCCTAAACCCACGTCCACCTCCCTTCAGCACTGCGTGTTCTGTCTGTGGTCGTCTATGGTTGAAATACTGCAGCAGCTGCACTCAAAACTCGCATTACCGAGGAGCTTAGTCGTCAGCCAATTTTCTTCTTCTATTCTTTCTTGGAATACAGGAGCAAAGCAGGCAGTGTTGCCTATTGGGGAATGTAAATACATATACCATAGCCAATACTTTAAGACCATAGAGAAAAGCACTGGGCAATCAGTACAGTTGTATGGACTGCCCTCGCCCCTGCTATGATCTTGTGTTAAGATTTTTTTGTCTTGCTGGTATACATTTCTGTGCCCCGACAGACAGAGCAGAGAAAGGGTGTTACTCTGTTCAATGTGTGTTATGTGCTTATTTATGCTTTTTTAGGGAACACTTAATATCTGTTGCATGCATGGCATTATTCATGTTGATACATATACGTCTTCATCTTTCCTTGCCCAGAATGTGTACCTCATGGGTGGCGCAGTGGGTGTGGGTGCTTCTGTGTGGATCCTCTTTGCCCAGCCGATGCCAACCTTCAGCCACTACCAGATATATGGCGTGGCAGCTGTTGTGGGTGCAGCCAGCACGACCATGCTACTTGCCAGTCTTGCAATCACAAACGAGCTGATTGGCGGCCACACAGTAAGCCTTGCTCTGTCGTCTTGCTCTGTGGGGCGCTGTAACAAGGATGCATCATGCTGCTCCTGTTGCACGAGTTTCTCTTTGCATACAGCAGAGAAAAACAGCGCTTGCATTCTACCTTTTACTTGTAACGCTGTGCACATTGTAGAAAATTGACCTTTGCTTGTTTGGAAGAATGAAAAGTAAATGGTCGAGTATCTGTTAGGTGAAGTGAATTCAGTAGCATATGAAACAACAGTGATTCACTGTAAACACTAAAGAAAACTCTGGGTGATGCCTTTGCTATTACTATATTACTCCAAACAAAGAATGTGAGCAGACTGTACAATTTTGTTGTTTTTTAAGTTCAAAGGCTGTTGTGATGACAAAGAATTTGTTGTTTTGACTCAATATTTTAGCTCGGTGGCTATGGTGGTTAACTTCTGTGCATAAGTTTGGGGCTATGGTGCCTGACTGCAATGGCCACATTTTACGGAGAGTAGAGACAAGTGCTTAGCAGAAAGCTTTCCACAGCAAAGGTTGTTGAAATCTTTCCTTTGGGGTGATACTCATAGCCAACCAATAACTTTGGGATGCAGATACTAAAGTCTTCATTGTGTTGCTTTTCAGACAAGTGGAGCATTTGTTTTTGGTGCGATGAGCTTTATGGATAAGATGGCCAATGGAATTGCAGTCATCATTATCCAGGACATGCACAAGTACAAGTGAGTGGCACTGATGCAATCTATGTTGCCTCCCATAGTGCTAGTCCTCAACCGCATGAACACCCACACATGCCTATGCCTCGTGGCTCACACTAATTTCTTCATCATCGAGTAGGGCGCATGGTCGAGGCAATAAGCTTCCAGATGCCTTGAAACACTGTTCGAGATAACATTCTGAAATGACTGCGTGGGGTGGCATCCTGCGTGCCTGCGCAGTATAATAGCTGCAGCAGTTATGATAAAGCCGCCAGCATTGACATGGCACATCAGTTGCGTTGTGAGAGGCAATGGATGTTGCTCAGGCGTAGTGTCGCACTCTGAATGCTGTGCGTATGTGGAAGGCTAGAGCCCCAGACATCTGGTACGTCAAACAGAGGACGAGCACTTTCAGAGCGCTGACCACAAATGCGCTGCTTGACCAGATGCTCAAGTCACTGACAAAATATTCTTCACAGCATGAAGTATCGTTGTAACCCTGCCAGAACCAAACCATAATTGTTGCCCACTCATTCGTGGCAACAACATTTGAAGCAAGCCGCCGCGGTTGCTCAGTGGTTATGGTGCTCGGCTGCTGACCCGAAAGACGCGGGTTCGATCCCGGCTGCAGCGGTTGAATTTCTTTGGAGGAGAAATTCTAGAGGCTCGTGTACTGTACAATGTCAGTGCACGTTAAAGAACCCCAGGTGGTCGAAATTTCCGGAGCCCTCCACTACGGCGTCTCTCATAGCCTTAGTCGCTTTGGGACGCTAAACCCCATAAACCAAACCAAACCAAACATTTGAAGCAAATGTAACAATTTCAAAAGCACAAGGTGGACCAGCTAGCTCTCATCATTTGCATTACCAAGGGTGTAGTTGCCATTGATTTAAAACTCACCATTTGATAACTTGACCTTCGAATAACTCAGGCATTTATTCCGGTCGCTTGCAGTCTGAATCAGTACATCATGTTACCTTTAAAAGTTGTCCTTTCTGTGCCAATCCATGGATTTCATTTTGTTACTCACTTTGCAACACCATATCACAGGCTGCATATTACTATGCAATCTAATCATGCAGCATACATAGGGCCCTTTGTTTTTGGCTAAAGCTCGATTTTACCAGATTCTTGCACCCCAAAGTGACTTTTTAAAAATTGGGTACAACCCAATTTCTACCTGTAATACTCCTTCCACAGAGCACACAAGGGCAGGAAATGAGGGGATCGTTACAGTGTTTATAAGTTGTTGAAGGTGAGGTTCGGGGTCGCGGCTCCACGGAACCACGAGCAGCATGCCGCCGTTTTCACCACCAGGACAGGAGTGCTGCTGAGCGGAGAAGTTCGCAGGTGGCGAAAGAAGACTGAATTTATTTACATTTTTACAAACACCATAACGAGCCCCTCATTCCCGTGCTCTTGTCTGCTCTGTGGAAGGAGCATTTACAGGCAGACTTTGGGCTGCAAGAATCGTGTGTGTGTGAGTGTGCGTGCGTGAGTGTGAGTGAATGAGTGTGAGTGAATGAGTGAGAGTGAGTGAGTGAGTGAATGAGTGAAAGAACATAGAGAATTAACTTACTCTTTCCTTTCCTGCACAAAGCTGAAGACATCACACGGAAATTAGTGAATACGCTGTGCATATTCGTTCTGTTCAGCTGGTAATCTTAAACCTCTGTTAATGCTTGTGACTTGGCTGAATTTTAAGATAAGTTCAGGTGCAAATTTGGTTACTGACCGGACATTTAATGGATATAATTGTATCAAGCGCTATACAGGTTAAGTACGTCCTGCTCTAGGGATCTTGTGTGTTTAAAATGGCTGCTGTGTTATCGAATGACTATTTTTGCAGTGCGCAAGGAAATATGATTTTGCACGCAAGTGGAAGTGTTGCTTAGGAGATTGTTAGTGCACACTACGAAAAAAATTGCAATAGATTAGGAAGAAGCTGTAGATAGTTTTTTAACGCAGCCTGCCATTTCCGTGCTGTCTGTGAAATATGTTGAGCAAAAAAAATAGGGCATTTTGTGCCCCGTACAAAAATGAAAACTTATAGTAAATTGTCTTTCGCTGTAAAAAAGGACCTTAAAAAAAACAAGAATTTCAAAAAGTTTTTCTGAATAACCTGGTTTGTACCCGAATTTGAACTAAAAAATTATCACCCGATATTTTTACCCCCGAATTCTGTAAAAAATAAAACCCAAAAACGAGCCGCCACGGTGGCTCAGTGGTTATTGTGCTAGCTCCTGACCCAAAAGACGCAGGATCGATCCCGGCCGCGGCAGTTTCATATTGATGGAGGCAAAATGCTAGAGACCTACGTACTGTGTGATGTCAGCGGACTCTAAAGAACCTCCAGGTGGTCGAAATTGTCCAGAGCCCTCCACTACGGCGTCCCTCATAGCCTGACTCGCTTTGGGATGTTAAATCTCAAAACCAAAACTCAAAAATAAATGGCCCGAACTATACATGTGTGAAAATATTTTTTTTTTGTATTGGGCTGAGTCAGTCTAGCTTTATATATTTTGATTGCATAGACTGCACACTGTTTTGAAAAAATAACACTTGCCTAATCATCTTTCCCTGCAATTTTTTTTCATATTGAACAGATATTTGATATTAAATTCAATACTTGATTCAATATCTGAAGGCAATTTGTCTTTGCATTCGCATTTGAAAACCTCATTAGTCACACACGCCTAATGGAGCAAGGCATAGGAATGCTGTCACAGTGGCTTCCTGTTTGACAACTGCGTGTCTAGCGTTCCATGTTGCCTGATGCCACCCTAGAGTTGCTGCTGTTACATGGAGCCATGTGAGGAGTTCCAGGCATGACGAAGTACAAAGTTCGTGCTGCAAATTATGCACACAGTTCATTATAGTGTGGGGTTAAAACTGCATTTTTGATCTTCTCCCAGATCACTGTTGGGGGTACGAGACAACTACTACCAGAATGTGATGGTGTTCGTCTGTGGTGGTGCTGCCATAGGTGGAATCCTCTTCGCACTCTCGCTCTTTGCCATCAACCATGACACTTCGATGAACTCGAGGAATAATGGCAGTGCAGGTGGTAAGTGCTGCGTAGCATTTGTCTTCCCTAAAAGTACTTTGCCCCTGGAGGATGTGCCATATGATGTCTTCTAGCGCATTCTTAGTTGAAAGTGGTTAAAATAAATCACCTGGCCTCCTTATGAACTTTAATTCATGATCGACAGTTTAGCAACGCACCATAGAGAGTAGGAACTGTGGTAGGTAATCATATAAAATGCGTGTTTAGTACATCAGCTGGTATAGCCAGACTTTAGACGACTGCAACCAGGCTAAGGTTAAGGCTAAGATTATGTTTTCGGTTCTGTTAGGGAGCTATACTGCTGAGAACTTGCCGTCTTTAAATGAGTTACACAGGAGTCTAGAAGCCTTGAGAAGGGAAGGACATTATGCTTATTGTACACACTGATTATAGACACTGCTGATTGTTCCTCACCAGAACAGGATTTGGCCACCCTGGTGTAGTACTTGGCCGCAACCTTCCATGAACAAACCAATCAAGAGGAAGAAATGGGCGTGGGCAGGGCATGTAATGCGAAGGCAAGATAACCGCTGGTCCTTAAGGGTAACGGAGTGGAGTGGATTCCAAGAGAAAGCAAACGTAGCAGGGGACGGCAGAAAGTAAGGTGGGCGGATGAGATTAAGAAGTTTGCGGGGATACAGTGGCGGCAACTGACAAAGGACAGGGTTAATTGGAGAGACATGGGAGAGGCCTTTGCCCTGCAGTGGGTGTAGTCAGGCTGATGATGAGACACCATAACAGGCCACCATTGATGCTATTGCATTTTCTTCTTTAGAAGTGTGGTTAAGAAGGCCCTATCTTTTTGATAAAGGCCATCAGATGTTTTAATCAACATTGTTCAAAATTGAAAAGTTAGTGAAGGGCGTTCCTGTGTGAAGTTAACTGTTGCTTAAAAATTCAAGATGTCAGAACCGCATTTTCAGTGGCCTTTCAGGTGTGTATATAGTACTGTAATTTAGACCTTTTATGGCTGTGGAATTTGTGTAATTATAAACGTTGTCATTTGGAAATGCTTAGTTTGTCTAGTTGTCAACAATTTGGTGACAGTTTGGCGACATCAATGTTCTTTACAGCACAGATCCCCGAGGCTAGGTTACACCACCATCCACTTCCAAACAATGATCGCGAGTGGTCAGCGGTGATCGCGAGCGGTCAGCGGTGATCGCGAGCGGTCAACAGCGTTTATAGGCAGTCAACAGCGATTGCAAACGGTCATTGGCGACTGCAAGCAGTCAGCGGTGATCACGAATGTTGATCACAAGGTCCTTTTTGGTCTTGATGTCACAGGTTCAAATTGAGAGGCAGGAACATTTTTAAATTCAGTTTCTTTGGCAATAAGTGTGCCTTTTGCTGCCAACCGAACATCAACATGTCCAAAAGGAGCTTTGTAGTCAATTTTTACAAAGAATGAAAATTGGGCAGAGCTTTCTTCAGTGTCCTTTTATTACCGGCTCCCGGCTGGCACTCAGCATGTATTGCAGTTTGATTTTTTTTGCACACTATGGCATTTAATGAATGTTGCTGTGCTTGCATATCCGTGTGCACACTTCTTGCTTTGCAGTGTCCACAAACACCAGGCCAGGCGACATTGTGGACGTTCGGTCTTCTAGTCCAGCAGAGTACGAAGAGAGCATTGGCAACTACTTGCCGACGTCACCACTTCTAGGGTCAACGTCGAGTGCATAGTAGAAGGTGCAACAGTTGTCTGGTGCTAACTTTTCTTGTGCCGGGTACTTGTTGGAGGGCGCGCTTCTTCACGGGACATTTCTTCAAATGCATTCCTACGGACGCTTTCAGTGGTCGTCTTCCAGCATTACATATTGAGAAGATCTGCTGTGCAGGACGTGTGTTGTGAACTCAAGACAGTATGTGATGGGGTGATCTTCGAATCTGCTCTCTCAAGTCGACGTGGCACACTTGTCTGCTCTTCTTCCTCGACCAGGTTGAAACTCGCAAAGCAGAATGCTCAATCATTGTTGTCTGTGGGGTTTCCGATGGCTGCACAGGCACCTGTACATGAAATTATAGAGTGCACATCATGCACAGAGACTTATTTACTTGTAAAGTTTTAAATTTTTACTATACATTACTGAAAAGAGATTATTTCACATTGCTTCTTTCTTTTTTTTTCTACAGTTGTTGCGATACCATTGTCTAGCTTTTTCTTTTTCGACCCCATTTTTGGACATGTGCTGTCACTGAAGGCTACTCTGTGCCAATCCTTCACTGTCATAATTGTTTTTATTTTTTAAGACTTAGTAATCATGTAATGCTTTTTAAGCAGGGTTGCATTCTAATATAAGAATTTTGCAGACCTGTTTTCATTTTTGGGAACATAATGGCATCGTAGCTTGTTTGTGGGCACTTTTTGTTTTATGTACTCCACTGCTATCATCGAACACTAAGTGTTCATTTCCTGTGGCAGCCGTGATCATCATTGGTGGTTTAAGAACCAGATTGCTAGACACCATTTCACTCATTGAACATTTTTTTAAGACTTAGTAATCATAATGCTTTTTAAGCACGGTTGCATTCTAATATAAGTATTTTGCAGACCTGTTTTCATTTTCGGGAACATAATGGCATCGTAGCTTGTTCGTAGGCACTTTTTTTTATGTACTCCACTGTTATCATCGAACACTCAGTGTTCATTTTCTGTGGTAGTGATCATATTTGGTGGTTAAATAAACAGTGCTAGACTCCATTTCATCAATTGAACCTGAAATATTTTTCAGAATGAATCATAACAGCAATGCACTGTTTTGCATTAGTAAATCTTTAGCTGAGGAAAACTGCCAGAAGCAAAATGTTCATGAAAATTTATAGTCATGAAATGGACCCTTAAAAAGATCAAATATATCTTTTTGATGAGGCCTGTTAGCTGTTAAATTGAAGTGCACTCAGATATCTTGCAATGGCTGTGGAGCAGTTGCAACAAACTGTGATTTTTGTATGCGCTGAAGACTGGTTACTGTTCACCAGCATATTTATTGACACTTATGAGTATATATACCGTAAAAACCCGCGTATAATACGAGGTTTTTTTCCCATAATTAGCGTCCTAAATTTCCGCCTCGTACTATTTGCGGATCCGAACAAAAATTTTCGAAGTTGCTCGATGTTTTGGTTTCGTTTTTGCGGCGTGGCTATGGCTTCGCTTCGCTATTGGCGTGTGGCTACGGCTTGGCTTCGTTACTCTCGACAAACGACGTCACGACGTCGTTTCTTTGTTGATCCGTTGGGTGCGCCGGGGGGTCGCGGTGTGCCGTGCGCCTGTTGACAACACACGTGCTAGCATGTAAGGCACGCTTCGTGAAGTGGATATTGTTTTAGAGAGCACGATGTCACGGTCTCGAAAACAGTACTCGGCTACTTTCAAGCGATTTTGGCTGCGGAGAACATCGGCAACGGTGCGGCCGGGAGGCAGTTTGGTGTCGTCGAAGGAAGCATTCGTGGATGGCCACAACAGAAAGAAGCCCTTTTCGCGTGCAGCGGAATGCGACAAAGCTTTCGCGGCCGTTTGATGGTTGTGTAAACAAACCGTTCAAGGACGCAGTCAGGCGGTGCTACGCAGAGTGGATGCGCTCAGGTGAGCCTGCAGTGACGCCAACCGGGCGGCTGAAGCGGGCTTAAGAAGTGCGGCATCTCGAACGCCCTCGATGGCACGGAAGATGAGTACATTTGGGATGATTTGTCGGACAAAGAAATGTTCGAAGAAAGCGCTACTGAAGAACAAAGTAATTGAAGTGAAGTGCGGGATGCGATTTGAATAAATGTCTTCTATGAGCTTGTGTTACTCGTATTATACGCGGGTGAAACTTTTTTTCCCATTTCGCGTCTCTAAATCTTAGCCCCGTATTATATTCGGGTTCGTATTATACGCGGGTTTTTACGGTATATTGCGATACAAACACAAATTAGAAATAGGCATTAAGGGAGCCACACTTCTTTGTTAACCAGGTCTCATTTAAATCCCATTAAAACTGCTGAAGTAAGAATGCAGATGGGGTTTAGTGATAACGCTTTCTCCAGTTTTCTTATTCTTGTGGTAGTGTCTTTGCTGTCAAGGGTTCAACCCTGTACGCAAATCAAAGCATACTTGCCGTCTTTGTACGCATTCCTTTTGTACATATTTTTGTGCTCAGACTACTTGTGTGCAATTTGAAGAGCAAGTCTGTTTAGTTCTATTGCCGTTCTGTTTCTACAATCAAAGTGAAGCTGTCTTTGTTATTTTTTTATTTTGTAGGACTCTAGCTCTGTTACATACGTGAGATATATCTGTTTTACTCGGGGAATTGCATTGTGCTGTCCAGGGGAGCAGAACGTAAAAAGGTACTGAACTGACCACAAGCTAGGCCCTTCCTCTTGAGTGCTGTTACTGATTCATTCTTTTTGTTTTAATGTACTGGTAGTCATGGGTCTTGCTGATGGGCCTTTCTTTCTGGTGATACACTGCTGTTCTTCAGAGGGCATTTTTATTGTCCTCCTAGCTTCAGTCCATCAACCTATTGTTTTGGGTACAGCAACATGAATTTTAGTGCTCCTTATTGAGTATATAGCAGCATGTGTATATTTATATAAAGAGCCCATATATGTATATTAATATAAATATATACTTGGACGTATATTTAATCGGAATTGAGATTAATAAATGTATGTGCCTGAAGCTGTTGGCTTGTTCTTGACTGCTGTTTGTACTGTTGTGGAGCCTTGGGTCTATGTCTTAAGTGGCTTGGTTTTGAGATTAACCTCTCATACTGTGTGGTGCACAGTGCACATAAAACTATAAGAGTGAAAACGCCTTTAATCTGGCACCAAGTCCATTAAGAATCCAGGATAGCTCTAATGTTGTTAATCAACTTTCTCGTAAATGGGGAGAGGTGGAAGTAGGGAAGTTAGCCAGTTCATCCGTGAGATAACTCTGTCATATGTCATAATTTGCTGTCGCTATCCTGTGGTGTTCCTACAGAAAGTGGTTATTTCACACCTCTGAAAGGACTCGTCGAGGCATCGAACCTGTGGAGGCTATGTAATAAACCATATGCACACTGAATTTCGGTACTTGGCAAACATATCTGACAAAATGAAGTGTCGAGATTTTTGGGTATGCCGATTTAATCAAAAAAGCCGGTCTGTTTCAAAAACTTCGATATCTGCCAACACAGTCCTTTTTTTTTTTTTTACAGCGAGACCTGTTAGTGACGCAACTCGCGATATTGTCTCATCGTCCATTGTCTACAGAGAGAGAGGTGGAAAGGCATTTTTAAGAGTGCTGAAGTGAGCGTGAAACGGGCATCTGTGGTGAGGAGGCGAGGGATGGAAGAAGGATAGAGAGTGAAATCGCCAGATGGAGCAGAGCACGTGTGGCATAGGAGGGTGACCCATGTAACCGCTGAGATGCATCTGTCGAAGCCTGGAGGTGTCGGAGGCAAGTGTAAGCCGAACGGGTCACAAAGGCATTTCACAAAAAGTTCCGGGGCTTTGGTCAAAGTTGCTCCATGAGTGATTGGCTGTAGTTCCGCAACAACCTTGCGGCACTAACATCGGCTTGTCGCTGAATCCCGGCAATCATGGGTTTAACTTTTTCATTGATTTTATGACAGTACAAATTATTTCAAGGAAACGTGTTCAGTTTTGAAGTTAGTATTGTGTTGAGAAATGGAAGCTGTGGAGTGTGAACTGCCCAACTACGGTAAGAACCGGGAATGGCGGGGTTCTTCAGCTCTTGCTAGTGAGTTTTGCTGCATGGCACTCAAGTGAACACCCAACAAGCTTGTTTCATGTATTTTTCGTTTGTCGCTTCTCGCCAGTTTCAGCCTTCCAGGCGACCTAGCCACATTGATTTAAGCTGCAGGAAAAACTATCTTTGCAAAAGTGCGACTTGGTTGGGAATGTGATTTGCACAATTTTATGAATACACTGGTCAAACCACGTAGATGTTTTGCGGAGCGGCATTCTGGACTGTCGGGAGCTGGAGTCTGCCACGTATACGTGCTAGTGCTAGGAGGCTCCTCACTGGCTCGCACACTGTCATGGCGACGGTGTGCTCACCACGAAGAAAAGCTGACAGATGTGGATTAGGCTTCGTCGCATAGCTGCTATCTCCAGAGTACAGTGCTGTAGCTGCAGCAGAGTGCAGGGTGTCTCCAGGGTGCTGGCTCGTGCAGCAAACATACTGGCAGCCTAATGGGATAGCCGACAATGGAACAGCTACACTTGCATGTGGTAGAGTTGTGCGAGTATTCGAATTTCGAATACGTATCGAATATGTTTGTTATTTGATTCATATTCGATTCAAGAAACTGATATTCGAGATTTTCGAATATTCAAGAGCTTCTGAATATGCCATGTCGACTTTTAAAAGTCCAGTCGTCCAAAACCACAGTATCTGGGAAATTCATCTAAAGTTTGAATTTAAAGTTTCAAAAATGAAAACAGCACGAAGGCGTCCTTTGTTTTCTTATCCGTAGTTTATTGCGTGGACCGACCATTTGGATAAGGTTGTACCTCATGCGAAACATCATGCAAGTGGGTTTTCCTACAGAAAAGGTATGATAACAAGATTGCTGACCACCCAGTTTGAACTGTATCACAATGTGAAACTGGGCAGTTGTTCTGTTTGATCCTTTCATAATGTGGTAAACACCTATGACATATGCGTCCTGTCGCCTTTACAACTATTGTAATGTAAACTCCGCCATCTTGTTTTGGTTGATTGTGATACGCAGAAAAGCCCACTTGTGGAACTTCACATACGGATCCCGAAGTGGGCCGATTTGAAGTGTCGCCAGCAGGGCAACCAGTGGTGTCAAAATCCCGGCTCTGGCATGATGTATTTGTAGTCCCTACACCTCTGGGGTAAATAAAAAATACGTAAAATAAAATAAAAGCCTTAATAATATGAAAAAGTAAAAATTAAAAAATGTGCAAACAAATCACCCTCTATATCTATTACGATTTTGATAGTCAGCCGACATCCGCCGCGGCTGAACGTTTGTTCCTGCTGAAAATCGAGCGTGATTACTTTGGCATTCCTTTGCAAGGTGACAGGCTCTTTCAGCTATTAACTCTATGGTTTCAGCGAAGGTGAAGCAGATTTTGCAAAATTTGACTTTTTGCGTCTGCAGCATTATATACAAGTGTTGGGGGACATCAGAAAACGTAATTATGTTAACTAGTAAGCTGATGAACTAATTTGCGTTAACATTTAGCTGTTGCATTTAGGTGCATGGTTACAATTATCGACTGCACATCTAATTCGAAATTATTGGGGAGACCTCCACGACAGCACCTCCTCTCTTCTTTCACTCCCACCTTTCCCTTCCCTTACGGTGCGGTTCGGATGTCCACCGTGATGCGAGACAGATACTGCGCCATTTAATTCCTTTCCTCAAAGACCAATTTATTTATTTATTATTAGCCCGTTCGAGACAGCTCTACTAGAATTTCGAAAACGCGTCTAGTTTCAGCACTGCGGCTCAGCAAATTTCGACTTTCTCTCGCCCGTTTCAAGCATCACGCGTCTCTGGGCATGCTGTGCAGCACCCACCGATTCATGCCACTCCATGGTGCACGTACCATGTGACCATTCCGCGCGTGCGCACTACGGCGCTTGCCACTGCTCGCTGTTCCACAGCAGACGGGAGGTTGCAGGTCACCTGACACATGCGCCTCGGGATGGCGTCATCATGTGGGCTTTGCTGCACGCACCAATGACAAGCGACGCTTGAAACGGGCGCGTGAAGGCCAAAATTTGTTGAGCCACAGCGCCGGAAGTAATCGCGTTTTCAATTTTCCGTATCACACGCGCTCATCGGATATCCCGTAACTCCCACCCAAACGCTGTCTACCCCGAGAAATCTCGTACTGTAACATATCAGCAGTCTTTCTTTCTTAGAACAGCCAACGACTGGAATGGCCTTCCATCCGAGGTGGCGACCATCATCAATGCAGTCCTTTTCAAATCCGCCATCGAAGATCATCTGTGTCCAAAATAATAGAATTTTGTGAGCCTACCCCTCATGTAATGTCCTTCTGGACCTTTGAGGAATAATAAATAAATAAATAAATAAATTTATAACGCTAAATTTGCCACACGGCATTAAAGAGTCATGTCTACAAGTAACCCTGCGAAGCGTTACAAGAAAGCATGCAGCCCGGTTATGTGTAAAAAGTCGCATAAACTTCGAGCATAAATTTTTTTTTTGTTAACCACAAGTATGCAAATCATTAGTGGAAGACAGTCCTGCCACGGCCGCTGAATGGAGAGCGCAAGTGCGCTTCCATTGAGCGGCCGTGGTCCTGCCTTTCGAAGGACACTAGCGCGCACCAGCCAAGTTACTGTTCACATCCACTTTAGGTAGTGCACAGTGGTGTCGAGAACGGATGCTTCGCAGTGAGGGCATTTGTCCGGCATTGGGATCTTCTCATTTCGCCACTGGTTGCGAACTGCAGGTGTAAGGGCCACTCCGACTCGCAGCCGCCTCGCAGACACCTCCTTCACCAGTGTTAGATTGGGGGCAAAGGGGATGTACACGGGGGAATGAGAGCACGTGTGCGCTTCCTGAGGGAGGCTCGAAGTAGATCTGTAGCGGAAAAACGAGCAGTCGAGCAGATTGCTTGGAGGAAGTTGGTGAGCGGAATGCGTGTGAAGCTATAGCCAGAGATGTGGCCGGCAAGTGAGCCTCAGGTCTGGGTCAGATACATCGAGTGCTGTGACGGCGGCCCACGGCCCAAGCTCACCGGCGTCCTTGACGCTGTACTGGCCCCGCGGCGGGCATCTGCAGACCGGTGGCGCTCCTTACGACTGGGATTTGCCTCTACGCAGATAAGCCAGCGCTTCCGACCGCTCTCTACAGCTGTCTCTTTGTCCATGTAGCTCGATCTCTTTATCTCGTCTTGTACTCTTGCATAGCTTGGTTCAACCGCTTCGCCTTCTGTACGTTAATGCATCTTTTTTCGGTAATTACACTGGTATTACCCGTGTGTTAATTAATTCCACCTTACACTATCCATTGTCTTATCTATGTAACTTTAGTTATCCAGTCGTGTGCGCTTCACTTCCTTGCCTTTTCGAAATTACGTTGTTGCTTTTAAGCTCGGTGCGCGATAGTGTTTTGTTGCAATCTGATACAGAAGAGTTTTTTGTTGTTGTTATTGTCCAACCTGCCATGCGCCTCCCATGCCTTCAGTCAGCGCCTGATCAAGCGTGACACCTGTCGCCGGTTAGCAGTCCATATCTCCTCTTTTCGTAGGTGGGGAGGAGTAGTTTGTCACTCCGCACCCTCCAAACTTATTGAGTGTGCAGCGGTGGGTGCGTCGGCCCAATTAACTTCTCACCTCACTGCGTAAGGTCAGAAGCTGGCGAGCGTAGCTTCGGCCGTCCCCAAGTTGTCAACGGAGCCACAGACCCCTGGTGGGGTGGCTTCGGTACGCTTCAGTAGTGTATTTAGGAGACTGGCACGCGCGTTTTGTCTATTGCATGTTCTCGTCCTTGTTTTCTTGCGCCGTTGTATTCCTTTAGCTTTACAGTATAATCTCCACCACATAACCTAAATTTCTCTTGATAGGTTGGCTTCACTGAAACACTGTGGCAGCTACCGTATGTTCTGCCGGCAACCAGGAGAATTTAAGTCAGAAAATTCTGCCGGCACCATCCAGTGATTGGCTACTTAGGGCGTTGTGAGAATAATTTTTTTTTAGGCTTTTCACGGTCCTAACACTTTTGGTATAGTTAATCGCTGCCGGAAGTGCCAGACTGACCCGGCTCTTACCAGTAATCGGCTACAGCATAAGAGTGGTCTCTCTGGTATTTCTTGCACGCATTCTTGGCTACTGAGAACATCGGTGTGCTAAGCAAGATTTATGCCTTTCGATGCAACCGAAAGAGGATGCATTAAACAATAGCTAGTGACTATTGCTACTCAGTAATACCGGCACGTATCTGCACCAAGAAAAATAATTCGAATTTTAAAATTCCAATCTGTAAGTGCGAGGGTAAGGGAGGACTGACGAAGTTTGGGTGAGGGCCAGAGAATTCCACAAAATGGGGGTGAGGAATGTAATAGCGTCCTCGATCGCCCGCACTGGGGCGCCTTGGTGCGCACCCGCTATCCTCGATCACCGGAAGCGCACCCTGCTAGGTCACTTTTTCGTTGCCCCGACTCTCACCCGGAAAATTGGCGGTTCGCAAGGGTGCAATCCCGGCAAGCATTGCGTGACGCGTGCTGCGGAGAAGCCGCTTTGCCCGTACGGGGTGGCCCATACTATTCTGCTCATGTCGGCGCACAGTCTCGCGCGATGGAACAGAGAATACGGATGGTTGCCGCCATTGATGAACTGCTGCCAAGTTCGTTTGATAGCGAAGATGGCATGGTAATCGACTTGATACAGCCTAAACACGGCGATGAATGATCGAAAATTCGCTGATCGGGTCGTCAGGCTCCTTGCCGATACCGGAGTGAGCGTCTGTTTACATTGCCCTGCTTGGCATTTACCGGGTGTTTTTTTTTAGAAGGTCCAAAATTTAAAAAAAAAAGGTAAATTGCTTTAGATTTATTTTAGCACTGGAGCTATACTGGAGGCTACGGCGGGCGCCAAGCAAGAGGAAAACTGCTTTAATTAGTTCGCTGATTAACTAAATATGTTAATTAACTTTTCTAATTTTTGTTTTAGGGGATATGTTGTATTCGCAGAATTGGAGATCGTCCTCTAAACAGTGCAACCGAGAAAAAACAATTTTAATTAAAAAATTTTCAGGCACGCTACGAGGCGCAAAATATTCACCCTGGTAGGCGTCTTCACACCGTAACGCAGCGGCGGGAGCGCCTCTGACGTAGTTCACTCCGCCCTGCGCTTTGCGTCACGCGTCCCGGACTGGCGGCCTGCGCTATCGCTGCTTATATCGCTTCGCTCTGCGGCCTCACGGAATGCCGCGCTGGAACAAAAATGCATTGACACAAAGTGCAGGGCGGAGCGAGCTACGTCACAGGCGCTCACAGACGCTGTATTACAGTGTCGAGCTGCCTTCCAGGGTGACTTTTTCTCGCTTCCTTACGCGCGGAAAAATTTTTTTCAGGAAAATCTTTTTTCTTGGCTGGACTGTTTGGAAGACGATCTCCAATTCTGCTAATACAACATATCCCCGAAAAGAAAAATTATAAAAGTTAATTAACGTATTCAGTTAATCAGTGAACTAATTAAAGTAGTGCCTCTTACCTGGTGTCCGCCGTAGCCCTCAGTATAGCCCCAGGGTTAAAATAAACCTAAAGGAATTTACCTTTCTTTGAAAATTTTGGACCTTCTAAAAAAAAAACACCCGGTATAGCTGTGTGCATGGCCTTTGACATGTGAAATGTGTGATTTATTTGCAGTTCCGAAAGCATTTTCGGGTGAGCAGGAGCTTTTAACCGGTGTTGTGGTTTACAATCAAATGCACGCGCCAGAAGAAAGGCAGCCTAAAGGCGGCGCTGCATGCACGCCCCCGCGGAGTGCGGCTTGTCCTCGATGTTGACCCTCGCCGGTGCACCACCGCCGCGCTGCGCAGGGAACCGCGCTGGTTTCGGGGCGCACCCGGTGCGAGGTGATCGAGGACGCTATAAGCAAAAAATGAGGGCATTTGCCCATCTCTGCTGAGGACTACTTAATGTAACTATTGTTTTAATTGCAAATTGACTCTTTGGCTCTTTCTGGGTATATTGGCGTATTCTCCAGTGGCAAACGAAGCAGTTACCGCGGAGAAAATTGAATTTAAATATATTCGCGCTAGTTGATTCAGACTCCTAACGTCCTTACTGAAAAGTACGGGCTGCCACCGTTTTGAAGTGAATGGTGCTGTAGCATAGAGGGATCCGCGGCTGGGGGGGGGGGGGGGGGGGGGCGACTTGCATATTCCACTTGGGAATTTGCCTGCTGATGGCAACACACTTGTATTCTTGTATTTCGTTTTGGGGTCTTTTCTAGCTTAGGAAAGCTCCGTTTTCGGTCAGAGAGTTCTATTTGTGGTTGAAACGCGGTACCCCATCGATACAGGGGAACTTTATTTTGTTCTCAGTGTCCATTTAATTGCAATCATGCACCTAATTGTAACAGTTTGAAGTTAGCTATTGAGAAAATTAGTTAACGAACTTACTATCTCACAAGGCGTTTGCAGTGGTGTGAAAGCTGAGAACACAAGGCGACGGCCTTCAAAGTTTTCCAGCGTGTACGAGAATCACGCCTGTGGAAACCGTCGCCTCGCACTTGTTCCACTGTGGATGACTTGTGAAGTGAAATTATAGTAAACAGCGTTCGCCTGTTGTCTGGTGTACACCTACACCTATTACAAAGCTGCAGACGCCATCTGTATGCCTCAAAATGCCTGTTTTTAAAATTTCTGATTCACCTTCGCTGAAGTAGCTTGCATACTTCCAGCGACGCTTTTGCACACTGTTTGTGTGCGCATTGAATGCTGAAAAGAAAGCTTGGTTCAGTGCATTGCTTTCATCGTTGCGATTGTTACCATGTACCGCTCTGACCGCAGCGGTCGCATTTCGATCAAAATGAAAATCGATTATGAGTAAATGAAGAGCTGTAGCTGCCACATTCTCGGTGGAAGCCTCAACTGCGCCGCGAAGGAAAGGATGGAGAAGTGAGTGAAAGAAATAAGGGACGAAGGGGTGCCTTATTGGAGGTTTCCAGATTAATACCTTTAGCGTACCGAGTACCGTGCTACCGTTAGCGTTGCTGGAGTAACAGGAGCCCGCTCACCGCCAGTGCGCATGTGCAGATCGCCTCGATGGCGCCAGGTGGCGCCAGGTACCCGCCAGCTACTGGCACGCCTGCCGCATCGGGACCAATCTGCGCGTGCTCACTGACAGGGGGCGGGATCTCGGTACTTCGGCAACGGTAACGGTAACACGGTACGCTGAAGATTGACCATTTGGGGTTCTTTGACGTTCATTGACATTGCACAGCGCACGGACGCCTTTTGCGTTTCACCTCCATTGAAACGCGGCAGACGCGGTTGGGATTTGATACCGCGTCCTCAGGCCCAGCAGCCGAACGCCGTAACCACAGTGCCAGCGAGGCGGGCAGATTCCGGTGGAAGCGAAATACGAAAATGCCCGTGTGCAACGCGATGTCAGTGCACGTTAAATGACTCCGGGTAATTGAAATTAATAGAGAGTCGACCTCTTCACATCACTCTTGCCTTAATCCCCTCCCTCATAGAGCGGTACAGTGACTACGCATTTCCTTCCCCGGCCTCTCCTCCAGGGTTGCCGTTGGTGGCTACTTTGCACCAAAGTGGCTACTTTTGAAACCTGTCTGGCGATAAAAATTTCAGGTTGGCTCCCTGGCTACTTCCTGGCTACTTTGAACTTTTATTTTGGCGAATTTACAAGCCATTTTTTAATTCGCAGCATCCTCGCCGGCATCGTCGGCTCGCTTCGAGGTACCCCTACGCACGGCTGGGGTAGCTATGTAGCTTACATGCGCACACGGCGCGACGCCAAAGAAAGTGCCACCTCCAGGGAAAAGATTTCACTAGGCCAAGAAGCCGTGATAGAGCGTTGCTTCCAGTTATTGAGGCAAATGGCGATACAACTCCTGCAGCGCCTTCTAAATGCCCTGCACTTCGGAGGCTGCATGCCATCAATCCTGATGACAAAGAAAGCGCGAAGAGCAGTGAAGGCATACTGAAGCTACCGCTGCATTTTTTTATGCGAAGCATATTGCTAGAGCTGCCACTCACGCCGTCGCCGTGGGACCCCCACGTGACACCGTGACGTCACACCACGTGACATCGGATGAGAGAGCCGGCCTCCACCTCGCGCCGTCGACGTGGGACCCCTAGCCGTCACGCCACGTGACACCGTGACGTCACACCACGTGACATCGGATGAGAGAGCCGGCCTCCACCTCGCGCCGTCGCCGTGGGACCCCTAGCCGTCACACCCGCGCATTCCCGCGCATTTCGAACGCGCGTTCACACTCGGTGTAGGTGAAACGCTCGCTCCACCGGGCAGGCAGACGCGGCTTCCGTGGCAATCCAGGCGCTCACCCAACGCGCGTCTCGGGGATAGTCGGCGTTCCGCTGTAGCCATGCCGTTGTCTTCCCCCACGACGAAGGCTTCTAGTGGTTGTATTAAAATGACCAAGTATTCAACCAAGGAAAGCCATGTATTACCAAGCCTAGCCACTAATATGCTTCGCATTCCGCAGGCTTAGCCAAGCTGAGCCTCAGCAATTTTTTTTTTGTAGATTTTTCTTACCTGGAGACAGAAATGTGGCAAATGCATACAATAAGCGTGAACTTGATCACACATCATGCTTGATTTTATGGCACGCAGTGCCGGTTCGTACAAAGACGCAACGAATGGCCTTTTCCACACCAGTCGCATTAAGCCACAAAATTTTGTCACTTTGAGTTTCTGAGTGCGTTTTTTCTGTGATAGCTTACATAGTAAAAGAGAGGTGCACAACAAAATTAAGCTACACTCTCTTGCTATGATTACACCAATTAATTTTGATCTACGGCTTCAAGCCTAAAACAGCTTCAATGTCCTACTGGGTTGTTGGCTAGAAGGTGACAAAATTACTCTCCAAAGATCACACTACCTACACGCTCATCATTTAATAATTCATCTATTTGCAACTTACCTGTGCCTTTCAAGTCAAATAAAAAGTGCTGGAATTTTGTGCTCTTTATTCTGTTTCTTGCGTTGACTTAAAATGCTAACAGTTACTATTTTTGGATAACAATAATATTCCAAATAGCGCTTCTATTCTATCTGGCTACAAATTTGGCGCTAAGATTAAATTGAATGGCTATTTTTGGCTACTTTCAGCTCACATTTTGGCTCTTTTTAAAATGTTGCCTACGGCAACCCTGCCCTCCTCGCACGCACACAAACACTTGTTTTTGTAAAGGAGGCTTCACCACATTTTTGCTGTTTTGACGGCAGAGTACGCTTTACAGGAGCAGAAATAAAGATTTGGCATGCGTGCTCATGCATGCGTAACTGCAGCCGCGCGGTGGTGGTGTCCTCTGAAAGTGCAGGAACGATTTTCAAAGCTGCCTTATGGAGAATATCTTTTTCTCAGGTAAACTTGCACGTGAAACAGGCGGCCTGTAACAAGAGTGCATTAACTCCGTCTCCGCAGTACTATTGGATACTTTGCTGGCACCAGCTTAGAGTAGATTTCCAAAAAAGGCTGTCCCACTAGTTTTAGGCTCAACTCAGAAGTAAGCCTTTGGTGTTGATGAGCGGGCATTTCTTCAACATCCATACCCCGGCGTCCACACACTTGGCCCAACCTGCCCCCAGGGCATGAGGCGCAGCGGAGGGTGCTAAGAAGTTTTCGGGGATACGGTGGCCGCAACTGGCGAAGGACAAGGTTAATTGGAGAGACATGGGAAAGGCCTGTGCCCTGCTGTGGGCGCAGTCAGGCTGATGATGATGATGATTATGACCTGCAGGGCATGGCTTCCCACAGAAAAACATTGAGAAGTTTGGCTTTGGGACGTTAAACCCTCATAAACCATAAACCAACCAGGGATTGCAGCATCGGTCGCTTCTCGACGTCACTAGATCGGCCAACAATTTTTTTCATCTATTTAACTTATATCTTTCATCCGTCATTACATACCCTCTTTATGCTCTGAGGCAACAAACATCGTTAAAAAGGTGTACTCAGTACGTAATTACTTCACTTTAGTTCGGATGCCACAACCAACTGGCGCATACCTAGTGAACCCATTTTTTTTTCCCTGTTAAAAAAAAAAGTTATATTCTCGTAACACAGATTGGCCATTAACGACCTCTGTAATGCCAAATTGTATTGGCCTTCTCGTTACCTTCGCAAACATTTGTTTGACCCAATGAAATTACTTACTCCACATCTCGAGAATCTTAACAAGGTTTCAGTCCATTTCCCGGGCGAAATCGGTCGCACAAAGACAGATGGGAATGAAAAAACGCAAAATAACCGAGTGCCTCGCAACCAAAACCATTTGCTCCTACAGTTGCCATCATTAGCCAGATACGAAATATTCTGCTTTTACTTACTCGCAGTTCCCTTCGTATTCTCCTCAACGGAGAGTTAATTACTCCGCTCCCTTGCGCGGCCTTCTCAAAGCGAGGCCCCTTTCCTTCCACGCTCTCTCTTCCTCTCGATTTTTCTTGTTTAGTATTCTTTTCTTGAAAAGAGCGAAATGAGGAGGTATTTCATTCGCTCCGCTGCATGCCCCCCTTCATCGCTCTTACTTAAAACGCTTTGGTTGTTGGATGGATCAGTGCTTAAAGGACTCGTCGGGCCGTCTCCTTTTCTGTTCGAGGAAAACGCCCCCGCTGAGAGCATGTGGGCAAGGGCGTACAGTTAGCAGAGTTTTTTGCTACCCTTTCTCCCGCTTCTCCAAGTTTAGCGGAGAACCAAAATTGGAGCCTAATGAGACGGCAGTGCCCCCCGGGGCGCACTAATTGAACCAATCACAGGCCACCTTTGCCGTCGTCTGCGTCTGACGTCTCCTGCAGCATTTCCTTGGCGCGCTCACGAAAACAACAAGAAAAAAAAAGTTATTTGCCGTGCTGCCTCTTCCACCCAATTCAATGTACCCAAACCCTAATTATACCGGTATTCAGGTGACTTTTATCGTTGTTATGCTGGCGAAATTACGGTCGCGCTGCCTTCGGCGGGGCGCGGGCACACTACTGTGCGCCAAGAAGCAGTCTCGTTAGCGAGTTTGCCGCCCACTCTCTTGTACGTAATTGAAAGGTTGCCTGTGCACTCGACAGGTGGCGACTCCGGCGCGACGGCCGTCGTCTGTTCGCGACGCGTGCGATGGCGTGCGCCTTTATGCGCACGATTCTGCGCAGTGTTCCTGGCTCCCGCGAGCGAGTCGGCGACTCCAATTAAGCCCTCTTGTTGGGCGCACTTCTGCTTGTTAGCCCTCGCCGCTGAGGCCCTATGACTTGGGCTCTGCGCATTCAGACTCGAGATCAGCTGCGCCGTCGATTCTTGGGACCACGAAGGGTCTCTCTCCCCAGCCTTCCTTTCTTTTCTTTTTTGTATTCACGACAGCTGCAGGCAGGCTCAGGGCGGTTCTTTCATTGCTACGGACGCAGCGGTGGCGTGGGCTCTCCTTGACGTGAGCGCTGTCGCCAGCGCTGCTTTCGAGATGTATTCATCGCTTCTCAACGAATGCAGCGTCTCTGTATGGCGAGATCGACGGCCGCTGTGCACAGTACCAGCACAAGGAACATTTTCATCACACAAGTTTGGTTTCCTGTTTGTTTTTTTATTGCAGAAATACACTCTGGATCTTGCACGCCACGCAATGATTCAGCATCAAACACTGCAGAGCTCAGCAACGACCACCAGCGCCCTTAAAAGCGTACGCTGTGCATATTATACCGTACACTGCATACGCGGTCGCTTAGGTAGGAGGATAGGGTATCCATGCTATTCAGGCAACCTTGTAACAATAGACAAATGAAGAAGTGAAGAAGTAGGAGATAGTAGTAGATTAATAAAAAAATGTAGCCTTGATAGAATACAGGGGCTGCTATTGGCCGTCGGTGGAGTTCACTTCTGCAGAAACTTTGCCCAGCGTTTTACGTGTATCTGCATTTTTTTTATTTTATAGAGAGCCAGAGTGAACCAGTTACAGCAAAAAAAAATTGTCATTTCGACTTTGTCACGTGACGCACAGCACTGGCTTATAGTGTGTAAAGTGCCAGCTTTTGCATAGTCAACCTGTATAGCAAAATGGAAGTAAGACACAGTGTTCGAGTTATACGATGCTTACCTCAACACTGGTTCACAGAATGTTTCGTGTTCGCGAAAAATATAACCACAGAGAAAACTAAGCTCATTCAACCCGTGCGTGCAAGTCCCCTGTATGATATACGCTCACTCGTCAGCCGAAGGGCTGTCAACGGCTGTGTATGCTCGCTGCAAAGCCACTTCTCATTTTTGTATTTTTTTTTCGGTGTCTAACACTGTTAGCGCAAAACCAAAAGCGCCAAGGAAATGTCGGCTCGATGAGTCGGGGAAAATGGCCAAGTCTAGCATTGGGGCAATATCGGTTTAAAGAAATTCATGAAGAGAGAAAAAAAAAAGAAAAACGCGCCAACCATTCGTGGCTTGCTTGTTCGGCACATCCGATAATTACCACGAGTTTTTTCGACCATCCCAAAAGACTAAGAAACCCGAATTTCGGGATACCTTTCCTGGTTTCTGAAAAAAAAAAAAAGATTCACTCATTTCGCTACAGGGCCGTGTGTTCCGTGTCCCGAGACTTTCGTGACCACGAATCCTATCTCGACACTTCAAGTGTGGTCATGCGTGTATGGCTTCTTGCTATGGCTTTCGGCTTCAGGGTACAAGGTAGCAGAAATGAATCCCGACCGCGGCGGCTGAATTTCAGTGAAGGCCACATGCACGCAGGTCTGTTTGCTGTGCGATGTGAGTAAACGGTAAGGAACCCTATAGGCGGTAGAAATCAATCCGGAGCCTTCCGCTACGGCCTCCGGCGCGCATGTCCGGGAAGTTGAACACAGTGCCTAGCCCACCATGCCTTGCTCTTAGAGGCACAGTGAGGGCAAATTGAAGCTGTCCTGAATCGGTAGATTAGAGCATCCTGATGACGACAAAGGCGCTCCATTAATTAGAAAACGAAACTTTGCTTTACAAAAATATGCATTGAGTTTGAATTGACTCCTTGTTGCGTTTTTGCGGAGTCAAAAAATAATCAATTGAAGCTCAAATTTTATTGAGTCCAGCCATTATATATGAAAACATTTTCTACTGACATGAGTCATCGAGATTCAAGTTAACTAACTGCAAGTCTACTGAATATGAATTGAATTTCGCTCAGCAGTTATTTAGCTCGAAACTGAATTAATTTTCCTGGAGTGATCAAAACAAAGCTTCTCGTTAACTTCGAAGGTACAATGTTTAGACAGTACTTATAAACAGTGAAATATCGCATTTAAACACTACTGCGACGCGAAAAAAAATGCTTTGAAGAAGAAAAAGTCTACTTGAGCACCAATTTGAAGTATAGCCCCAGACATTTTCTTCCATTGCTCGTGCAGTAATGATGCATTTGTGTGCACATAACTTTGCAATATAAGATCTTGGTTCGTGTCTGCCATAAGTTACGCATACGGCGGCGCCATATTATTTTTTTCCTGAAAACTATTGCTAGCAAGAACTCATCACTAACCGCTTAATGGGAGGCCTTGCGTAGCCGCTATATAAACATAAACTCGGCGATATGTAGCATGCATGTAGCATGTATCTGTGCAGTATAGCAGCGCTCTATTCTCAGCCTCGTTACTTTTTCGTTTCCGGGTGCTGTTAGAAGCTCCCTGCTCCCTCACATTTGGGCAGGTCTCCTCCTGGAATGTTACTCCAGCGCCTAAACACAAGTTGCTCGTTTGTTGTATTAGGTTTGGTTTGGTTTATGGGGTTTAACGTCCCAAAGCGACTAAGGCTATGAGAGACGCCGTAGTGGAGGGCTCCGGAAATTTCGACCACCTGGGGTTCTTTAACGTGCACTGACATCGCACAGCACACGGGCATCTAGAATTTCTCCCCCAAAGAAATTCAACCGCCGCGGCCGGGTTCGAACCCGCGTCTTGTTACTTTTTCGTTTCCGGGTGCTGTTAGAAGCTCTCTGCTCCCTCACATTTGGGCAGGTCTCCTCCTGGAATGTAACTCCAGCGCCTAAACACAAGTTGCTCGTTTGTTGTATTAGGTTTGGTTTGGTTTATGGGGTTTAAAGTCCCAAGGCGACTAAGGCTATGAGAGACGCCGTAGTGGAGGGCTCCGGAAATTTCGACCACCTGGGGTTCTTTAACGTGCACTGACATCGCACAGCACACGGGCCTCTAGAATTTCTCCCCCAAAGAAATTCAACCGCCGCGGCCGGGTTCGAACCCGCGTCTTTCGGGTCAGCAGCCGAGCACCATAACCACTGAACCACCGCGGCGGCCGTATGTTGTATTAGTTTCATGAATGTAAAACATTACATTTGATGTCTGATGGTTCAGAAACTTCAGAAAAAATTTACATTCAGCGCATTTTAATTTGTAATCTTTCACCATAATAAATGATGATGTATTTTTTGTAATAAGGGCTCAGTAATTACTCCTTGACATCCACCCAAGCGCAGCCATACGCCTACAAAGGAAAGCTATACAGCTTTCTCAGAAACTTCGTAGTTAAAGAAAAAAGAAAATCTTGCCGTCCCGGTTAGCTCAAGTTAAACCGTGGCTGGAGGAAAAGGGAATATTTGCCTCCTGGTCAGTTGACTGTATACTCTGTCGAAAGCGTGAAACCGTAGAACACATTTTTCTCGAATGTTGAGACGCGACATTCCTCTGGGATATCCTACAGCGCACGCTTAAAAAGCGGCTGCCAATCTCACCTCGCGGCATCCGCTTCCTCCCGGTTACTGATGAAGGAGGGATACCCCTCGATATGGTTACTCTTCTGGGCTTGCACAGTGTATAGAAGACACGCATGACTGTGAGAAATGCTGGTGAACATGTTCGCCCTGCGCGGGAGTACTTAACTGAAAATGTTTTCATCAAAGAAGTGTTGAAAAGCCAAGGTGATCCACCAGAATGGCTACCGATAACGGACGAGTTAGTCAACCTGAATCGGTTTTAAGCGACGCACCGTCCAAGAGGGCCGGGCGTCTTTTATTATTCATTCTAATGTGGTAGTGTTGTATATATGTATGAGCCCTCTACAGGCAATAAAGAAAAAAAAAAGACCCGGTTAGCTCTGTTGGTAGAGCGACTGCTCCGCTGAAGCGGTGGTCCCGGGTTCGAACCCCGGAACAGGACGAATTTTTGTTTAACAACGAAGTTCCTGAGAAAGCTGTATAGCTTTCCTTTGTAGCCGTATGGATGCGCTCGGCTGGATGTCAATGAGTAATTACTCCCTCAATACAAATCTACTCCACCTAGGGGGATTCCCCTAAATGTTTCGCCGTGATGTATTTTTATGGCCTGAGGGTACCTGTGGCCAAAGAGCACCATGACACAGGGTGTTTTCGTCCGCACATCATTTCATCCCATCACCAGGCCAGAGGAAAGCTTGTACCCATCGTATCACCGGTGGCAACCCGCTGGTACTAGGGATCAAATCCCCCACCTTCTGAATGCGAAGCGGATACTCAAACCACTAGGCCACCGATGCGGTGACTAAGAAATAACGGTGTATAATGACTATGTTTGCACTGCTACGAAGTTGTACCACTACCTGAATATTTCTAAAATGCCGATTGCTTGTGATTGAACAGCTTTATCAAAGAAGTTATCGCTTATATAAGAAATCTCGTACACCGTAACCTCTGGGAATAGGCTGCACCGTCAGTCTACTCCAAATGACAATCACTAAGTCATTTTCGAGGTCACGAGTTTAAATCGAGTAGTGGGAACATTTTTTAAATACATTTTTCTCAACAATATATGCGTCTTTTACTGACGGACAAGCATCAACACAGCCAGAAGGAGGCATCGAATGAATTTTCAGGAACACAAATTTCATGGAGTTGTTCTCAGTTGAGTATAGAAATCAGTGGCGCCGGTTGTTCCGCGCGATCATCCGTGACTGCGGCATTTTACGCTCTGCCAGTTTGGTGACAGTGGGCCGGCCTCTTCACGGCGAGAAAGTGGGTTCGCAGTACTCTCCAGCTGCTAGACAGAAGTATGAAATGCTGCTTGCAGTTGAAGTTGCTGCGGAAAATATCGCACTAAAGCTCGCCTCACTAATAACGTTCAGAGAGCAGTCGCTTTTGTGCGGACATTTGTGCACATCTGGCGTTCATTCAAATAAAAAAACGTGTTTAAAATTGTTGCCCCTGTGCCCAGATTCTTCTTGCGAAGCGCACGTTTTTGCGTGGTTCGCTTTGAAAGCTTTTTTCTTTCTTTTTAAGAAAAGCATGGCAGACTTTATGTCAGAAAAAAAGGCAGTTTTCCTAACGCAAAATTAAGGTGACGGGCGCTTCGAATTAACGATATATATACTGCCAAAAATCCTCAGTTCATCCTGTGAACCTGCTTATAATCCTATGGTAGTGAACATGTTACACAACATTTTATTTTTGCTAATGAAAAGATTAGGTCACTGTCCATGCTTCGGTGACGCCTAATTAACTGCCAACGTTTACATTTGAGAGGGGGAGAAAAAATAACTTTATATTCACCCAGATCATGAAGCCATACAACGCTCTGATCACACAGACAGACCTCATTCTCGTACACATCGCTACGATTTTGTCAGCTTTCCTACGTGAAGTTCTTTAGTACTTTGGCGGAGCATATAAGTGCGTTTTATTTGTGCGTGTCCTGTGAGAAAAGTTGCCTTTGTGCCAGCGAGATGTAAAGCTATTATTCTTTGTCTATGTTTCTTTCGTACGCCTATTCTTCAGCTGCCTGATAAACATGCTGCCGTAGCACATTTCTGAAAATAGCTAAGCCCCCTCTCCCTTCCCCACAATATTAGGTGTATCACTAGTCCTAAGAAGACGTATTCTTTGCTTTCCGATTCCAAACAGCCTTCCGTGCGGACGTCCTCCGAAGCCGCCGGATTGTGGGACTAGGTAGTCACAACCCTAGGAGCGGACGTCGCCTGGTTTACACAGTTGAGTCGAGAAAGGCTGAGGCCATGACTATAGTTGAGTTGCACGGTCGCCATGCCGTTTTGAGGGTAAATTGTCTTTAAGATAGAGCCTTAAATATCTTAAATAGAGCCTTATCCCTTCGACATTGAATTAAGATTCGTCGTGGTCAGAGGACCCATGCTTGTGAGGGACAGTCGCTGTGTTAACTAAGCTATCCAGGACGGCTAGCTGGTACGTGGCAGATTGAAGCCGACTTGATCAACAACTCGAATCAAGAACGGTGTTAATGTAATGCTTTGTTTTGCTATACAGGAAGATAATACAGCTTTCTTGAACCACTTAACATAATCAAGGGTTCGACGATAGATCGTCTGGTTAGGCAAGGGATGAATTGAATCGTGGTCGCTGACCAAGTCTGATGATGGATCGACATTTCAGAACCGTGTACATGTTCTTTATTAACTGCGTTTTGGACACGACAATCGTCGCGTCACCACTTATGTACGCAACATACATTACATGCGTACGTAAGTTGCGACGATGTCGTGTCTTATTCAACGAACAGGGAACCCGCACGCGGTTCAGAAACGTCGATCTATCATCAGACTTGGTCAGTGACCGTGGTTCACTTAAACTTCCGAGTCGAAGAAAAATTCGTGCAGTGGTTGCTTGCAATTGCTCACTCTAATAGCTGACTGTCCCTTCAGCCTTTCATTCGTCACCGGCAATTACAGGCCTTCAAAGGCGACGCATCAAGCAGGAAGCCAAGCGTCGCAGTTCCTACCACTGCCAGGTTTGCCCTTTTCTTTAGAGAGACGCCACGCGGCTGCCACTCCGCGCAAGCGTTCCCCGCCTATCCTCCACGTCCGAGCTGACGGGGGAGGGGGGGGGGGGGGGGGGGCGTCTGCTTCCCGCTCGCGAGCGTGCCAAACAGCTCGGGCGCCGGAGCCTCGGTGAACAAGCCCCGCGGGCAACGTATCTCAATCCGAGCGGCTCCCTCCACTTGGGGTCCCCGGGCTTTGCGCAGCGACGAGCACCTAACCTGGGCGCGCATTTGTGTATCTAACCGGTCAATCGCCTAATAAAAATGGCCGTATAGCGCGTCTCTTCTGCGCCGACAGCCGCGGAGGCTGGAGGGGAAAAAGGGGGGAGCAACAGAATTGCGGCGCCTAGAGCGCCACTACACTGCCCGCTGCGCGGCACACACACGCACACAAGAGTGGTGGTGTGGTATAGCCAAAAGGGCTGCAGATATTGAAATTGGCCTTCTCAAACCGGCTTTAGTCCCCCTCTCTCTCTACCGGCGCACTTCCTTTCTTCCCTGGCGCTACTCTCCCCATTCTCCCCCCTTCCTTTTTCCGGAGGTCGCGCACACTCGCCAAGTTTCCCTCGAGCATTGTGATCCCCACTATGCACTCTCGGGGCGCAAACCCCCCTTCCCTTTCTTCTTCACTTCCCCCGCTGAAGCGAGAGCGCTCGGCGAAGCGGCGGCGGCGGCGGCAGCGAATGCACTGTGTAAACATAATTTCGGAGGGTTTTTGGACGGCGGTCCTTCCGCCACTATTGCCCAACTCAGCCGCTACCGTCGCCGTGGGGGAAGAGGCGCCGAAGAGACGACGGACGCTCGCGCGCCGAGCGAAGACAACCACGCGCGACCAAGTGGCTGAACCGGCGGCCTGGGAAGAGGCGGAGGAGTGTGGCAGGGCTACCTGCGGATGCTCCGAGAGCGCAGCCTGCCGCGTCAGTGGCAGCGGCTCTTTGGTCGGTGGCCGCGTTTTATTAAGGTCGATTGGCGCAAGCGAGGACGGCCGTCACTGCTGCGAATAGCGTGACATGTGAGGCGTGTTTGCTGTGCCTGTTTGCGGCGCGATTTACGCGCGGGGATTAGGCGTGATTAGGTCCGTGTATACCGCCGGGCTGCCGCCGCTGTCGCGGGTATCGCGTGAGTGGTGGCTCCGGCCACGGTGGTGCCCGCGAGCGCCCCCGTGCGGGAGGGATGCGCAGATGGGAGGACGATTACGCGAGCGTGTGATGGAAGCAATTGAATGATGTCATTCTCCTGCTGTCTCTTCTAACTTTTGTTTCTGTTAACCGGGAAAACAAAAATAGAGAGATGCATTACGCACCTTCGACTTCTAGTTGCTTTCAGAAGGGCGATTTGCAGTAGTAAAACGACAATGCTGACTTCGAACAGCAGCTCTCCCCAACCACATTCTTATGTGCCTGATCGCTAGGGCCCGGAAATTTAGGCATTTGCCTAAACATGCCTATGAATGCCTAAACGAGGGATTTTTGCACTTGCCTGCCTTTTTGTCATTTTTTAGGAAATACAAATTCAAATTCTTTATTTCTGCCTTGTAAAGATGCAGACAGCGGAGGCGCAGAAAAAGCTGTGAGAGACAGCTTGACTAAGCCGCAGCCCCCTTTCGCTTGGCAGCAGCTTGACAGCAAGGCTTTTAATACAAAAGGCAGTTGCAAAGCGTGATAACAAGTATACAATAATGAGCAGGTACAAGAGAAAGCGAAAGAACATTATACAATACTGACACAATATTCACATTGGGTAGACTCAGGTGATGGCAGCAAAGAAAAAAAAAGAGAAAGAAAAAAAAAACACACAAAACAAAAATTCTACATGCTAGCATACAAAGCACGCAAAGACCTGTTTGACGAACTGAAAAGGTCAAAATTATTATATATATACGCGTTTAGCAGGGACGGAAGAGTGAACTGCAGGCGTTCTCTACCCGAGTTTAACCGTGGGGTCGGGACTATCCATGTCTCCGCATACCTTGTTGTGTAGCTTTCATCTCGGGTATGTAGTTCGGCAAGTTTACGTATGTGGTTTACATTTCTACGTGTTTCGAGTTTAAACCGGACACTCAAGCGATATTTATACAAGTTGTGTATTTTTAGCACACCACTTTGTAGAAAGAGATCTTTGCTTGGCGAGTCCCAGGGGACATTGTAAACATGACGAAGGAACTTTTTCTGAAAAATGTAGATACGCTGAAGACAGCTAACCGTAGCTGTGCCCCACACTAGATGGCAGTAGTTTAAATAGGAGTAGAAAAGTGAATTATAGAGGAGTAACTTTACTGTTCTTGGAATGACGTATCTGAGCCGACTTATGACTCCGGTTATTTGAGCCAGTTTCGTGACAATATGGTCCGTGTGGTGTTCCCAAGACATGCTGGAAGAGAAAACTACTCCAAGGCATTTAAATTGTTCAACTATGTCTATACGTCGTGAGTTTAGTTTAATCTCGATGGGGGAAGGAAGTACTTTGTTTTTAGGACGAAATATGACAGCTTTTGTTTTCTTCTCATTTATACGCATGTATCTGGATTCGGACCACTTTTGTAATTCACTCAAGGTGTCATTGCATTCCCGAACAACGAGATCAAGATCATTTCCAGTAAAAAAGATGCTGGTGTCGTCAGCGTAGATAATAAATTTAGCGGCGGAGTTAATGTTGGAGATATCATTCAGGTACATATTAAAAAGTAATGGTCCCAATATACTACCCTGGGGAACGCCAGAAGTAACAAATTTTAGTTCAGATGTCACATTGTCTATGCTTACAGCCTGTTTTCTATGCGAAAGATATGATTTCAGGATCATTTGAGCCAGTCCACGAATACCACAACGCTCCAAGTTTTTCAGGAGTACACTGTGGTTTACTAAATCGAATGCCTTCGAGAAGTCCACGAAGACACCAATAACAAAGGCCTTATTTTCAAACTGTGTTAGTATATATTCCTTTTGTTCGAGTAGTGCTAACTCGGCAGATTTATTTTTACGAAACCCAAATTGATTAGGTGACAAAAGGTCATGTTTATCAATAAAATCAGACAACCGTGTATACAGAACTTTTTCAAAAGCTTTCGAGAAGATTGGGAGTATCGATACTGGTCTATAATTTCCTAAATCATTGCGGTCTCCTTTCTTATACAAAACTGTTACTTTGGCTATTTGCATTTTTTTAGGAAATGTGCCCGTAGTAAAGCATAAGTTAAATATATCTGCAAGAACAGGGGCAATAACTCTTATAACATGCTTGACAGGCCTCACTTGAATGCCGTCAATGTCACAGCTATGGCTGTTATTTAGGTTTTGTACGACTGATATAACCTCCTCTGTCGTAACTGGGTTCAGAAATATTGTGTCCCTATTGTAAGAGCTAAAATAGGTGTTGAAATCACTTGACGGGGTGTTATGGGCAAGGGTGGTAAAAAAGTTGTTGAAGGCATCTGCCAACTCTCTGCCGGATACATCTTTATTATCAAGCTTTAAAGCCCGCGGGGCAGCCTGTGGTTGCTCACGCCTCAGTAAGAAATTCAACCTTGACCACAACAGATCGTGGCGACCATTTTTAATTTCAAGAAATGTCGCAAAGTATTCCGCACGAGCGAGACGTAGCTTTTTTGTTAATATATTTCTGTATTTCTTAAAAATGCTTAGGTCATCTGTTGAACGTGTGTTTAAAAAGATTTTGTACAGTTTATCTTTCGTTTTAATTTCTTGGCGCAACTCAGAAGATATCCAAGGTTTGCGAGTTTTACGCTTTATTGCACGCACTTTTAGCGGGAAAGAGGAATGGTAGAGCCGTTTAAATACTTGGAGGAACTCATCGTAAGCCTCATTTGCGTCACTGGTAACGTCAATACTATCCCACTCAACTTGTTCCAGTGAGCTGTGAAATGAATTGAGGGTAGCATTGGTTATACTTTGGTACTTCGCTTTCTCCTGCCGGTACTTTACCAGTCTAGTCTTATTTATGCATGCAAACACTGGAAGGTGGTCACTGATCGCACATGATATTACGCCCGACTCAACTATCGGTTGGGAAGTGTTCGTAATCAGCAGATCAAGAAGTGACTCACTTTCTTGTGTTACCCTTGTTGGATCGTTAATAAGATTAATAAATCCGTTCGAGGCCAAGACTGCGTTAAAGTCTCTAGTAGAGGAGTTATCCTTCAACATATCGATATTAAAATCACCTCCAGCTATTAGAGTGTATTTGTTATCTGTTATAAACGAAAGAAAACAGTCATAAAATTCCAAAAACCTAACCATATTTCCCTTAGGTGGACGATAGCAGACCGAAAACACGAACCTGCCAGTACAGACTGATAGCACTTCAAAATCTTCAGTAATAAGACTGTACGAGTCCAGCTTGTCGCATTCAATGTCATCTGACACCAGTAAAGCCACTCCACCCCCCTGGAGGCCGGAGCGGTTCAAATAATAAGTTTTGTAGTTGGGCATCCTGAAAACGTCGGAATCATCTGTGCTCCAAGTCTCACTGAGCATGATCAAAGAAAAAGCAAATGAAAATTCGCCAAAGAACTCCTCTAAACACATTATCTTGTTTTTTACAGAGCGTGCGTTCAGGTGAATAGCGTTAAGCGTTGTCAGCGCAACACACGAAGCAGTGCGGTTCAAGTCACTGGGCAGATAATACATCTGCTGCATGTCGATTATGTTTCAAGAAGAAACTCGAAAGATACCATGCCGAGTGCTATAGCCGATCCAAATCGCCCTTTCCCTTCACATGAATGGCACTCATTCCCTCACTTCGCCTAACGAAAACCTTTCCATTGACATACCAAGTGAACTTATAGCCTTTTTCTTTGGCACAGACTTTAGTTGCCTGAAGCAGTTCTCTATTTCGGCGTGTTAAATTTTCTTGCATGAAAATGGGCGGGTCGCTATCTTTTTAACCGCACTTTATGCCTATAAATGCCTAAATCCGGCATTTCGGACGTCGGTGCCGTTTTCCAATTTTGAGACATCTGTCCATGTATGGTGAAAGGCACGCGCCGATGCACGCATAAAAGGCGCGGGTCTCGCCGAACGTTTTTCTCGATTTGTAACTTGAACGTAGTGTAACGAAGTGTTTATCTCGAAGTGTAGCAAGAGGCGAGTTTGGAAAGAGACCTGACATACATTAGTGCCACCTTCTCAACATTGACGGAAAGAATGATAAAGTTGGAAAAGGCTGGACTCTCAATAGATGAATCGTTGAAGGTAGAGGCAGAAGTACCGCAGCACTTCGGGGACTGGAAGGAAAGGGCGGTACTGCTTCTACGAAGATGCAACAATTGGTCGAAAAAAATAAATGCCTAGAAACAATTTCCCAAATCAGAGTCTTTCTACGCGGAGACGATACGGCCACATCTAACAAGTGAAGGCGGGCTAGTTGGTGGTTGACTATGGAGTGCATATTGCAACCGCGCAAAACGACGCGCAAAACGACTGTGCTTTCCTCTCTTCGTCCTGCGTCGTTTTGCGCGGTTGCAATATGCACTCCCCGGCCACATCACCTGAAGGCCTAAGCCTTTATCAACTCTCATGTTTTAGGTTCGCGCCACTAAGTTCATGCGATGTCACAAGAAGCCTTTTAAAGTACAAAGCTATGTTTAACGAAAACCGAAGCAGCTTCAAGTTCGAAAACCTGAGAATGCGCTTTATTGCGTCAGTTGAGGACTCCACACGCTCCGTGTTTGACTTACAAATCTTGTACTTCTGAATAAAGAGTATTATTCAAAGCGTCTATTTTTTGCTTTATAGCGCCTATTTCAATATTTTTTAGAGCCTAGATGCCTGCCTATTTCGGGGTTCTTTACTGCCTAAATTTCCGGGCCCTACTGATCGCACCTAGTAAAAGGTCGCTGAAATGTTGGAATCATTAATTTATTGATTCGCAGCTCCGAATCGATTAGGTGCAGTGTTCGCTAAAGAATAAGATGTCGAGCTAGAGTATTATTTCGAGGGTGCCAGAAAAACTATATGCGTTCGAAAGAAAAAGTGCGGCGCTTGCAGTGCCAGGTGTACAGAGTAATACAACAGGTATATCGCCATCGTAGAGCGCGAATTCTCCCTCATTTTCCTCTTTTTGGAATCCCTCCGATAGACAAAAACCAAAAGAAAAATAAAAGAAAAGATCAAGAAATTCCTGTCCCAGCATGGCTATCACAGGTCTGAGCCATTCAAAATTAAATGAACAGGGGATAGAAAAGAAACCGACAATGTAATTTAAAATCAAACGTCGATTGGAAAATAAGTAGAGGCACAGTATGCCTTTAGTGCAGACAAAGCGAAGGGCAGGATACTCGTAGATGTTGGCTGATGCGAACAAAATAAAAACCAGGTGGCAGGTACAATGCAAAAACAAATAAAGAAAAAAAATACCCGTTAAAATAAAGCGCCATGAGCCTACAAAGAAAATAAAACAGTTTATGTTGTCATAATAGAACACCATAGAAAAACCACGAAAAAAACATGATAACAAAACAGGGCACGAGAAAGAAGGCAAGTAATGAAAGGGAAAAGGAGGAAAAGAGCCGAAAGCAATAGGCAGTGGCCAATCCTCCGCCGTGGGTATGTGCCATTAAGCCGGAGGACATCATCATCATCATCATTAATTGGCAGTGCGGCACTGGGCTACCCAGAAAAGCGGGATTCATGCCTTTCCACTTAGGTCTGTGGCCATTCAGCATAGGACCTATAGACTCACATGTAGTGCGGTAAAGAAGGTAAAAAATCAAAATAGACGAGAAAAAAAAAACTATGAAGCCTTTGGATGAGTGACAGTGTGGCGATAGTCCGGCAATGCGCTACTCACAATTGCAACCATTTGTTTTGATAAAGGCATATGCACGCGATTTACTGAGAAGGCGTTACAAACTGTTTGCTCGAGAATACGTGGATGCAAGATGCGATGGATTTTACTAGCAATATGTGAAGCTAAAACACAGTTACCAATATAATGAGAAAGAGAATCACAAGCTAGTTCAAAAGGATACTTTTTGTCAGGGCGGAGCTCACACCGATGAAAATAAAAAGAAAGCGACCGTGGCCTATTATGAAATGACCGATGAGCTTTGGCGGATGGAAGGGAGATGGAAGATGAGCGACATAAGGAACACAGCGGTAAAGTTCGGTGTCACTGTAAGATGAATGTCCTGGTGCAGACCATTGCCTATGGACAGGAATTGCTGATTGGCTTGATTAGCGGTCGCTGCAGGAGTAAGGCGCTGATGCGAAAGGGCTGAAACAGTAAAGGGATGATGAACCCACATGTCATACGACAGCTGGACATCAGCAGGATGAAAAGAACAAGAACCTCCTCTAAAAAACGAGAAGTGTAACATACCCGTGCACTTGACTGACTGACGTCGCAGGAGGCTGCTGCGCCTTGTGTTCGTTGTGTGTAGGCCCAGCATCGAAGCGTTCTGTTTTCGCCTCTACACTTAGGCTACCTACTTCAAGTGCTGAATTCTGATTCAGCCTGACAAGCGTCTCCTTACTGCATGTGGCTCCAGATGTGCACGCGTAAAGCAATATATGTTTTAAAGTGACTTCCCACCGCCATTGCTCGTGTATGTCGTTTCTTCTCAATTAGGCATTTCTCTTTCGGCCGCCGCGGTGGCTCAGTGGCTATGGTGCTCGGCTGCTGACCCGAAATACGCGGGTTCGATCCCGGCCGCGGCGGCTGAATTTCTTTGGAGGAGAAATTCTAGAGGCCCGTGTGCTGTGCGATGTCAGTGCACTTTAAAGAACCCCAGGTGGTCGAAATTTCCGGAGCCCTCAACTACGGCGTCTCTCATAGCCTTAGTCCCTTTGGGACGTTAAACCCCATAAACCAAACCAAACCAAACCAAACCAAACCAAACTAAACCATTTCTCTTTCGCATAAGGGAGGTCGTGCCCAGAGATCGTCTAACGTTTCTCACAGCTTGCAAATAAACGCGCTTTTGTAGCGAAAGCTACACCATGCTATAGCAGAAGTGCATTTTGCGGAGACGGGCAAAGGCCACTACTGCGCATGCGCTGTTACCATGGCAACCAGTTGCGCTGGAGCCAGGTTTGCGCCGCGCAATCGCTCCGCCGCAGCCGTTGCGCCGAGTTTATTTTTTTTTTGATTGATTCAATTTTTATTTCTCAACATTCATACAAGGCATGCTTCCGCCGTGCATGACGTCATCACTTCGCTATGCGGCTGAGACGCCTGAAGAATGAGCGGAACGTCTCGCGAAGAGATGTCGCCAAGCTGCTGAACGACAACGACGGCGTGTCGCTACCGAAATGTCAGTAGACGAAACCGCTTTCGCTACGTATATGGCCTAGCGGAGCTAAGCCACTGCCAGTTTTATTTTTGTGTGAACTGCCTCGCTCACAATACTCTTCGCAAAATTAGTCAAGTTACAAAGCAAACGGCACAGCAACGTAAATTTCGCAGAAACATGAAGCAAAGTGCGCCTGCATAGAGTGAGAACCTGCGAGGAGTTTGTTTCTGATGGCGTACAATTCAACATTGTTTACCCTGGCTTGACACCTTGACACCACAAATGTTCGGGAAAAGGTGGAAAATCTCCCCGCTTTAATTATATGTCGAGCATCAACGGAGTAGAACGTACTGTCTGCGACAGGCTTGTTCATGTTGGAGTATAACTCCATACTAGCGTTATACGCCCTTGCTTGCACCTTTGACAGTACATACTACGTGTGGCAAGAGGTGAAATATCTGCCGCCGCATGCGTCAAATAATGAAGAAATGGTTTGGTACGTTGGGTTTAACGACCCAGTGGAAAACAGTTGAAAAGCTTGAAAAAAGGCAAAGAGAGTTGCTTTAATTTTCTTGTCTATACTGTGTGATGAAATGAACAGAGCTTTAGTTGTTTGTTTGTGTTAAAAGTGACATTAACTGCATTTTTTAAATAGAGAGTTTCCGTTATTCTTTCTTTATTCACATATTTGTTGTCTGCGATGTATTCCTGCGGCTTTGTTGACGCTGTAGCCCAGCCCTCGACGACCTACAAGTCAACACTCTGAAAGAAAGAAGAAAAGAAGGAAAGAAAGTGAAAAGACAGAAGGAAACAAACAAGTAAACAAACAAAATATCCTGATCCAAGGCAATCTAATTGTTATATAGAGATATGCGAGTCTTTTCAAATGGAAGCGGCGATTTGTTCGTTTTCAAAGGTAATAAAGAAGGTAAAAAAAAAAAAGCCGCCACCGTCTGGAGGACGTTGAAGTAACGATAGTTAGCTAGCGTTAGCTGTTCGGTAGTGCCATCTATCGCCCATGTGATGTATTGCCACGTGATTAGGCTACTTTTCCATACCTTACGGCGAGTAGGCGCCTATCGCCTTAAAGGTCGGATATTTTTGACCAATTTGGGTCGAAAAAGTTTTTCGACGGTTTGGAGGGCCATTTTTCCTTACCTCAAGGAGGTAGGTGCCCGGTCGCCAGGAGGTATGAAATTGTGAACAGCCGAGTACTGACGACATGGCCACCATGTTAAGCCTAACCCTAAGTAAATATTAACCTCATTAGAGAATATTGATGTCTAACATGTCCTACTCACCGAGCCTATTATGAATACGTTATCGGTTTGTTAATTATATGCAATTAAATATAAGCATAGCCATAACTAAATATTAAATTCATGAGTTAATTTTGGTGTCTGACCTGTTGTACTTACATAGATGATGATGATGATGATGATGATGATGATGAAAACTTTATTTGAACAAGGGAGTTTTGGACACGTCGGTCCTTGGGCCCCCGCACGGCCCCACTGCACTCAAACGTTCATGAGAGGCTCATGACGCTGGCAGCCCGGCATGTGGAGATGGTTTGCTTGGCCGGGTCCTCGGAGCGCAGTAGGGTCTCCCAAGCCTCCCAAGTTGTAAAGTGCTCCAGGAGGATTCCAAATATCTAATTCGTTTGATGATGCCTCATTAATTACTAAGTTAAAAGCGATTAAACATAGTCACGTGACTAGTTAATTATATCGTCACAAAATCAGTGACATCACCAATTCGATACACTAATGACGTCGCCAGTCAATCACCAATTAGGTTTCTATATCGATTTACTATGGAGGCCGCCATATTCAATTCCTCGGACTTAAAAAATGTCTCGCCGAAGGGAGGTTGTAGCAGACCCCAAGAAATCGAGAAACGTGATGAATAAGAGCTAACGCTCTTATAAACAGCCTTTTACGACATGTGCAGGCGCGGCAAAACATGACGGTAATGCTTGCTTCAGCAGTGCTATCCTCGCCAAGAACATATCGCCGGCGTCGACAAACTTCTGATTCAGCGATAAGTTGGCTTGCTGTTCGCTCTGTTTCATTACAGTCGCCTACTTGTACGGTGAGTGGAAGTCATGAGAGGCTGGAACTTTCACGGACGTCGGCATTGCTCTGAAAGCAGTCGGGATATTCTTGTCGTTCGACAAGTAGATCAGTAAGATGCAGGCTAAAACTCCTTGCTTCAGTTAATCATTTGATTCGAGCGCAGAAATGGTCAAGTTTTCCCTGAGGACAGACGCAGGGGTATCCGACGCCTACAGGCGTCTGTCATGTTGTCCATGGACGTGCGTCTTAGGCCTAGACACCGATGCGATAAGTCTGTTTAGTCTGCATTCCACGTCACCGTCGTCGACACGACCCATCCGCGAAGACAAAAGCGGTTTTTTGGCTTCTTTAATAGACAGGACTAATCGGTGTCCTCAGAATACCCCCCATTTTTTTCTTGCTAAGTACGCTGACGGGTGTATGGCTATGCGAATTTCACTAGTATACATAAAAGTGTGCCATTTGTCCCTTTATTCCCTCTCTTTTTTTTTCTTTAACCTCTTAAATCACATTGTGACTGAGGTGTCCAATGACGCACTTTGCACCTTTGTGCGCTCTTTAGGACTTGTCTTCGTGCGATATGATAGTCAAAACCTTTTCAGACAGTTTGTGTGAGATTAAAAAAAAAAATAAAAACTCACGTTGTGTGCACATATAAGGCGTTCATTAACGTTTCTAGCGCACCAGATAACCATTGTGTCCTTTTAAACACCAGCTGTCTTCGCCTATTTGTAACTTTAGAACTATTAAATGGTCGATTGTTCTTTTGCGAAATTTTTTCGAATATTGTGTACTAAGAAACCGTTATAATAGTTATTATATTTACTGCTTAGCACTATACTTTGATTGGTGTATATATATATAGAATGTGGTGGCCAAGTACTATGCCAGAGTTTTGGTTAGAAGATCCGTTGTCGGCTCTGGTTGCTTGAATCAGGCCGCACCCCAGGCTTGGTTATTCAATTCTACAGCACTCAGGGTTTTTTAGTGCTTTGAATAGTTGCGGTGGCACCGGAATTCAAGCCAAAGGCCTTTTGCACGTGAGGCGGATGCCCTACCCCTATGCCATCGTTGCGATGATTGCGTAACGGAATGGGACCCAACATATTGCAAGCATAGCAGGGGGCGGCAGTCAGGCAGGTGGTTGAAGTTCAATAATTTGCAAAGATAAGATGGCAACAGCTGCCATAAGACAAGATTCATCTTTCCATCGCGTTTGAGCGCGATGGTATAATAAACAAACATTTACAGAAACGGCCAAACTATCTGTATGCAGCGTCAGACACCACTTTCATGCGCTAGTATAGAAGCCTAGTTGGAGCAAAAACCCGGAGTCTGTACAACGCCCTGTCGGGGTGACACCCTCTATGTGAGACCCTGTCGCGGCTGAGCGAACAGATCAGCTTCGCTGGCCGCTGCACGAGAGCACTACGCTATCACCGCCGCCGATCACGCATCGTGTTGGTTGGTTGGTTGGTTGGCTTCAAATAAGGATGGCAGATACCCACTACGGGGGAGTGGCCAAGACACAGGCGGTGAACTGCTGGAAAGAGGAGCATTTATAGAGGAAAAGGAGTAGTAATAGGGTATAGGCTGACAGATTGGGCGACGCAACGACAGGGGACCTGTTAGCTGGGAGATCGAAGATGGGACGTTGGCTTTATGTGCAAATTCCAATGCAACAGATGTAATGGTTCAATTTTGCACTGACTGAAAGAGACACAAACAAAATAATAAATAAAATTTTGAAAATCAGAAAAATAAAATTAATTAGAAAAAAATAAAATTAAATTAAAATTAGCATGGGAGTCGCGGCGTTTCTAGAAGAAAAATTTGAACATCACAGCGCGCACTCCTGTTGATTCGTCCAAGCGAAGAAGCGCCAAAGGAAAGAACAACCGCAGTGGACACAGACAGACCCAGCTGGTGAAACGGAATTTCTAATATGCGCCTCCTCAAAGAAGAGAAGCGGCGGCAGAACAGCAGGTAGTGATCCACTGTCTCAGGCTGGGCACAAAATGGGCACAGCCGCCGCGGTGGCTCAGTGGCTATGTTGCTCGGCGGCTGTCCCGAAAGACGCGGGTTCGATCCCGGCCGCGGCGGCTGAATTTCTTTGGAGGAGAAATTCGAGGCCCGTGTACTGTGCGATGTCAGTGCACGTTAAAGAACCCCAGGTGGTCGAAATTTCCGGAGCCCTTCACTACGGCGTCTCTCATAGCCTTAGTCGCTTTGGGACGTTAAACCCCATAAACCAACCAACCAACCAAAATGGGCACAGTGGAGAAACCGTCAGGCCAGATCTGTGAAGCTAGAAATTTAGCAGAGAACTCGGCACCGCAAACGCGTGAAAGAGACCTCCAATCTGCGCTGAGCGCCAGTCTTCGCTACATCAAGGATGCAGAAGATGTTGATATTCGGGAGATGAAGTAAGCACCGAGGCTGAAAATTCCTGAAATAATGTGTAACTGCGAAACCTCACCGCAGCTCTATATGCGCAGGTTGGCAGGACAGCAATTATTAGGCCGCAGAGAGAGGCCCTTGCTAAGGAATCGGCAGCCTCATTTAACTGAATGCCCATGTGCCCCGGTACCCAAAGCAACCGCACCGAATTTAGATGGAGCTGGATCAGCTGCTTAAAGAGGCGTAATACCAGAGACTCAGCGGGTGATGATAATGTAGAGCAAATAGATAGAGAGTCCATCATAACCATGACTTGGGAAATGGTAGGATCTAATTTACGTAAGGCTAAAATTACTGCTAATAATTCGGCCATATAAACTGGAGTGAAGTCAGGAAGACGGAGAGAAAGGGACCATCCCAGTGTAGGTTAAAAAATGGCCACACCTGCCATTTCACGATCCTGCGAGGCATCGGTAGCAATGAGAATATGAGTAGGAAAGCACCTTAGGTGGTCCTGCAACAAACCGTGAAGGAGAAGAAAGGGCTTCAGCTTTGAATTAGATGGGAAAATGTCATCAAATGCAATCTTGACTGAAGGAAAGATGTTATACATTCGATGGAGATCTGTGAAATGAATGTTTAAGGGATAAAGGAGACACTGCACGAAACATATCTGCGGAGTTTGCAAACGAGACCAGGTGGCATTTAAAAAGACTGCAGGTTGACTAAGAAATATTATACTGGAGGTGTGAAGAGGTGAATCGCACAAGTTTAATTGAACTGTTAAAAGGCGAAACCTAGCTAGTAAAGATGGAATTCGCGCCTCAAGGTGCAGGACAACATTGGCTACATATTTTAGAAGTCCCAAACAGAGGCGCAACGCCTCATGCTCCAAGAGCACAAGAGGGCTAAGTTTATAGGCAGGAGCTCCTGAGAATACAACACAGCCGAACTAAAAAATTGGGCGGACATGCATTTTATATATCAGCAGGAGTGTGTGCCCTCTCATGCCTGACCTAGCGCTGCAAAGCCTACGCAGGATGCCAACTGCCCCAACTCCTTTTGTAGAAACTTGCTCAATATGTGCCCGCCAGGAAAGAGTAGAGTTGTATGTCACTTCAAGGTACTTCACTGTTTGAAAATGAGGAATTATGTGATTTTTATAGGCAACGCAGATATTTACAGGATGAGAAACCGGGAAGACCAACAAGGCGAATTTCTTCACATTGAGGATCAGATGAATGCTTCCTAACCAGTTGTCAAGAATATTGAGGTAATCCCGCAAGGTTTGATAAAGAGAGTGAATATCACTTGCAGAGGCGAAAAATGCGATGTCATCGGCGTACACATAAGTTTTCACATTATGGATGCATGGAATGGAGTCTAGAAAGTTGTTAAAAAGAACAGGGGAAAGAACTGACTCTTGCGGTACACCTCTTGTCTGTCGAAATTTCCTAGAAGAAACATCATTTCGGCAGCAATAAAATTCTCTGTTTTCCAAGAAAGCAGAGGTCCAGGCTACGAAATTGATTGGGAAATTAAGGTCCTGTATAATCTGTGTGACAGTGTCGAGGGCTCGACGCTGTCGTAGGCTTTACTGATATCCAGAGTGACAAGCGCGGTAAACTGTTTAGTGCTGCGAGATAATTTAATACGGCTCTCAAGGTCAGTATGAGCACACCAAATTGAACAGCCCGGTCTGAAACGGATTTGACAAGAGTTCAAGAGATCATTTGCAGAAATTAAATGCATGGTATGATGAAGCAAGACCGGTTCCACCAATTTCACTAAATTCGATGTTAATGAAATCGGGCGTAGTTTTCTGAAGTGAAACCTTCCCCTTGTTTTTCAAGTAGTGAAACTATTTCCGCAAGACGCCACTCATGGGGTATTCAAGGACCTTTAAGGAAATGATTAACTAGAGCCAATAGGTCTTCAGGAGATTCGTTAAACAAAATTTTAATCAGTGACCTTATCGGGGCCAGGAGCCGCTGGGGATAGGCGCAGAACAATTTGCGAAAGCTCAGGCATAGTGACCTCAATGAAATCACTTGAGATGCATGTGAATGAGCTGGAGAACTAAGTGCAGATGTAAATCAACGCTCTAGGCCACACGCAATTCCCTCTCAAGCCTTGGCGATGTCAGCAGGAGACTGAACGAGGGATTCAATGTGGATCTGCAACACACACTCGCGCTGTGCATTACTCATCATCATCTCCCTCAACTTCCATCTGCAGCTCGAACAGATCAGCTTAACCTCGATCAGAGCTCAACCTAAGTCTAATATCATCGCCAGACGTGCCTGCGATTTAGCTAAGCAAAACCATGAGCCAATCAGGCTATACACATGCTTTCGCACGTCTACTCGGTTTGACTGGGTTAGAACCTTATAACCATTTTTTTTCTTTATTGCGTGGAAGTACAACAAACCTGACAGGCTTCTAGCCTGACTTAACCAGACCGCATCCCAATAATCCGTCATACATAGTCAAGCAGCATCCTGTTATCATCCTGCCAGCACATCAAGATCCCAAGAGACACACACACGCATCGAGAAAAGGCAGCCAGACAGCAGGTCTACCTTGCGCAGCATATACCTCCCACACCAAAGCACACTGCTCAATGAGCAGAGATTCGCTGGATATGAGGGCTCTGCATGGTGATCAATCAGGCTGCTCTTCCACAGGCTAAACAGTCCCATAGCCTTATAGCCTTCCACTGTAGGCAAGAATTTTATATCATAGGGCGCGATCTCAATGTCCTTTTCCAGTCTTCTACGCCATCACCGCTTTTATTTAATTTCCTGTCCTATGAAACAAATCAAAAGCACGCAAACCAAAGCAAAACAAAAAACAGTGTATATAGTATACAAGGGAAGAAAAAATGAAAAAAGAAGAGAAAGACAGCCCGAGTTAAAGTGGCGAACAGGAGCTAAAGATCTTTTTAATGTGTGAGTGGTTCGATGCGACCTATCCACTGTAGCATGGAATTAAAGTTCCTAAATGTATCAACGAACCGACACGCCGACGCCCGAAAATGCTCCCTGGACGGTTTGGCATCAGTAGAGACTTTTAGATAAGGGTGAACTTATCAGTTAGGGGCATAGGGGAATATCGGGGTGCCAGTGCGCAGGCTCAAGACGAGAACCAGAGGGAGCGGCGTTATTGTCCTGGGAAAAATAGCGTGCGGCTGCAGAGGTCCAGGGCTGTACGAAAATATCAACCCGAACCTCCACCAAACTTCTATTTCTATTGGTATTCGGACAACTCCTTCAAAGCCACCCAAATTCAATTGGTATTTGGAAAAAAAACTTCTTTCCAAATACTATGGCCCGTACTGTGTCCTGGAGCGCACATCTCCGGTCAACTACGTTATTGAGCCACTTACGCCGTCCGTCTGCCGATCTCCGCCGACGTGGCCGCGAGACTGCGCGTGTTCCACGGCCCAAGCTGTGCTACGACCCGGTTGTGTTGTCGGCACCGGGAGTCGCCAGGATGGCACCTTTTGCCCCCGGGGCCATTGTGAAGAAGATGGGCATTGCCGCTAGCCTAGCCTGTCATCGCTCAAAGCGAGACCCCGCTCATCCCAGAGCTCTTTGATCTCTGGCTCAGCCTGACCGCTGAGTCTGAAATCCGCCGTGGTTAGTAGGACCATTGATCTAAACACTGACCTAAGCCCCTGTTACATTTTAAACAAACTGATAAGACCGCTTGCTGGCGGCTTCGAGCAGACAGCTCAAACAAGCAAGCGTTAGAAAACAATTCGCTGCAATATAAGAGATACGTATTTTCTTGATTCGGAAATTCTGCGCCTCGCTACGCCTGGATTACAGCATCGGCATACCGATGCGAAATTAACATGCACTTAACCAGCATTTAAATTTGAATCACGACGTCGGAACGGGTTGCTCATAATGACGGGAAAGTTCGTGCCTTGTGTTCTGCTAGTAAAAACCATCCTTGCAAACCGTGGTGGTGGTCCCATACGCGAGCCCACGACCTGCGGTCGCCAGAATAGCGTACATAACGAATCAGATATGGTTGCTGCAAGGCATCTAGCCAGTTGTGGAAATTGCCGAGCCTTTTGACATAGCCAGAAGAGGAAATGTATCTACTCGACAGGTTTGACAATCCAAGAGCGGGCAGTTAAACTTCTCACTACATGTGGCTTTATAGATATCGAAAGCTTGGTGATTCCTTAATAACGTGTTTCGTGTGTCCAATACGCTCATTTATTTCTAGCCGCGGCCTCTTCAATAAAATTAATTTCCTAATGGGCGCCAGTGCGGTGCTCCTCTCTTGTCCTGCTTTCCCTACGCGCTGCTGCAATTTCTAAGCCACCTTTCACCTATATTTTCAAGGGGCCTGTTGTGTTTAATTAAATGGCCAGCTAACGCTTACCCTAACTTTCTCGCTTTTTTTTTTCTTACTCAACCACGTCTGGGGAAAAGTCGACTCCATTGAAAAAGAGATAACGATCTCAGCAGGAGCTGCGCAGAAGAGTAATAAACGATAACTTACCTATACTTGGCAAAGCTGCTCAACAAAACGCACACAAGACAAAGTGCTGGATGGCAGCAACTCGCTCGTCACTCACCTTGTATTTTGTGTTGTGCTCGTCCTGTACTCTGTCTTCTGCGTGTTTTTAGCGCAACTTTGCCATCTCTGCAGAGTTGCACTAACCAGACCGTCAACATGTCCTAATCAACGATAACTTCAACGAAATTTTGCGATTTGTCCTTTGATATTTCTGCGGATGACATTTTATTTTAAGTGTGGCCTTAAGCGTTTGGTTACATTCGCTGGGTGAATATACAGTAATGTCACATCGCGCAGAAGCTATGGACAATGGACACGTCTCTCACCGTGGTTTGTCATATTGGGGGCACGGTACGCGTTTCTTTTTTTCTTTATTTTTTAAATCTCGTTTCTTTCAGCTATTTGCAAAATGACCATTGATCAATGCAAAATCGCCAAATGCGTTACTTTTTCCAATAATTATATTACTTATTTTTTAATTGTTTTCTTGAATATTTCGTCTACTTTCTAGATTGTAAGCTGTCAATGTGTCATCACCCTCGTTAACCGTCACCGAGTCAGCTACATCCTGAATCGGTCACTGTAGCTGCAATCATTCCGTCATTCTCAAAGCATGCTTCCATTTTGATCTCTGTAGCTAACAAGACGCCAGAGAGGAATTCTTTCCCGAGGCTGTTCTTAACACCTCGCTATCTCGAATTTTTCCTTTGGAAACAACATCGGCAAGCGGGTACCCCTTTCATCCCGCATCACCATTTTTTTTTCAGCTTTTTTTTTTTTACCTTAGAGCAGGGGAAAAGGAAAAGAGCGAGGAATGTTCGCCATGAAAGCAAAACGAAAGCATACAAGAGGAGGAAATTCTATCGCACTCGCAGCTGCGAAAGGGGTCAGCGAGAGAGGTACAGCTTTGGCTGCCAGCAGGAATAACGTCCTGGGTGTGGAACAACAGAAAAGTTGCTCTCTGAGACAAGAGAAAAAGGACAAAGCAATCCGTAACTAAACGAAACAGATGAAAGCTGCCTGTGTCTCTCTTGGCGTGCGTGCGTCTGTCTCGAGGAATTTCCCCTTGCCTTTCGGCGCTGCCCGATCTCGTTAACCAAATCCCCTCTCTCCTCCCGTGTCGCGTTCCGTTTGCCGCGGCCGGCGAAAAAACCACCCACCCCAATTCGTGGCCACGCCCACCGGGCTCGGGGTTCGACCAATCGACGCCGAGATTGAGAGCCCTTCTCCTCCTCTTCTTTCTCGCTCCTCGGCCGGCCGTACTCTCTTCTCTCTGCTTTAGGACTCCGGCAGCCATCTTTCACGACGAGTCTCACCTGCGCTGCTGCGCTCGATGGAGCGACTGCGCACGGTGCGAGCAAGCTGCCGGGTGATATGGAGCTATCGGAGCGGAGTCACCTCCGTTTTCACCTGGAGTGCGGACGTTGAACACGTTGTTTCCTTCGGCTGAACTAAGAATTTTATATGATGTACGGCCATTTCCGAGGCCAATTAACGGTGCGAGTGAAGTGTGTTTTAACATGCGCTTGTTACTAGAAGCGCGTTCTTTCGCTCATAGATTATTAGGGATAATTGGTTTGGTTTGGTTTATGGGGTTTAACGTCCCAAAGCGACTCAGGCTATGAGGGAAGCAGTAGTGAAGGGCTCTGGAAATTTGGACCACGTGGGGTTCTTTAACGTGCTCTGACATCACACAGTGCACGGGTCTCTAGAATTTCACCTCCATCGAAATTCGACCATAAATATGACAAATGGCATGAATGTGCCCTGCGTGCTGCGCCTGGGAGGAAAAAAAACTTCGGCGGGAGCTGTTACTGGGACCCCACCCCGCGTGGACGTGTAACTGAAGTCCGATGCAGTCGTAGAAATCCGCAAGCCAAGTCAAGCGAAGAAGAGACGAAAGAAGAAGTCAAGCAAAGAGAAAGGGAAAGTAGAAGAAGAAGAGAAGAAAGAAGCAAGAAAACAGATGCCAAGACAAAAGAGGGGGAAAAGAGCAAGATAAGAAGAACGGGAGAAAATGAGGGGACATGATGGTACTCGGCGGATGCTTTATATTAAGCGATAGCCTAGTTTTGCCAGTTTTTCTTTTTCTCGAACTTTCTATATTTATACATATTGTTTACCCACTAAGCCGCCGCGGTGGCTGAGTGGCTATGGTGCTCGGCTGCTGGCCCAAAAGACGCGGGTTCGATCCCGGCCGCGGCGGCTAGAATTTCTTTGGAGGAGAAATTCTAGAGGCCCGTGTGCTGTGCGATGTCAGTGCACGTTAAAGAACCCCAGGTGGACGAAATTTCCGGAGCCCTTCACTACGGCGTCTCTCATAGCCTTAGTCGCTTTGGGACGTTAAACCCCACAAAACCAAAACCATTGTTTACCCACTAAACAGTAAACATTAGATGATGCCTTTTTTGTGTTATTGTTTTCTGCGGACGTATTACAAGGCTTTTTTAAATAAGTACGAAGTGTTTGCTCTAAACAACAAAAGTAAGAAAATTGCATGTCGCTACGGATAATCAGTCTGCTCTTGGAATCCACAGCCTACAAACTCTTCAGCTTACAAACTCTGCACCAATCTTTAGTTCGTGAGAGTTCAGTTTGCTGTTGTCACTGATCACATTAGTACAGTGCAAATATTGTGATAAAGCACGCATTTAGAATGAAAACAACGTATCTTCTTTCTGCTGAGCCATCTCTGTGCTTAGGCTGTTTCTTGAAACTGAGACCGTGAAAGTGCTGCACCCTCCCACCTTCTGTTAGGTGGTGGCCCATAATTCGAGCAAATCTGCAAGTGCTGATTCAGTCAGCTTTTGTTCCAGGTACTTATTGTAGCAAACGAAAATTTGCCTCCACAGATGGACTGCAAGATTTTTCTCTGCTTTTTTATAGACCTATAGAAAGAAAGGCTGTTAGAAATCACATACCACCCAACAACGGAACGACGTCTATTTTTTCAGTTACTGGTGCCGTTTAAAAAAGAAAAATAAGGGTTGAAAGCATCATGCGAGGAAGTCAGCACAGGATAGACACAAATATACATGCTTTAGTACCTGATGTCACTCTGGGAACATATCTGCGAATGTTGACGCATGCAGTATGAGTTCGACGAGTAAGTTACGCCTAAATTAGCTGATGCCATCAACAAGGAGTTTTAGTCTGCACTGCATGAACAAGTTTACCTTGAATGTGCAAAAAGAAAATGAAAGAACGAATTACAGGTCTCTGCTCAGCGGACATGCGCCTTGTGCTTGATTGAAAAGCACAAAGAATCAGCCCTGCACTTAGGTGCAATACTTCGATGAACGTGAATAGTTGCTAGATTTTTTAAACGTCTCCTGAAATGTTCATGCCATCCGAGATTAAGTGCGCACAAGTGTTAATGCACGTTTCACAAGTGGCCTTGAGATTATTTTCAGCGTATTTGTTGTGTATATAGTTTGAGGTATATAGTTTGAGGTTGTTACCAACACTCTCATTATCCTCTTTCTTTTTAATTACTTTTCGCGCTGTCTGCCTCCTTGTTCGTAAGGCGCCGAGTGTGCTAACTTGTGCTGGCTTGAAGAGAACCTATGGTAGATGCAAATGTTGCTTAGAATTGTTCCTAAGTGCATGGTTATTACAGTGGTTCAGTGGTTATGGCGCTCGGCTGCTGACCCGAAAGACGCAGGCTCGATCCCGGCCGCGGCGACTGCCTTCAGGTGGAGGCGAAATCTTGGAGGCCCGTGTGATGTCAGAGCACGTCAAAGAACCCCAGGAGGTCAGAATTATACGGAGCCCTCCATTACGGTGTCCCTCATTGAATCAGTCGCTTTGAGACGTTAAACCCCCCATAACCATAAAACCAAATAAATAAACAAGCAAGCAAGCAGATAAACAAATAATCAAACGAGAACGGAAGTTTGACGTTACTATTTCATACCAGCGTGGGACGTGTATAAATGAAAACTAAAAACAAAGCAATGCCAACGATAGCTATTAGACAGACAAAAATGTACAATGTCCCGCTCATGAAATATTCGTAAGTATAACAAACTTAACGAGAGGCACGGGAGTTAGCTGACATTAAAAGAGCTTTTTAGCAGATATATTCACCGTTTGTGGGGAATAAATGCGTGTTAGAGTGCATTCTCGGTTGAATATGCGGCGCGTGTCCATATGCGGGGTATAATTTGCTCGTCGCGGCTAGCGCTCGTCAATTGAGCGTCCGTTCATTGAAACTGAAAGTACACTCTCAAGTGAAACTTGTTTTTCTACTCTACCTCGCATGAAGAGAATGGAACTATATGGAACTATTTCCCTTATGCAGGGAAATAAAATACAGAACACCGGCAAACGAGGGGACAAAAATACTCAGGGCCTACAGAAGAACTGAGAGGCGAAGTGTTTGGTAAGTATCTAAAGGGACAACCCGATAAATGTGTATTCATCCACTCCTATCGTGGTAGACCCGGCACAGAGTGTGGTTCTCGTCTTGTACATATCTTTGTGTCCTGCACCTGTCGCGAGATGAGGAGTATCAGCATGAAACATACGCGCCATACGCGTTTCTTCTGGATGAGCTGGCAGAGAACTACCATCTCGTTTCGCCACGTGCACCGCAGCTTATTCATTTCCGTTCCTTCATCGCCATTTTCTTAACCAAAGGCGTATGCAATGAAGGCCAGATCGCTGACTGCGAGATAAATATGGATAGAAGGGAACCTACATTCGTGCCATATTCGTGAATTGTCTAGTATGGTGCACGAATTTTAATCGGATCATGGATCTTTCTTGAGGTCGTACAGAGCGTTCTTTATCATCTTCTCGCCTTATCTCGCGTTCCTTGCCGCAGCCAAAGGTATGAACTCCAATCACAATAAAATATGACGCCCATAGAGACAGGAATGAAATTAGTACAGAGAGCGGGAAAAAGGGGGAGAAAATGAGAAGGAAAGTAATTCAGGTACAGCGGCACCTGCAAACACGTGCGCACGGAGGCTCTTCGGAGCGATCACGCGAGCGAGGCGCGGAAGGGAGTTTCATAGCGCGAAGAGTGAAAGGAAGGGAACGGGGGAGGGAGGAAGGGCGGCGCGGGCGAATGCAGCAGCGCGCGAGCGGGAAAAAGGCTGGCAGGCTGAACGAGAGAGCGCTCGCGCGCTCGCGCTAAAGCCCGCGTCTAGTTCCGAAACGACTTGTGTGGCGGCGCTAGTTGCCTCCTCGCTGTTTTGCGGCTGCCGACCCGCTTCTCCCCACCTCCCACCGACGGAGCGCCCTCTCCTCGCGCTCCCTTATTTTTCTTGAGCCCGCGTGGTGTGCCCCCCTCCCTAAAGATGGGGGAGCCGCGGGACTCGGCGGCAAACGCGCCGTGACCGTCGGAGCTGTGCGGCGTGCGAGACGGGACGTCGTCACCTGCGCGAGATGCAGCAGTCCCAGCAGCCGCCGGTGCCGCTGGAAGGCCCGCCGTCGTCGGGGCCCGCGGCGGCGCGCACCAAGCCTGCCCGCTTCTCGCTGTACAGCATCGAAAGGCTGCTGGCCGGTGCGGCGGCTGCGAGTCCGGCCACGTCGCAGCCGCCCTGCTCAGCCTCCTCCTCATCATCATCCGTGCTGGACTTCAGCCTCGCTCAGCACCCGTCGGCCAGGATAGGTGCGTGCCACGCACCACAATGCCTCGTATCGTAGTCTGCTTTGCGCCGTTTCTTGAATCCATCCGCAGACGTTTGAGAGGTTGGTGTCCCTAGATGACACATTAAGTGCGTGATTCTTTTCAGTTTCCTTCAGGTGTAGGTTTGTGTTAATGAGTTTCATTGATAAGAAGGCTCGGATGCAGATGATAGTTACATGGTCAAGTATCTTTAGGATATAATACTTTGGCGAAGCTTTGTGCAAAACTTCAGCATGCAAAAAGTTAGAATTTTTCTTTAGGATAGGGCATTCATTCATTCATTCATTCATTCATTCATTCATTCATTCATTCATTCATTCATTCATTCATTCATTCATTCATTCATTCATTCATTCATTCTTAAATAGAAGGTCTCAAAACAGTTTGCTGAAAATTCTAACGATGTCTGTGGCATGCCGTACGAACCTTCGCATGACATATGCTGTTCTATGCAGTCTATTATAGTACTGAATAGTGGAGGGATAAAGGGACGGTACACGGTAACTTTCAGTATACCGCTGTGACTTGCACTTAGCCGCATTGCCAACATGCTATCTTTAGTCGAAAAAAAAAAATGTTTTGAGAACAGACAACTCATTGCAGGGGTTTCAAACGCCTTGCTGGCTTTCTCACAGAAATAATCGTGTATCAACGAGATCAGGATGCGCTCAGTACATTCAGTGCTCTTTCAACATATTTGCGCTTTCTTTACTCAGCTGTTGGAAGAAGGCGCGACGAGGACGAGTAGATTACTATCTGCAAATGTTTATTTGCACGGAAAGGTGCACTAGTACCACCGTTACCCAACTTACGCACAGAGAATTCATTGCTGGATGTATTTTCCTGCTTGACCCGAAAAGCAGTCAAGCTTCTAACGCATGACTTATGACACCCTCGGAGCACGTGCCACCTCGATTCTTATTTGTCTTGGGTCCTGTGATTAGTTTGACCTACTAACCCCTAACTTTACCTTTGACACAGCACGCATTGAGAGAAAAGTTTGTTAAAATTGATTTTAACGGGTGCTAAAGGTACCCCCATGCGTTAGGGAAAATGCCAGTTTTTTTCACCGCAAAGTTAACAGCTTAAAATGCGTGAGATAACTGAATTTTATGAAGATAACCTTAGGCAGTTCTCACTATAGCACCCATCAGAGCAGCTATGATCTCAGATAATTGCGGTTTGGTCACATTGGAGATTGGCCATCGGGAGAGGGTGAGAATCTGAAACTTAGGCACCGATATTTGCAGTCACAGGTGTCAGAGGCTGTTAACTTAGCACGAAGGCGTGCATTGTTCCTTTAATTGCGATCATATCTTGCTTCAAGAGCATGCATGTATTACAATCGGGATAAGGCTATACAGGAACGCAAGCCGGAAACATCTTGCGCGATTTCCGTGTGAAGTGTACGGCATGCATACGCGAAACCTGAACGGACCCCGGAGAAACCGTGCTGAATTATTTCTTCCTTGCCTACGTCATACAGCACCTATTGTCTAACTAATAAATTTTATTTACGTGGTACAGGATGTGTGAAGAATATTACACTTAATTTTGGAGTCGAAGTCAAGAGGAAGAAATGGGTCTAGACGGGGCATATAATGCGAGGGCAAGACGACCGCTGGTCCTTAAGGGTAACGGAGTGTATTCCAAGGGAAGGCAAGCGTAGCACATGGCGGCAGAAAGTTAGGTGGGCGGATGAGATTAAGAAGTTTGCGGGAATACGGTGGCCGGAACTGCCAGAGCACAGGGTTAATTGGAGATACATGAGAGTAGCCTTTGCCCTGCAGTGGGCTAGTCAGGATTAAGATGATGATGATGCCTTTCTTTATTTACTGATTGCTGCTAATGTTATTCATAAAATCAGCTTGTCAGGTGCTATGTACCTTTCAGCGTTCAAGTACCTAATGATTGATTGGAGGGCTGACAATATGTGCTTTGTTTTTTCATTACTGATAAGGTGAGACGATTTTGCTGCGACAATATTTCAAACTTGCTTTACTGTTTCACATCCACTAAACTCTACAAATAGTTCTTAAAGGGGTTACTACGGTTGGATTAGACTAAGTACGCTGCAGTTGTACATATCCAAAGAAACTCATCTTGCAGAGCGAAAGCTCACATTTAAATTTATGGCTAATGCTCACCTCAAGACAGTCTATGCCTACGAGCACACAACTACAAGTGATCCATCTACAGCAGTATATATTGCACGTAGTAAAAACAGGTGCAAGAGCCACTGCAAGAATAAAAGCAGAGCTGAAGAATAATAAGGTAATCGACAAGGGGCTTAGTGGATTAAGGCAATGAAGCTATGGAGCTTATTATCCTTCACATGATTTTTGTTGCAAATTGCACTGAATATCTGTGATAATTCGTTTGCTATAATTCGGGGCGAAAGTACTGCTTATAGAACCAATAACGTTATAAAAGGAATATAAATTTTGGAATACAAGATAGAAGAGGCTTGTCTTGCTCAAGCAGCTGTTCATATAACATTGACGTATACTTGAAATTAAACTGAAGTGTTATGTGCTGCACACGGAATGAACGCAGCGCAGTGTCCTAAATCTGCCTGTCTGAGTACACACACGATAAAAGAAACAGATAACAAAAGGAGTGGTGAAAAGTGACAGCCCTTGTTCCTTGTGCCGAGGTGGTTGCGTGCTGAGGTGCTTTAGTTTAGAAAATAGCTCTCAGCTGAGTAAGCATCTTTGTTTATCTGTTTACATGACATTTTCAGACGTTTTCTTTATAGCTCTTCGAAAACATAGGCGCAAAAAGGACACGGACGACACAGAAGTGGACAGGACAGGCGCCTGTCTTGTCCTGTCCTGTCCTCTTCTGTGTCGTCCGTGTTCTTTTTGCACTATGTTTTCGAAGAACTGTTACCAACTAGCCCAAACCAAGCTACTGTTCTTTATAGCTCTCTGCCGTAAGTGAAATTAATTGCATTCAAAAGCTACCGCTCCTACCTTCCTTAAACGTAGCTCACCATTAAAACCACTACCACAGTCACAGCGAAAACCAGCATGAACATAATACGCCTCATATCTGGTGTTCACCAATGAGTTTTTTTGGCTGTATGATTCAACTCCTTCCTTGTACTTATAGTTGTGTCTGATGAGCAAAAACGTTAGTAGCTGCCATGAAAGAAAGACCTTGGGAATATAGCCAGAGAGGGAAAAGGATGCTCGTTTACACACTACTAACACCACAGAGCCCACGCTTTACTTTGACGCAGCCCTGGTCTCAAACACGCGATCTGCAGGGCCTTGCTGTGCGACCCACTGTTTCTAAGATTTTTATATTTTAGCCTTCGTAATGGAAGAACCTCACTCGTTGTCCCCTTTCTTGTCCATTTCAGATCTAGAGCTATAAAAAAATTATTCGACCGCCGGCGATCAGAGGCCACTTCAAGTTAGCCTTGAATGATAAGGGCGTGGAATGTTTTATTACGAAAAAGAAAAAAGTATGAAAAAGAAATGATTGTGGAATAATCTTTTTACCGAAGCTCCGTAACGCTTTTATTTTATTTGTTTGAATGTTTCAACATTGTTAAAGCAAGACCAATGTAGCAGCATCTGATAGGGTTCTTTTGGTTTCGCAACTGTTTTCTTTTTACTTCTCTCAATGAAGAGAAAGAAATGGGCTTGGGCAGGGCATGTAATGCTAAGGCAAGATAACCGCTTGTCCTTAAGGGTAACGGAGTGGATTACAAGAGAAGGCAAGCGTGGACGGGGCGACAGAAAGTCAGGTGGGCGGATGAGATTAAAAAGTTTGCGGGGACACAGTGGGCGTAGCTGGCAAACTACAGGGCTAATTGGAGAGACATAGCAGAGGCCTTTGCCCTGCAGTGGGCGTAGTCAGGCTGATGACGATGATGATGATGACGTTGATGATGGACACTTGTATATATGTCGTCAGCTGCCGAACACGGGAACGGAAGAAGCTAACTTTTTCCGCGCGCAGAGACGGCCGGCTCGTACCCGGGATCCGTGAACGGCCGCTCCAAGGGTGGTGGTAGCTCCTGCTGCTCCGACAAGGCGGCCTCCCCTTCGCTTCACGGCGGCGCGGGTGACAAGGGACCGACTCTGTCCATGCACCAGCACCAAACGGGCATGGATGAAGCGGGGCTGGGCAACAAGCCGCGCAAGATCCGGCGCAGCCGCACCACGTTCACCACCTTCCAGCTGCACCAGCTGGAGCGCGCCTTCGAGAAGACCCAGTACCCGGACGTGTTCACGCGGGAGGAGCTGGCGCTCAGGCTGGACCTCAGCGAGGCCAGGGTGCAGGTATGGATCTGAATGAACCCCGTCTGTTCATTCTGCGCGCGCGCATTCCCGGTGAAGGGACCATTTCGGTCGTAAGGTCATGTTGGTGTTGGTACTTGCACGGGGGAAGTGGGTTGCCTGTGGTGATTGTATGGGATGCCTTAAAAGGCGTGCGTCTTTGCGCTCGCTTGTTGGATGTAATCGCTTGTAAACATTAGAGAGGGAGAAGAAAAGGAGGAAAAGAGGACAGACAGACCTGCGGACGGACGGACGGAGGGACGGACATACATACATACATACATACATACATACATACATACATACATACATACATACATACATACATACATACATACATACATACATACATACATACATACATACATACATACATACATACATACATACATACATACGTACGTACGTACACACACACACACACACACACACACACACACACACACACACACACACACACACACACACACACACACACAAACACATACATACGTACGTACTATCAGCAATGAATGAAACGCGAACAAGAAAACTGAGGTGATATCTTAAAGACGCCGTAATATTAGCTCCTGGAAGGGAAATGCTAGCGCGATTGAATACCACTCCTGAAGAAGAGTCTTCGCGCCTTCCAAGTCAAAAGAACCCGAGCAAGTATTGAGCTTCCCCGGGATGAAATATTTTTATTTTGCGTTTGGTGGCTCAGCTGTCTTGTGCGCGTTTCATTCCTTGCTGATAGTACATACATACATACATACATACATACATACATACATACATACATACATACATACATACATACATACATACACACATACATACATACATACATACAAACACACGTACGTACGTACGTACATACATACATACATACATACATACATACATACATACATACATACATACATACATACATACATACATACATACATACATACATACATACATACATACATACATACATGTATACATACATACATACATGCATACATACATACATACATACATACATACATACATACATACATACATACATACCATTTGTTATCTTGAATTACAGGTTCAACTGACTGAACACAAGTAGTGATCTCTCCATATATATAATACCCACAAAAAGGTCACATCGTTTTAATACTTGCGAACCGTCGAAATCAACTGCTGGTGACACTGGCATTGACGCTTTTCAGCGCTGATCTGAAGACAAAACTAAGACGGCGCAAATTGAGCGGTACTAGCGAAAAGATCGAATTCTACAGTTATTAAAAAAAGAAAACGAAAATGCACGGACGCCTTCCAGCCGGTCTGTGTGGATGAGGGGACGTTAATCGCAACACGTAATCGCCACACGTTAATCGGTGAGCGGTACGACGCCATTATTTCCGGCTTGTCCATTTGAGAAGATAGGGAAGCAGGCAGTCCTACAGCTTAGCGTGCCCCTCTTTGAAACCAGCTTACTGTGCATGAATCTCGTTCCACAAGCCATGAAGTATGTCATTTTTTTTACATATATGCTGATTGTGTGATAGTTTGAAGGAGGTCATAATGGGCTGCAGGTTAAATTAAAGAAAGCAATCAGAAAAATAAATTACAGTTACGACTTTTTTTTTCTCAGATGTGATGTTGAAGACTTTCGGCATTCCGTTTTTCTTGGGTAACAATGCGTACCAATTCAGGGCTATTTTCAGTTGTTTTCTTTATTTTCAGCGTGCTGAAGCAAGAATTAAGAAAATGCTTTCTTAACAGCGGAGTATAGCTTATTGGGTTAATTCCCATGTATGCAGAAGGTTATTCTCTGCTTTATATTCATAGTTCACTGGGAGTCCTCACACTTCTCCTGGCGCAGTGGTGCAGCGGTTAAGCGATGCGCAGCTCTCCTGCGATGGCAGGTGCTCCCAGCGGTGGGCCTTGTGCAACCCAGGTTGCTCTTCCCGAGCGACCAATCATTAATTTAATGGTCACCTACCGCAATGGGCAGTTTGCTCACTATCCGGTGGTCTGGTTGTGATGATATCGCAAGGTCACGTGACCTAGGTGGCCCACCTGCCTCCCATATATGTGCCTGCTAGAGCCGTGCTCGTGATTTTTCGCTCACAGCGACGACAACGCCGACGCCCGATTTTCGGCGTAACGGAGCCTTCATTAAAGGAAATGCTTGCGTGCATCGTCAGTGCTTTCAACTGAATAGAGGAAGGCGAGAAATATGAGGTTTGAGAAGAGGTTTTCTTTACATGTTCAATTACTTTAACGATGCTCGAAACAGCCGCATGCAACTGACCCTCAGGACGTTTGCGGCATCACTGGCACCTGTTCAATTATCTGCACAGCCGTGCCATATTAAAATGTCAATGACGTCAGCAGTATTTCACGCCATTTATCTTTAAGAAACGTGCAAGCGCGGCTGAATCCTTTCAGGGGCCATTTATCCGGAGCCATTTCGGTTCAAAACTAATATTTTTTCCTTTTAAATAGCATATCTGGGTCTAAGGGAACCAAATTCATTAGTTCTCAAACGAAATACGACAATGGTGAACTTTTTACAGGCATGTACAAAAATTCTTACAGACTGTCAAAAGAATTGGAAACAGTAATATTAAAATACCATGAATATTAAAGAATTAAACCAGACAAAAAAGACGCACGCAGGAAAACTGAGAGGAAGAAGATAGGAAAGAGACAGCACTACCAACTATTTATTCGAAAGTTCGGCGCTCAAATATATACAGGGCACTCAACCACATGACCTTCTCACAACGCTATCTCATCAACCTTCCGTCGAGGAAACAAAATTTACAATAACCGCGACACTTACAATAATTAAAATGTTCACTGTACTAAAAATTGCACGCACGAATCGTCGTGCTTGCGACGGGCCGTGCCTCCACTTTTTATAACAGCCACATACGCTCGATCAGACCGCATCGCCACAAACTCACGTGTTGCCTTTCATATTGTCTCTACATGTAAAAAGCGGAGGGTAATTTTTCAGAAGTTAATCAGCCAAGTCAGCATACTGCTCTTCAAGGAGCTTTCGCCCTCAACTTTGACGTGGATGTGCACATTGGATCTATTTCCTCCAGTTTACGACATGCCAGTGGGCTTGCTTTTGAAAGACGCTTGACAAAAAGCGGACTGTCTGCAATTTTTATAAACGTTTTTATTCATCACGAACAATGGTTAAATGTCGGCGTACCTTTTGCTTTAAACTAGGAAACATGGATGCGCGTCCTTATATAGGTACGCCCGCACGAAGGTAACATGAGGGTCCCTGAATTGATTCTCATTCTCTCCATGTAACAACCGAGTGAAGAATCCATGAATTGTTGTCCAATGCAGGAACTAAGCGAGAACATGGAGAGCGTACACAGCGTTCACGCTTGAATCCCAGCGTTTCACCTTTTAGATCCTGCTGCCACTTCCACCAGATTTTGCGTCGCGTCTCCCCATATAACGAAGAGGTGAATCAAGGCTGAAGAGTGCCGACAAGGTGGCGAAGGAAAGAGCGGAGAGGGGGGGGGGGGGGAGAGGGAAGAGAGTTAGTTGGAGGGCGGGGTTCACGTCACATCGCCGCGCACAGCGCAGAAGCCATCGCTTTATTGCTCCGTGACGGCACTGTACGCATCGACGCGGCGGCAAAGTGCGAGCGGACAAAGTTTTTCGCGCCAGAAGATGGCGTGGCTATAAAGGTGGTGGCGAGGGGGACACTTTCACGCCCCGTCTGATTGGCTAATGAAATCACTGCGCACAGCTCGGCGCGAGGTGCCGCCGGATGGGCCGTAAACGCGTTTCCCTGCCGTAGCTCGGCAAAGCAAACAGCAGCCCGTGACTGCCTGGGCGCGCTCTCGGGTTCACTCGGCTCCGCTCCGGCGGGGCTCGTCGCTGGGACATTCGCAATAAGGCCCCTTTCCGGCACCCGTCATCATCGACCGACTCAAGCGGCTCCTCGTATTTGCCCTGGCCGGAAATGACGTCACGCCGGAAGCGCGACGCTAATGCTCTGCGCGCAGACAGAAGAGCGCCGCGCGCAACTAGCACTGGCAACGGCGGGACGCTGCCTCCTTCTCTCTCTCTCTTCCCCTACTCTCCCTCTCTTCCACGGTCACTAAACTCGCTTTTTGCACCCCTTTCGAGCTGCATCCTCTCCCCCCCCCCCCCCTCCCCGATAACCCCCTAACACCCCCGCCCTTGCCAGCTCTGCTCATTCCTGTCAACCCCTACGCCAGTGCAGCTCGCAGAGAGCGAGCCGCAACTATAAGGCGTGTTTACTTTGCCTTCCTTATTTTTTCTTCCCGGCCTCTTACCTCTCTCGTACCTCTCAAAAACTCATTTTGAGCGGACTTACTTAGGGGCCAAACTAAATTAGGGCGCCAACAGCTCCTCCGCGGCTCCCTCCGCCTCACCCCTCGTCGCCCCAATGAGCCGCTGCGTCCACACGCGTTTCTCTAGTGATTCTTGCTTCTCAGGCCGCTTTTAATGCCACCGCGCGAATTATCAATACATATTCGCGGAATATAGCCCAAGACGAGCTCATTTCATGGTCCTTCTAGGGACTCATTGTGCTGTGTACATACATAAAGTGAATTTTTTTATTACGCTCAAGCATGTTGCTTATCGCCTGTGCGTATAAGCCTACATTAGGCGGGTAACAGTGACGCCAGCTTTTATATACACTTCTCCCGGTCTCTCATTCTCCTTTTTCCTTTCCGGCACTCTTCCTGTTCCCCCGCAAAACTGTCCCACCAAGCTTCCCCAGCTCTGTACAAACACGTGCCGCTCATTCCCGCAGAAAGACAGGGGAGTGTATATCTATCCGCTGCGGAAAAAATCCCGGCGGCCGCGCTTATGAACACTTAATTTGTGTCCTCCTCGTAAAATAAAAGGGCGGGGGAGGAGGGGGAAGCAGCCGCCTTCTTATTAAGCGAGACACCCGGGGCAAATGGCGATTAGTTAACGTCTTTGGAGGGCCCAGCGAGAGAGTGCGCTGAAAGCGCTAAGTGGCTATTCGGCGCAATAATGTTGTCTCTCTCTCGGAGTCCACCGCGTTACCTCCTATAGTCGGCCGCTTCGCCTTGTGCGAGCAGACGCCGGGACCGCCCCCCACCCGACTCGGAGTGCCATGCAGTGTTTCTTTGTTTTGTATGGTCTTTCTTTTTCTTTGTTCGTCTTTCGTTCTTCGGGTGTCTGAGCCGTTCCTTGTTTCTCGTCGACGCTCCTTTCTTGCCTTTGCACCCAAGCGACCCAGCGTTCGTTGAATCTTTTGTTAAGCCTCGCTCGTTTCTGTCTCGTTTCTTTTCGGCCAACAAGGGTTACAATGTTGTCTTTGTCTCTGTATCCTCTCTTTCTCTCACCTGGAAGCTGTCTTTAATCGGTGAAGGCGTCGCCGTTCTGTTTGTGTTAATGGTGCCATTCCATGGCCTCATCCATTTCTGTCTCTTCTGTCCTTCCTTTTTTCTTTCATTTCTACTTACTCCTTCTCTCTTTCCTCTTTGTACAACGCACCCGAGACTTGTGTTTGGTGATTAACTTAGGCGGAGGGAAAATTCTTGCGGCTCCTTCGAACAAGCGGTGTTAAAGATTTGGGCGCGAGGGGACAAAAAGAAAAAAAAAAAAAAAACTTAGCGAGGACGAGGAAAAGAAAACACAGTAACGGGATTGTTTTATTAATAAGATGAACTCGCCGCGCGTTGCAGACAAGCGAGGACGTTTTATTAAACATGGCGACCGTAAAAGCCTCGCCGGGCGCTCGCCTGCCCTCTCGCCAGGAATATATAGAATTTGCGTCTAATAACGGGTCCCGGCAAATTTTTTTCTCTCCTCTTCCGCGTGCCGCGCGCAGATTAAGTAGGAATCTGGCATAATCGATTCATTTCGCTCGCAAATCGTGTTTCGAAACGCTCGACCTGCGAGTTCTCCGCCTTCTTTTCTTTATTATTGTTTATTTTCGCCTCCGCTCTTCTTGCTGCGCGAAAGGACTCGGAGGTGGTATGTGCCGTAAGGCTTAAGAAAAGCGCTCAAGAAGCTAGGAAATTTGAACATTGGCTTTTGTCTTATTCACTTTTTTTTTTTTGGAACGGCTGACGCAGCCATTCGAAATGGGTCCCCGTTAAGATGACATTGTTCTCGCAGAGCAATATCGAACCAACTTCATGTTTCACCATCGCCGTTGGAGAGGTCATGTGTGCTTTTTTTTTTATCTTACCCGTCTCGTTCCCCCAATAATCGCAGCAAATTCGCGTAGTCCGGAAGAGAGGATCCAGGTGATTACTGCAGGTTCTTTCGCGTATAGAGTCGAATTGTCAAGCCTAAACTTGTGACTCTGTTGTGAAACGTATACCTGGCGGCTGAGCGCGAGTTTGCGGATGTTGCGGGTTTAGAAGAACATTGGAGTGAAATAGGTTTTAAGAACATCGCATATCTTTATAAACGCGCTTTTTTTTACTTTTTTACTTACCTGCCTGCGCAATTGCAATGCGTTGTTCACGACGTTCGTATGTAGTCAGCGTACGGCCTCTGATGCTGCAGGCTAGCGCGTTGACACGCCGAGTATACACACTTTACTTATACAGGTAAAAAAAAAAAAAAGCGAAAGCAAAACGCTGTATACACCAGCACATAGTCAGCAATTATTCCTCAGCTACGAGTGAGAAGTGCAGGTCTTATTTTATTTTTTAGGCATTTTTTGATATTTTTGGTGCCTTCACCGTCTTTCCATGTTCGGTACAACCGTAGAATTAAGTTCATTTCCTCAATATGTTTTTTAAATAAATAAATAAACTTTATTAACACAAGATTTCCGCATCAGCAATACATGATAGGCCTGCCAAAGCCGCCGTGGCTTGAAGGGCAGGCCGGCAGGCAGCGGCAACAAAGTGGAATACCGCGAACACCACAGTTTTAGTTGAATCAATTGAAGCAAAATAAAAGAAAAATACTAAGAGCAATGGGGAGAGAAATTATAAGAAAAAACAAAAAACAAAATGCTTACGTTGAAATGTAAACAGAGGTAGCATTCCTAATACAGACAGCCAAACAGTATCACGTAATGAATAATACATAAAAACAGTCAATATTTGTGAACAAAAGTAAGCAATAACATTTTGAATTGAAACGGAAACGGAACAAATATTCGTACATCCGCAGGATAACAGGACATCAAAACCATGAATTCCAATGTTGGCGCACTATTCTTACGCGTCAGCAGAATCAGTGGCACAGCAGTATAACCTCTAAGGCTCCGATTTTATGCAGTTATGTATGGTTTAAATGAGCTTAGAGAAGAAGAAAAAAAAAGTTTAAGGCCACTGTACTAAAGGTTAATGCGAGGGAAAATTTGTTTAAGTTTGAACTTTGTTTTCACGCGAAAAGCACTAGCTGGTAATTGATTGAGGCAAGATGGTATGAAGTAATTACGGGTGCGCTGATCGTATCTGGTTGAGCAGCGAGGCACCCGAAAAAAGTATTTAGTACGGAGGAAACACGCAGGAACATATTCAACTCTATACCTGTCTCAGGAACTTTATTACCTGTCTCAAAAAATGTCTCAGGATAGCCGTTTCAGTGAGAACAGCGTTAAAATTTGAACACCGTAAGGCTTTGAAAAGGTCAGCGCCGGAAGGTAATCCTAAATCATGGCTAATAATTTTCAGAATAGATCGAAGGATGGAGTTGATTCTATTTTGCCAACGAATCGCGCAGTGACCAAACACCGTAATCCCATAACGGAGTATGCTATAACCCAAAGCATGTAAAATCATTTTACGAACTGACAATGGCATATAATATCTAATACTGTATAATGTTCCTGAAACTGCACGAAGTCTTGAACATACATAAGCCAGGTGGGAATTCCAGGCGAAGTCACTGTCCAGTAAGACACTAAGGTATTTAACGGATGAAACATATGGAACTGGCGAACAGGTACAGTGGTGAGCAGCCTTGTCTAGAGCACTTGAGCAGTGCGCACTTGGTAACAAAAACCGAAATTAGAGAGCAGCCCCTCATTACAGGGCAAAGTTTTCGTGCCTGCTTTGTTTACGAGGCTATCTGGCGCTACTTCCGTGCAAGCGTTGCAGCTGGACCCTAGAGGCTGCCACAAAATCTGGATTTGTTTGCAAGGAAGTGCACCGCCCGAGCGCTCTAGACAAGGCTGCTCACCACTGTACAAGGAGAGCAAGAAGGGTGGACCAGCAGAGGAAGGTTTAACTAACTTTCTTCAGGGGATTGTGAAAAAAAAAAAATAAGCTGCGTTTTGGAGACATTCACTTTAATTACATTTTTATCGAACCAGTTCATAACGCTAAACGTTGCATCTTGCAGACGGGAGATTGCACCTGAAAAACGGGAATCTTGAGATAAGATAACTGTATCGTCTGCGTACTGGAAAGTATGGGTAGGAATAGCAGCGGCGAGGTCATTGACATATACATTAAAAAGGAGCGGACTTAATACTGATCCTGGAGGTACTCTGGCTTTTATCAAAGTTATATTACTCCGGTACTGTCCAATGGAAACGAATTGTGTTCTGTCTTCTAAAAAGTTAGTGAGCAGTTTTAGAAAAGGCCTACGAAATACGATTAATGAGAGTTTAGTTAATAAAAGACTATGGCATACATTGTCGAAAGCTTTGCTACCATCAAGAAAGAGAGCACGTACAACCTGGTTAGTGTCAAAAGCTGAATTTATGAGGTCCGAAATATCCTCCAGGAGAGCCTGTGTTCCGTTGCCTGATATAAAGCCGTACTGCGCTCTTGAAATAATGTTATTAGCATTGAGATACTTGTACATGACTAGCAGCAGATGCTTTTCTAGTATTTGAGAGATACACGGCAGAACTGAAATAGTACGGTAATTTTCGTACTTATTTCGTGCACCTCCTTTGAAGAGAGGAATTACAATGGCTTTTTTTTTCATTTCTGTAGGTATAACACCACTAACTAAAATACGATTCAGCAATTTTAATAGGACACACTTAACAACACCAAAATTTCTGCGTAACTCTTCCATAGAAATGACGTCTACGCCACGTGATTTATTAGATTTTAAATTGAAAAGGATGGATCTGAGATCAAATTTTGTGAGACCAGGAAGGTGCGCAGATTTGCATGCGCTGTTTTTTAAAGTGCAGAAATCAGGGTGCGGTTCAGCAGTACCAGAAACGCGCGAGAAGAATGTATTAAATTTATTTGAAATCGTTGCACCAACAGCAGAAAAATGTGAAACAAGTGATAGCTGGTGACCACCAAGTTTAGAAACACCTCTTAAATCATATGCAAGAGACCACGTCTTTTTCATGTCTGAACGAACATCACTGAATTTGCCGCGCATGTGATGTTCTCTTTCAAATTGCACATACGATAAAAAGAAAAAAGAGCGTGGAAAAAAGCTGCCCCACTCTGCTCTGTATCCTTTGTGTTATTCTTCGTATTAACGCAGTAGCGTTAAATGCGCCATTACCTAGAAAAACCGATGTCGGCGTTGTCGGCGTAGACGCTGTGAGCGAGAAATCGCGAGCACGAATCTGGAAGGCGGTGCCCAGAGGCAGGAGGGCCACCCAGGTGACGTGACCTTGCGGTGCCATCACAACCTACCCACTGAAGAGCGAGCAAAGTGCCCACCTTGGCAGGTGGCAGTTAAATTAATGATTGGTCGCTCGGGAAGAGCAACCTGGACCGCATAAGGCCCACCGCTGGGAGCACCTGCTATCGCAGGGCAGTGGCGCATCCGCTTAACCACTGCACCACTGCGCCAGGAGAAATACGTGGTCTTTTAGAAAAGTATCCGATCTTGTTTTTTTTTTCGAACACCTGATGGATATGAGACAAGCGCGCTTGCATCAGCCGACCTTGAACCTTCGTGCGCATGCATGAATTTTTTCCCGCCTGCCGATAGAGTCAGTCGCCGGGACGCAGCGTTTTAGTGAGGTAGTGCGCAGTGCTCTCGTCGGTTTTTTATTGCAAGGAAAATGGCGGAGCGACTGCAGCAGCGCTACTGCATCAAATTTTGCCAGAAACTGGGCGACAGCCAAGTGGAAACCATTCGGAATACTCAGACGGCTTTCGGTGACGATGCTATGAGCAGCACACAGATTAAGCAGTGGTACAACTGGTTTGAAGAAGGCCGCACATCGATGGAGAGCGAGCCACGCTCGCACTCTGGTTGGCCATCAACATGCCGAGATGGCCAGGTCATTGCCGAAGTGAACGCTCTGGTGATGCGGGACGGTCGTGTGACTATCCGAGAAATTGCGGAAGAGGTGGACATGAGCAATTTCTCCGCACATTCCATTATCACCGAAGATTTGGCCATGAAGAGAGTTGTGGCGAAAGTCGTGCCAAAACTGCTCACGGTGGGGCAAAAACACCTTCGTGTTGAAGTTTTACAGGACATGCTGGATTCCACAAACAGTGACCCCAACTTCATGAATACCATAATCACTAGTGACGAGTCTCGTGTGTTCGAGAACGACCCGGAAACCAAATCCCAGTAGTCACAGTGGAAGCATTCCACATCACCAACACCAAAGAAGGCCTGCTAAGTGCGCAGCAACGTCAAAGTGATGCTGACTGCTTTCTTTGACTCCCGCTGTCTGGTACACCATGAGTATGCACCACAGGGTCTAACAATGACCAGAGAGTACTACAGGGATGTCCTCCGTCACCTACGTGATGCTGTGCGGCGCAAGAGACCGGAGTTGAGGTCAACAGGAAATTGGCGCATCCATCACGACAATGCTCCTGCAGATTCCTCGCACGTTATTCAGACTTTTTTGACGAAAAACCAGACTCCTGTAGTTGAACAGGCTCCTTACTTCACTTCACTTCACTTTAATACCTTAAAGACCCTCGTTAGAGAGAGAGAGAGAGAGAGAGAGAGAGAGATAAAGAGAGGGGGAAAGGCAGGAATGTTAACCAGAAAGGTTTCCGGGTGTTACATAAGGGGTGGGGCACAGAGAAATGAAAAACAGAATGAGTAACAGATAAGTTGAAAGTTCCCTTACTCTCCTGTTATGGCCCCCTGCGGCTTCTGGCTGTTCCCCAAAATCAAGAAGCCATCCAAAGGAGCGCGATTTCAGACAAGATAGGACATTATGGCTGCAACGACAGCTCAGCTGAACTCTATTACGAAAGAGTGGTTCTAGGAAAGCTTCCAACAATGGCAGCACCCCTGGGAGAAGTGTGTGGAGTCCCAAGGAGACTACCTTGAGAGTGATTAGATTTCCAACGCTCTAGTCATGCCAGTTTTTTTTCTTTGGCGAAAGGTCGGATACTTTTCTACCAGACCTCGTATGAGGACTCCCAGCATAGAGTTTCTTACTATTACCTAGAGGGAAAGCTGGCAAGCCGTCTATGGGAGTTTGCATGGAGACCCCACGTGACCACCTCAGCCACCATGGGCGCTCAAAGCATCATGGGGCGGTGAGCTACTTGTTGCGGAACTGCAACTTTTGGCCAAAAAATAATAAAAAAATAAAGCTGTTTGATAGCTACAAACGTCCTAACATTCAATATCTTGTCTAATGATTGCAACAACCGAGCAGAAAAGCATTTAAGTGCAAAGTTTGCCTAAAATAAGAGATGACTAGCTTTCCTATTGGCCAAGTGATGAACACTAAAAAAACTAATATTTCGTAATTAACAGGCGCACTTTTAAAAGTAAATATTTTTTTTTAAAAAATGTTGTTGTTTAGATACTTTAAGAGGTTTTTTAATGGCATTTCGGAAGAGTAAAACCTTTTATTGGCGTCGTGTGTCGTCGCGTTTTCACTACTATGGCTTTTGCACACTGAGTTCGCGCGAAAGTCGTCTGCGCACACACAAACTACGTTTTCGGAATGAAACGCCTTAGTACTGCCACTCTGTGTTCCCGAAAAACTACGACTGTGCCGCAACAAGTAGCTCACCGCCCCATGATGCTTTGGGCGTCCATGGCGGCTGAAGTGCAGCGCCGCCAGCTTTCCCTCTAGGTAGTAGTAAGAAACTCTATGACTCCCAGAGATCTATGAATGTGAAGTAGAGAATGACCTTCTCCATATATGAGAATTAACTTATTACGCTATCGCGCCATACCCTTAAGGCGGATCTTAAGTGTTCACTTCAATTTTTTGTTGCTATTATTACTGCCACCATCATCACCGCACAGTTCGAAGGACGAACTAGGGACAAAATGACTGCAGGATGATAATGGTCATTCACTCTCGTTAACGTTCCACTGTAAGCTGATCGCCACGGTCGCCACCTTTCTCACCATGAACTCTGATTATTTTTTTTCTTATTTCATTAATGCATTGAACGTTTTGTAGCATTTAGTTCCTCTCATCACACCCTGGCGTCGTGGGCTCTTTTTTTTACAACGATAGCCAGAGCCGTTTTGATCATGCCAGTTGCGAAAGTCCCTATGACATGGGCAGACAAGGACAAGTGGGATGAAGGGCAGGCTTGGATACATGTGGACTACGCCAACAACCTTTGAAATCAAAGAAATTGTAGGGATATATTGCTGTTTTTGTCTTTTCAATGGCAATATTTCTTCGCTTTCCCGGCCACGGCGGCTGAATTTCGATGAAGGCGAAATTCTAGAGGCCCGTGTGCTGTGCGATGTCAGTGCACGTTAAAGAACCCCAGGTGGTCGAAATTTCCGGAGCCCTCCACTACGGCGTCTCTTATAGTCTTAGTCGCTTTGGGACGTTAAACCCCAGTAAACCAAACCAAACCAATCTTTTTCTTTGGTTTCAAAGACCGTTGACGTCTGTTTTTAATCCCCGTAGGCTACTTTCACGAAAAGCCTGCCTGGCACTCTGACTGGTTGAGAACTCGGAGGCATTCAGACAAATTTCTCACCGCTGATTAAACGTGGTCATGCTGCAGAACGTGGTCATTGTGCTTAAACGTGGTCATGGTGCATGGGAGTCTTGAAATTGAGGGCTCGGAGATTTATACCGGTATAATGTAGCGTTACTTCACATTACATTCTATTTCATTGCTGTCACACCCTCTAAAAGCAGCTATTCTCTGAAAATGAGTAAACCGGCAGATGCACGCTCTTAAGCAGCTCTGTTCTCCGCCTAAATTGCCTGAGGAGTGAAATGCCTTCCTCGACAGAAAGAGAACTACCCACATATTCACTTTACTGGCAAAAGGAGTTGGAGGATGGTTCTGTTTTCCTAACTTGCACATTTCGTCAGAGTTACACGGTCACCTGTGACCTGCATCTCTAGCAAAATACTTCCGTCGCTGGTTTCGCTTATTTTAAAGAGATCGTCTGAGCGGGGGGGAGAAAATGGTATACCACAGCAAAGATTTGCAATAGCTTGCGTACACAAGGAGCAAAATAATGGACAAGCGTATGGTATACTCCATCAAAAGGCGCTCCTTGCACTCAGTGGTTAGTGCGCTTGGCTGCTGGGCCCGAGGGCGCGGGTTCGATCCTGGCCAAGGCGGCCGTGTTTCTATGGAGGCGCACCACAAAGGACGCGTGCGTTCTGTGCGCTGTCGGCGTGCGTTAAGGAACCAACGCAAAGCGGTTGAAATTATTCTGGAGCCCCCCGCTACCACAACTCTTCCTCTCTTTCTTCTCTCAGTTCATCCCGCATCCCTTCCCTGAAAGCCCAGTTCCACGAGAAGTGAGAAAAATACTGCGCCCTTTTGTTGCCTCAACCAAATTTAAATTTTTTATTCGCCAACTCCCCTTCTTGCCGTTCCTATGTCATCTTCGGAGAATGCTTATGCTATGTGGGAGAACTAGGCCATGTTGTTGCCTACAACGTCTCCGATGAGTGCACCTATCCTCAGGACGATGCCATGGCCTGTTGGGCCGCTGAGGCCGATACAAGACCGAGAGGTCTTTAATTGCACCATCGCTGCCGACCTTCGGCCCACACTATGTGGCCAAATCGTTACACTTCAAAGGTTTCGTGCGTCTTTTGACTTTTTTCCTGTCATAGGCAACGCGTCGGCATTTGCTCACGCAGCTGGCATCAGCACGTATGTCCGCTTACACAAGCGCGCCCGCACAGCATCTCCGTCACTGAACGACGCGTCATCATGACAACTTAGGCGACGTGCTTAAACGTGGCTCCATACAGCCCTCCAATCACGCCTATTGGGCCTCTCAAGTGGTCTTTGTACCAAAAAGAAAGTCAGTTTTATCCGTGTATGTGTAGACTACCGTGTGGCCAACAAGATCGCCACAAGGAAGCATATATTCTGTACCACGCATAGACCCGCCCTGGACGGCTTGCCGGGAACTAGGTTCTGTCCTCTGCGTGATTTGCGCTTCGGCTACCGGCATTAAACGATGGCTGCCGTTTACCGGCCAAAAAAATGCGTCGTCACCCCTGACTGAATGTACGAGCTTTGCGTGATGCCGTTGGGCCTGTGCAAAATGCCACGGTCACATTCAGACGAATGAGGGATAATATTCTCACCGCGTTCAAATGAGAAATGTATCTGTTATCTAGATGGCAATTTCGTGTTTTCCTAAGGTCTTCTTTCCAATCTACTCCGCATTGAACGCGTTATAACGCGCCTTAGTGACACGGGGATACAACTTAACTTGAAGTGTTACTTGACTGCTAAGAAGCTGACAGTATTAGGGCATGTTGTTTCCAACGGTGGCGTTCTTCTTGATCGGGCCAAACTTCACACTGTTTCTGGCCTCTCCTAACGACCACCTTGAAAGAACTACACAGTTGAATCTGCTTGTGTTCATATGTTCACCTTTTCATCTGCAAACTCGCCTCAGTCCTCGCACTTTTAATGCAGCTGCTAGTGGCCAGTCCGAGCCACTCATCTTGATTAGCCGACTATGAGGCAGCATTCCATAAATTACGTCGGCTTTTCGTCTCCCTCTCTCTATACTACGCTATTTTGATCCCATCAACCCGACCAAAATTCACCACGATGCAAGAGATCATGCCAGGTGGAACTCTGGATTTACCGAATATGCCGTTTCTTACGCCAGCCACCCGCTCACTAAATCGAAATCGAACTTTTCTCTTACTGAACCAATAATTTTGAGCCTTAGTTTGGGGATTGGAAAGTTGTCCCCCATTCTACGGTCGACCGCTCTACGTCGTCACAGATTATCACGCACTGTGTCGGATGTGCTGCCTCAAGGATCCATCTGTCCGCCTCGTCCGTCGGGTTTTACGTTTACATCTGGAGAAGGACGACGTTCAGATTAATTATTCAACTGTACGCAAGCAATCTGACGCTGATGCTCTTTCCCTTTCGCCGCTACCATCCGATTCACTCTATGACTTCGCATGTGTGCTTACGATTTCTCGTTGCTAGACATCACGATAGGGCCTCCGAGCAGCGGAAGGATTCCTGGATTGCCTTTTTCTTAACCTTCCTGTCTACTCCACTACCGCATCTTCCTTCCCGGGCACTTCTCTTGCAAGCCTCCAACTTTGCCCTTTGTGATAGACTTCTATACCGCAGCGACAACCTCTCTGGTTGGCGTAAATGGCAGCTGGTCATTCGATACCTCCGTGATGACATCATGCGCTTCTCCACTTTGCTCGCCTGCGTCAATGGTGCTAATGGCGTGACATGCACCACTTCGTTCGTCAGTTCATCCGCTCATGTCTCGCCTACCAACGTCACAGGAACCCTCCTAGCCGCACCGCCGCTAGGCTGCAGCGGTTACGCGTCCTGGTCGACCTCTGACCTGGTCGGAATCGATATTCGGCAACAAATCGGTTATCATGACCAGTGTTGGTGTTGAGCACTTTACGAAAGTTGCCAAAAGAAATGTCAGAAGTAGCCAAATGTAGCCAATTCTTTTAGTTCGGAGCCAAAATTTTCGGAAATATTAAAAATACAACAGAGCTCAATAACTATGACTGCTACCAGACTATAATCAAGTGCTATATATGGTAACATGATGCACGTAATTAATGCTCATTTTCAGCAGATCACCGAGCGCCTCGAACGCTGACGAAGTTTTGTATTGTAGGTAAAACCTGAGACTCCACATACAGCTTTTTCCTATGCTCGGTTTTCATCACGGCAATTGACGACAAAGCGTACTCCGACTCACCTTTGAAATCAGAAGCGACAAAATCTGGAGGGCGCCTTTCATGATATCAGATAACCTGCCAAAGGCGTTCTTGCCCATTCTTATTCTTCTAGTTATTTCGCTCTCGTGATCCAGATCTGCGGTCACTACCTGCCCTAAGTAGACGTATTCCCTTACCACTTTCACCTCCTCGCTGCAAGCTATAAACTGCTGTTCTCTTCCAATACTGTCGAATATCACTTTCGTTTTCGGCATATTAATTTTCATATTCACCGTTCTTCTCTACCTGTCTATCTCACTCAGCGAATCGCAGATTACTAAGGTATTATTCATTTATTATTATCCCCAACTGTTCCCACGTCAGGCCTCGGAATACCTTCTGCAAGCAGGCGGTGAATAGAATTGGCAACATCGCGTCTCCCTACCAGACACCCTTGGTTATTGGAATTTTATTGCTCACTTCATGGGGGCTATGGTAGCTGTGCAGCCTTTCTTCCAATATTTTTACATAAGACTCTTCTACACCCTTACTGCGCAATGCCTGCATGACTGCTGAGATTTCGGCTGGGTAAAATGCTTTCTCGTAATCTTAGAAGGTTATATATATATATAAAGTGGTTGGTTATATTCTGCACATTTCTCTATCACCTGGCTGATAGTGTGAATACGGCCTGTTGTCGAGTATCCTTTACGAAAGCCGCCCTGGTCATTTGGTTGATTAAGACTAAGTTCGTCCTGACTCTGTTAAAGATTACCTAAGTAAATACTTTAAAGACAGTGGACAGTAAGCTTATCGGTCTGTAATTTTCCGAGTCCTTGACGTCTTCTTTATCATGGATTAAGATGACGTTATCGTTCTTCCAAGCTTTTGGTTCGCTCGAGGTCATAACGCACTACATAAACAGGGTGGCTAGTTCTTCTAGCATGATTTCCCCTCCGTCCTTCAGCAGATCTGCTGTTACCTGATCCTCACCAGCTGCTTTAACCCTCTGCTCGCAAGGCTTTCATTACGTCCTCTTTCGTTACTGGCTGGATGCCCAATTGCTGTGTGATGCTGCCTATCTCACGCCCTGATTACATTTACTACTGTATAGACTAGTGTAGTGCTCTTCGGCTACCTGAAATACCTTATAATGACATTGCTTCCTTTGTTTGTTAACGCTTACATCAGATTGTTGCCTATGCCTAGTTTCCTCTTTATCGCTTTAAGCCTACCTCTGTCCTTTAGAGCATGCTCGATTCTCTCCATATTGAACTTGCTCATGTCGGTTGCCTTGCGCTTATTGATTAACCTTGATAACTCTGCCAGCTTTAATCTGTCTGTCAAAATAAGGTTAACTAATGTTACGAAACTTTGCTCTGGCGCCATTCGACCAAAGAACGAGCAGTTAAAGATGCAAAAGCGATCAGTAAAACACTTTTCATGGAGAGTCTGAAGTCAAAACTCAAAAAAGTGTCAAATGAAAGAAATTTTTGATCATCATGGAAATTTGAAGGCGTAGTTCTGTAGTTGTAATTCGAATTCGATTGGAGGGGGCCCTCTCTTTCGGCTTTCATTTGCATCTGCCGAGTGACACGAATCACTGAACCAAAAGCTTCCAGGTGGTATATACCGTAGAGCACATGGTCCGTAGAACCAAGGCCAGTGTGCAAGTATGCTTCCTACAGCCGGTACTGCGTCTTCCCTGTCCAGGTGTGGTTTCAGAACCGGCGGGCCAAGTGGCGCAAGCGAGAGAAGGCCATGGGCAGGGACAGTCCTCCAGTGGCGGCACCACCGTCCTGCGGCGGTGTCTCTCCCTCCGACCGCGGTCTGGGGCCCTTCCTGCAAGCGGCTTGCGGTATGAGTGCAGCCCGGGCTGAGCTGTTCGCAGCGGGTCCTTTCGGCGTCACGGAGTCCTTCTGGGGAGCCCCTTCTGCTGCACTCGTTGCACCCGCCTGGCCCAAGCTGTACGGGGTCAGCACTGTGCCTTGTCACTCACCTGTCCCGCCTGTCCCTCCTGTCCCTGACCGCGATGATTGAAGATATGGATGTTGATGAATACTGACGTAAGCTTGCAAGGAATTAGACGACTAACGTAGCACAATACGAGCTCATAGCGGCCGTTATGCGGTTCGAAAAGCACAGGGAATAGTAAAATATAGTGAACCTTTATTTTAGCGTGCTCACAAAACCGCAGGTTAAATTGAATTTGAGAAAGAAAAAAATAATTACTGGATGATCACACATCTCATACGACAGTACTGTGAAAGCAATTGGATTTACACTCGACGATTACGTTGATGTTTTTACTCTAAGCTGAGGCTTCACAGATGCGACAGAATTTTTCTGCTCCGCGGTTTCGGCTGTGTTCTGTATGTGAGTTTGTGTTTTATATTACTCAGGAGCACATCGTCAGATATCCGCAAGGCAGTGTACATGGCATGCGCTTAGGTGGCGGTCTTCTCTTTCCTCCTATAAATCAATCTATCCAGTGTCTGTGCGTCTCGAATGGAAGAAAGTACCCAATTAACACTCAATAAGGGCTTGCAAAGACGCAATCACCGCTTAAACCAGTCCCGCGTTTTCAAGCGGGCTTAGTTTATCTCGTTGTGAAGGTGTAGGTTGCGCAACCACGGGACGAACCACGAAGAAAAGACACAGAGACACACACATCTGTGTCTTTTCTTCGTGGTTCGTCCCGTGGTTGCGCAACCTACTCCTTCACAACATCATGTACCAACTAGGCCCAACCCAAGTTTTACTTAGTTTATCTCGTCGCCCAGCGTCACTCGCTCCCGTTACGTTCGTTTGTTTGAGCCACACCGAGAGCTCGTGAGTGTGTTTCCAGGCGCGCAGATTGAGACCGTCCTCATGGTATACGCGCTGTTTCACGGGTGCGTAATGGTGGGCGCTTGCGTTTGCCGAAACAGATGATCAGGCATCATAGCCAAAACCGGATCTCACGTACACAACTGTGACACTCGCCTCCATAATACCGATGCAGTACATGCTTCCTGCACTGCTGCCGGCGCCCCCGTGCCCTCCGGCCGCTGTCCTGGACCTTGGCTCCAAGAAGGCGCCGGCCAGACTGCCGGCATCACCGCCATCCGTGATGTCGCCGTCACCGACGTCATCAAGCCTCGACATCCTCAGGGTCAAGGCGCGCGAACACGCCGCCAAGAGGGCCGGCGCGGCGTCGCCCAAATGCGCCTCACCTACGGCAGACAGGGCCGAGCCGTCTTGACTGCGGCGTTGGCTGCGCCGGTTGAGCCAAGTCCGTCACCGCGTTTTCGCGTCGTCACCTTTGAGGAAGAAGTGACGTCACTGCGAGTGCAAATGCTCTGTCGTCTGGTGGGATCGGACATTTCTTCGAGCAAGAACAGCGCAGTGTGCGAAGAATCTGGGAGAGTAAATTAGTACAGTGAAAGTCTCCTTTCGTTCGCCACCAGCCCTCAATGTGCTCCTGGGAGGTTCTCCGTATTTGAAGCGATTGTTACTGTATTCAGTGTGCGAATGACCAAAACAGAAACATAGAATGCAATGTCTCTGAAAGAGCACCTTCACTAAGGCTTGCTATCTACGGAGCATCACGCCACTATAAAAATGTAGTAAATCGCGATGAGGATTACGAAATAAGCTCATCTTCGGTGCAATGCGTTTCTGCTCGCACTGTATAAAATTCGAGTAACTGCGAGCTTACGAAGCTTCTTAAGCGGGAACGTGCACCACTCTTTCTGTGAAGTAGGTGCTCAGCAAAGAAAGCCCTTAAGACAACCCACTAAAGTCAATTAAACATGCATTTAACACCGGGATAAAAGCGAATTACGGTAAAAAGCTCCGCGAAGGGGGTATTGTATAGTCCGCGCTTTTTTCCAAGCACTATATTTGCGGATCTGCCAGAAATCACGAAAATACACAGGGGAGATTGTGATCCAGCAAAGGCTTGCACTTTTGTTAGACAGAATTTTCCGACGCTGTTTTTTTGCATGCCCATAAGAAAAACTGCGCCTACATTCTTTGGTAAACGCACACTCGGAATGCGTTGTTCCTAGCAATGGTTTCGTGCATACGGCCTTCATCCAAACATTACACGGGTCTGAAATTGATTCACCTCATGCAGACACTTGAAGCCGTTGCCAAGCTGTAGAAATGAAAACGGCGTCAAAGCTTCTCTGATTTTGATGCAAAGTGCTATCTATTCTTTCAGCGGTTACGCACACCGCCCAGATGCCGTAGTAACCAACCACTAAACATGTGTTCGTCCAATGACTATCCTCTTGTAAGAAGGTAAAATGCTCCTTTGGTAATCTGTGAAACAAACAAAAGAAAGAGAACTTTTTGCTTCCGATTTAAACTATTTGACATGCTAAAGAAGATTGAAATAGGTAGGAGAATAAAATGGGGCGGAGTGCATTTGGCTTGCACTCAAAGGCTATCAATGGCAGCTTACCAGTATCTCTCAAGACAAAAAATATACGACAGTTCTATCTCTACAGTGCTCACCTTTATGGCTCAAACTGGGGGATGAAGAAAAGACTCCTTGAACCGCGAACAACGCAGCGAGCTATGGAAGAGAAAATGGTAAAACTAACACAAGAGACTTGAATAGAGCAAAGTGGATAAGGGAGCAAACGCGAGTTGATAATATGCTAGTTGAAGTCAAGAAGGAAGGGACATAGGCAGTGTAGGTATTGTGAAGAACAGATTACAGATAGCCTCTTAAGGCAACGGAGTAGATTACAAGAGTAAGCATTCGGACCAGGAAGCGACGATAAGTAAGCGGGTGGATGAGATTAGGAAGTCTGCGAAGATAAGGTGAACGCAAAAAACCAGTCACATAAGACGACGGACAAGAAGAGTGTACACACCACAACGACTGGACTAACAACTGAAGTTTATTAGAAAAACATAGTCCGAGCAAGGCCAGCAGAGCATGCGCAACCGCATCATCACTAATCACTGAGCATAAGAGACAAAGACAAGAAATCTCATCTATCGTGAACGACCTAAAAAGGCAAATTCTTTTTCGAGTAAGCGCACCGATGTTGTGCTAATACAATCAGCGCCTGACAAACCGATATGATATGCTTCCAAGATTTCCCGCTCCTGTTTTCCCTTGCCTCTACCAAGAATGATGACATTGCTGAACAAAGGATAGCAGCCACATTCATTGCAATGGCGAGGCAAGTTTGCACCGCCATCGGACTCCAGGGAGGAATGGTGCTCACGCAGCCGGTCATTGATACACCGGCCAGTTTGGCCGATGTATACTCTCTCGCAAGTGAGGGGGAACTTGTACACCACCTATGCGACACGCGCCGTGAACCGGTTCTCGTGCTGCGTTGTACAAACGTGGTTCCTTTCCCTGCCTCGAGAAATGCGCGAACACAGTCCCGACAGCTCGCAAGGAGCAGAAAACACTATACTCACTCCCTGCTTGGCCGCAGCTTTTTTGATGTCATGGCTCACTTTATGCACGTACGGCATGACCTCGAACTTCTTTCGTTCAGTTTCCCCAACGTCAACCCGCTTCGTGCGTCCTTTCTTTAGGTTCTGAAGCAGCGATTCAGCCACTGCCTTCAAAAGGGGTGTAGGGAACCCCGCGGCTTCCAAACCTTTGCACTGATTGTCAAGGCTGGTTTTGATGGCGTGGTGACAGCTTTTTCCCAGTGCATTGCGGAATCCCTCTCTTTACAATCTTAGAGTGCGCAGAACCGAAAGGTAACGAAGCTTTCTTGCTTCTAGGCGAAAACATCCAGCATAAATGGCCATCGTCAAGGAATGTTAGTTGCAGTTCTAGGAACCTGATAGAATGATTGCTAGGGAGTTCATGAGTGAAATTGAGAGTGCGTGAAGAAGCTTTAAAAGCAGTCAAAACATCGTCTACTGCTGCGGGCAGACTGTCATTAGGTGAAAGCTCTAAAAATACTAAAAAATCGTCAACGTACCTAAAAACTTTGCACACACACTTGTCATGAAGTAAGTTTTTAAGTGTTCTGTCAAATTTTCCTTAAAATATCTGGGAAAGCACTGGGGCAACGCTAGAACCAATACATATTCCATATTTCAATACATATTCCAATACATATTCCACAGATAAGGTGGCCGCAACTGGTGCATGCATGCATAACAGGGTTGATTGAAGGTCCGTGGGAGAACCTTTTCTCCTGCTGTGAACGTGGATTGGCTGCAGCTGCTGGTGCTGCTGACGATGATGCATTAGTCCATACGCTTTTCGACGCTGCACAACGGTGTATGCTGGCTGTCGATTTGCATTCGCACCTAACATGCCCTGCAACACCCAACACGTAGTCTGGGCCTCCTTCGCGCAGGAGAGAGCCTGACGGCTTTCTTAAGTACCGCATCTCGCTGCCAGTCAATGTCTGCACTGTGTATCATGACACACTCGGTTGTTACGACGCGCAAAATGCTTTACAGTCTTCGCCGTTCAGATGTTGAATTGAGCGAGCTGGTGCCTAATCGCTGCGGTATCGGTATATCAATTACATAAGATATAAAACCTTAAGTGGTAGAGAAATAAGTGTAGGAAAGCACAGAAGTCGCTTATTATAAACTCAGCTTTCGTAGGACACAGGGCATATTTTTTCGGTACCGACTTACGAGAACAGGTTTCTCTTATGTACTGCATTTTAGTTTAGTTTATGGAGTTTAAACTGACTCGGGCTATGAGAGACGCCGTTGTGGAGGGCTCCGGAAAATTTAGACCACCTGGGGTTCTTTAACGTGCACTCACATCTCACAACGCACGGTCTTCTAGCATTTCACCTCCATCGGAATGCGACAGCAGCGGCCGAAATTGAACCCGCGTCTTTCGAGTCGGTAGCAAGGCTCTAAACAACATGTGAGCCTGAAAATATACATTGTGACGGCGTAATACAGGCTTATATATCTGTTTTATGCAATGGAACATGGAAAACTGAAGTAGTAATCAGTGCCCGTGGTGATACCTACTAAACATGAAAGAAGTGAAATTCCGTGTGCACATTTGTTTCATGGCACAGCCAGCAAGAACGGGCTCTTAAAAATCCATGCCTTCGGGCAGTGAGAAGTGCCAAAATGTTTCGTGCGACATATGCCAATGAGTTAGCGCCGTCGCCTTGTTGATGTCATGCAAATCTTGCAGACCTCCTCTACATTTGCGGAGGAAAGCGTTACCACTTTATAACAAGCTTCGTATCCCTGGTAGTGGTGCTCACAGCCCGTGAAAGACAGGTCGCTGCACGCACAAAAAATGCTAAAATCCAGAGAGCGCGTAAAGATGAGTTCGTAGGAAAGGCGCAGTCACATCGCAAAGGTTACGAGTTCGGCACTGTTTTGCCGCTTGCCATGGCTGCTCCCAGCCAGCATGACCAACCAAAGCAGCCGAAGCGGCACATCATGAAGTCCTTGGCGAGCAATTCGGCACAGTGGTGTCTCCAGCGAATGGGAGTGCAGGCTGGTAAAATAGCCTGTGCGTCGCGCTACTCTCAAGCAATCCTATTTGCACTCTCTGCATGCTGTGTGTGCTTTGAACAAACACCTATGCACGCACAGTATTTGTAGAAAAACGAAGTTGTCTTTCTGCGCTGGAAAAAAGACCGTCCACGGGCGCACAGGGAAACAGCGTGTATATCCTCAGTTTCCTGGTGTTCTGCATTTATACTCTGCTAGCGTGTTCTCTAGATTAGCAGCTTGGACTAGACAGTGAAGCATACTCTGTTGTATGAACAGCACACAAGGGATGCTCATTCTCACTCGTCGACTTAGGCTCACTGCCGTCCGTCCATCACACTACATACTGCGACTGCTGGAAATTATCCACAATGCGAAGATGAAGGTAAGAATAAAAAAGAATGACTTTAAGAATGAATATTAATATGCTGGCCAGCGTTATGGGACACAATAATCGTAGCAATGATATGTATCAAGTTCACAACCATCATAATTATCCACCTCGTTCCACCTCCTGTTCCACCTCACGCTAAGCTTCACGCCCGGCTGTTACGGGCCCTTCTGGACACCACCCTGAAACCCGGTGTTTGTAGGCGTGATTTTGAGGCGTGCCACTCAGCTTCGAGGAGTGCCAAGAGAGCCAGGAATATAAAACGAAAAAAAAAAAACTATAGTGAACATGAATATACTCTAGTTCTCTATACAAAATGCTCACCGTACTCGCTGAGGCTTGACAAACTTTTATAAACAATGGCTAGGTTTAAAAGAACACTGAAGATGACTGCATCTGTAGTCAGTCAAGATTGATTCTGTGCTTCTTTCTCGCTATGTTGATTTTTGTACGGCGGCAAAACGGGCATTTATTAGCGAGAAAATTAGATTTAAAAATATTTCCGCCGGTCGATTCAAAATCGTAACGTCCTTACCGAAAAAAAGACGGGCTGCCACCGTTCTCAAGTGGATTGCGGAGCAGCGCAGACTCTCGAGGATCGGCGCCAAAAAATCGGCGTAGACGCATGCAATTTACTTACGAAACCTGCTGGTTGTATCGACACATGTATTTCCTTTTTTGTGATTATTTTATCTTTTAAAAGCTCCGTTTCTGATGCCAGCGGTCTCTGAGATTTGATCGCAGTATCCCATTAATGCAAGCCAACTTCTATTAGTCCCCAGTGTCCGTTAATAAGCGCGAGGTAAAATTGTCTAAGCATATACGATATCCGCCAGCCTACTAAATGGATAGGGCGTGCAGCCTTTCTCAGAAGTTTATAGCGTGTAGCGGAGCTCTTGTAGCATCCGGGGAAGTCCTGACTGTTAGAGAGGGAAGGAGTTCTTCTCCCCTTGGGAAGATTGGAATGCTGTCAATGCACACAACGAACCCCACAGCCTAATCCAGATACAAGCCTCTTAGGCTCTATACCTTTGGGAGAGGCTGTACATTAATAACGTCAGTAGTTTTCTGTGTTATTGCTGTTGATGTTGCTGACCTCTTTTGAAATGCCGCGTATACATGACGAAAGATCCGCCAGGGTTTGATGCCGACCCAGGCAAAGGTGGAATACCAGTGATCAGTTAGGTCCAATGGCACTGCACGGATGGATAGGTGAGGAGGGTGGAATGGAGTGTAACAATTCTGAAAGAGATTTGGCGTTAACACAGAAATTTTCCGGTTGCTATGATATAACTTTGGAGGGACTCGCACACTGGTTTTAGTCTACGGCCCTGGTTGTTTGCATTGGAAGAGAGGAGAACTGGAACAGAAAAAAACAAATTCCTATTCGAGTGAGGAGAATCTCCAAACTAGTTGTTCTCTGAGGAGCCGGAGAGCCGTAAGATAAATACGGCAACGCGTTGTCGTTGCTTGCATTGCCAGGCTGGTTTAGCCGCATTTGCTGTACGTTCGTACTTTATTCATTTATTCATACTGTCAGCCTGAGCCAAAACAGGAGTTGCAGCATGTATACAACAACAATTATTACATATTTGAAGAAAAAAAAAGACAATAGTCAAACGATTCAGTTTACTAGTACTTGCCGGGCTATTCACACAGGATGCACAATACACGCACTGTAAAAGAAAAAAAATATACGTTTTTGATTAGCATAAAACAGAAACAATTATTACTCAACAAGTGCGTGGGATAACTATAGAAAGGTGTGCCACTATGTTTTCGAATAAGCATTGTAACCGCACATGCAGTAGTGCTTTAGGCCTTCATTATAGGAAGTTCACATTTTGCACTGGGGAAAAAAAAAATGAGAAGGCGATTCCTTTAAAGTTCGCCTTTTCTTCATAACAAACGTATTATGCACGTAGCAAATGCAAAAACCAAATTTATAGATTGGATCAGGGGATCGGTGGTAAAGAACATCTATAGGATAAAAAAGAAATGCTTCTTTCTTGAACGGAAGCAAATGTCAACTAAAAATTATGCTATAACGATGGCGGAATCAAAGAAAGGAGGTTTTCTGCAAACAAAAAAGAAAAGCAAACCATTCAGAGTAAGTGTCTTGAAAAAGAAGCGTCCACAAGTTTAAAACTAAAAGGAGCGCTCACGTTTAATTCTTGGTTCCTGCTTATTTCCTAGCCCCCTTCTGGCGCGGAACGATTCTGAATTCGGCTCTTAACGTCACCCCGTTCGTGTCAAATCGATGTTCGTTGTCTGGAATGCAGGCCAGCCTTGAACGGCTTTGTTATTATGGTGCACAAAGTATAAAAGGGAGATGAAAATCGTTGATCTAAAAAAAAAATGAAGGAATGAAAGTAAAAAAAAAAATAGAACATAAAATAAGATGAATTCGTAAAAGATGGCAGCACCTGCAATTGGAGGGTAAAGGAATTACGAATAGGCACTTTTCCGCCTTTTGAGCTCTTATTAATGCGTCATTCTAAAACGAAAGGTTCTTACTGCGGGGCGGGGTGCCGTTTGAAGTGGGCTGACTGCCGATTCATGCATCATTTCGAAAAAATCTCTTCCCTCTCAGAGGCTGCGGCGCACGTTAAAGTAGTGTTTACACTCCGTTCTCTTCCTGCTTTGCGCGGGAAACAAGATCTTTCTTCCCGCTCCCGCCATTTCGACTTTCCAATCTCCCCACTTTCCATCGAACAGACACAATTGGGCGGGTTCAAGGAGCCTCGCTGATTCAAATTTTCTGCAGAAGCTGCGGAATAATAAGTCGAGGACCAACCCATTGAGCATAAATATGCAATTTCTCAATTCGCAGGTTCTTGTGCTGCTTATTTTATGTTGATTCAGTTTTCTGCCGGCTTGGTTTCTAACTCTTTTACTCGTATAAGCTTTGCACGATTGTAGCCTGCTGCATATGCCTTCTGACTTTGATTTCTCGAAAATAAGGCATAAATCATCGCCAGGTTAATATGTGAAGAAAAAACCTTGGTCATATAATAATGTCGCCTCTTCAACCAGCTGGGCACGTAATCAAAACAGGTGTGATCGACGGGAAGATCCCATTAATCAGATGAAATTCATTTTTGAACTTACAGCTTCAAAACAGGTGAAACTTGAGGACGTAATCCAGCGTACAGCACTGATGTCTTAGGTGAAAAATCTTGCGAAATTCTCGAAACAACAGCGGAAGAGCTTTCAGGCTTCCATATTTGACGAGGATGTTCTAGTTTGCAATTTGTGAAATGCTCAGTGTAGAGCGCGAAACTGTGCAGCCGAGCAAACATAAGCCATGCAACGTCGAGGCGCAAGTGAGATGCACCAGGTTGATTTCAAGTCTTCGTGGAACGACTCAGCTCAGAATATTTCAGTAAATCCATAGTGTAAGGGAGAAAGGCAAGCTTTAAAATAGCATGGCATTACCTTATCTTCATTATTCGTTCATGCAATTTACACTTCTCGTCCTGGAACTAAAGTAGTGAAACCTACATATATTAAGAAACAAATATAAGAAAAAATGTACGAAAGAAGTAACAAATATTAGGAAACACACAAACAACGGGGGTTATAGTCAACCATGCTGTAGACGCTGATTTTGATCAAATCAGTTTCAAAACCGAATGTATTCATAGGCCTTAACTAAACAGCGCCTGAGAGTGCCCACTTCACCACCTCAGCTGTCACTGGCAAACGGGAGGAAGCTCAAATACTTGCGTTGATGACGCCTGACTCTACGCTGGGGGCTTTCCAGACTGAGCAAACTGCACATATTCTTCCTATATTTTTTTTTACTCAATGCTTCCTCTTTTTTTTTTTTTTTTCTAAACTTTCTCCTCTTGCTTCTCCGCCAACTCCGGTGGTGTCCTGTGATTACGCCATCTCTTGCCCGCGGCAATCTCCGGCCGCCTTTCCCATCTCGACACCTCGGCCGTGCGAGCGGGTAAACTCAGTTTATATCGCATTATGGTCGGCTGAAGCTTGGTTTTATTGCTGTCTAACGATGCTTGAGTAGCGAACGCAACCAGCGCTCCCATGTGTGGCGTCGACGTTCGACAACTGGCGATAACGGAAAGCGGATTAGTACACAAAAGGAAAGGTAACGAAAAACAAGAAGAAAATGGGGTGCGTTGGAGTGGCCCCAGTAGCATAGGCGCCTCGGGGAAAGCTGCCCCGTCCCTCAGCCCCGTTTGCTCGCCCGGATGAACCCTTTCTCGCTCAGCTCCCACCGTGCCCAGCTGAAAGCTCCGCGAGCGAGAGGCACTTCCGGTTCAGTGTTGCCGGATTGCTCTACTGTGTTTACGCTGGCAACAACTGAAAAGGGGCTTCGCACTACTACTGTCTCTATAATCTGGACAGCTCCGAGGGCCACGTTGGGAGTGGACTGGAAAGAAAGAGGGAAAGAAAGAAATAATTTCGGAAATAGATAAAGGGAGACCAAGGGTCCTGTTTTCGGGCGAGCTTGATTCTTGCTGAAAGTGAACAGAAAAAAAAAGCTAAATGAAAAAGCATGAGACTGTAGAAGCCTACTCTCCCCCATTCATTTTCTTGTTTTAGCTTATTTCTGAGCCTGAGCTTTTCTGCTGCTGTATATAGAGCATTGTAGTTGTTTTCATTCCTCCACTTCCCCCCTAGGTGGCGCGGTTTTCGCAGCTCTCTTGAAGCTGCCAGGCTTGCAATGGATTTTATTAAGTACGACGGCGGAGTGGTGAAAGTTCCAAATGAAAGAGGATGAGGAAGTCGTTGCTCACAGCACAGCTGTGGAGGGGAAAAAAGGTGAAGAGAAAATTATGTTGGGGCCTAAAGTAAAAGAAGCGTAACTTTGACAACGGTGAGAAGTCATGGCTAGCCGGCGCTATTGTGCTCACATTCATGTAGCTCCAGCCCTGTTTGTTCGTTTGAGATTTGTACCAGCGGCAGGAACAGATTCTTTCGAGAAAAAGCTCTGCTAGAGGGCCCTCAGTTTCATATTAGTGCGTTTCTTTGAACGGAGGCTCTTCAGCTCACGCTCCGCTTTGTGTTCTTCCTTGCTGCGAAAAGCCTGACTACATAATTTGCTTACATATTCTTTTACTTTCTTCTCGGCCTATATATTGTAGGTTTCATTGTTTTCGTTGCGGGCGAAAAAAATTTATATCTTAATCGCTCCGACTGATCTGTGTGTGTCACTCTCTGCATCGGGCGGCACTTTTCTAATATGTACTCCGAGAACACGGTGAAGAATATTAAAGCCCGATTCGAGAATAGAGAAATGTCTTGTTCATACTTTTGAATGACCGGGCCGATTTGAGCATCAGGTCATAGAAACCTAGCACTGAAACACTCGACGTTATTCATGATAATTGTGGAAATGTATTTTCAATCAATCAATCAATCAATCAATCAATCAATCAATCAATCAATAGCAATACAGATTAGGAGAGGGAACTGCAAAGTTGTCCACTTCTAACCTGTCTTTCTAGGTTTTCAGGATTCTTTTCGTAAACATATCATGAGATGGAAAACGTGATTCTCGCATGCTAGAACACAACAAGCAGTTTTCTCGGTCTCACGTTAATACTGCTAATACTGCACCAGGTTACATTTCCAGAACTAAAATATCCGTACAACGCCTGCACTACCCCAGCCCTTTCGGCCCTGGATTTTTTTGCTAAACGTTTTTACAATGTCTAAAGCCCCATAACCACGCAGTAAAAATTTAAAGCTCGTGGTGCGAGTATTAACTGATTTAGAGGTATGGTGTCAAAATCGTACATCAGGGCTCAATGGGTGTAAACTGCGAAAGGGATCGTTTTGGTAATCGCAACCGACAAGCAAGAAATGAAAGCAAAAATTTCTTATTTTGCTATGTGGAGACCTCTAAAGAAGCTTTTTTTAATTCGTAAGAGATAGATGGATCTTGCAGTTGCCACAAAAGACGCCGCTCGCTCCTCTTTACCCTGAGTTTTGTATCAGCTCCTCTTTTTTTTTTTTTGCTGACAGGCTTGTGTTCCAGCTTGTGTACGTCACATCAACAATACAGACGTTAAAAACTTGCCTAGCCTTCCTGGAAGGCGACTGGGGACACGATCAAGGCTCTCCTCGAATCTGTAACGCCCTCCTCTATCGAGCTTTATGAAGCGCTTCTATCAGGCCCAGCGCGGAGCTCTGCACATCTAAGTTCTAAGCTTGCGGAAACATAATGCATCTGGTTTGTACCTGTTTTCAAACCAGCTGCTTGCTATAGAAGAATTCATGAAGTGGAATCTCGTCCTGTCTGTCTCTTCAGCGAATGCTTTTATCTACAGGTGACAATAAATTCCTTCTCATCCATAGGCTTATGAGTTGGGGATACCTCTCGGCGGGGAGAAAGCAGAAGCTGTTTATCAGCACACCAAATACGCTTTCTCAAGAAAACATAGTCAAACACTCTGCATTGATCCTAGCGTTGAGGGTGCGCCACAAGTGCTGCACGAGCGGTGTTGTGCCAGTTGTAGTGTGAATACCCCGGTCGCTTCTTGCAGCTCAGAGCTGATGCTCACAGGAGGAGAGCGGTAAAAAAAGGGAATAAAAGCGCTAGGTCAGGCGTACATTAATTCTCGCGATTCCTGTGGTCCGGTTGCTGTTCGCTGACATCTGCATGGCCATTTCCAGGCTCGATCCGAATATTCACCTAGTATGATAGCGAACATTCCTTTCTTCCAGTTTATCAAAAAGATAATTTTATTCGTTCGTCCATTTTCTGCGATGAACATTCATGTCAGCAGTCCAAAAAGGCCATTGGTATAAGTGCATCCGCAAAAATGCTAGCAGATTCTCTTCTACAAAGATCACCTATCATCACCCGCTGGCAATTGTCGTTGAGCCCTGATGGTGTAAAAATCGTACATGTCAAAAATGTGTTCAAACGCAGCGTCTACGCATTCAATAATATTCACGACGGGGATGTGAGCTTGAATAGACGTTTCACACAACATATAAAAATCTCAGCGCAGATGAACTAATGGTTAGTGAGATACAAATCCACAAATTTGCTACACCTCGGCTTCTTCACTCCATGCCCCCTATGATGCTACTTCTTCTTCCTTAGACCGCACAGCTCAATTGAAGGGCGTGAACAGCGATGCCGATAGCAACAGGGAACCCTAAAAAACTACTCTATTAAAATTTAGTAGTATTTTCTTTTGTTACTGAGGCGTGAACGGAATATTTGTGTTGTGGTGTCAATTGACACAGCCAGGGCCGAAAGGGCTAGTGGAGGAATGCATGTGCCATGCAGCGTGTTTTGTTTCCATGCATGCACACCGAACGTTGTGTATGAAGACAACGAGTGAATAGGAAGTCGTATTTACACACACCTTTATGCACTCGTTTCGTTGTGCGCTTGTCTTTCGTGCTGTTGGCGACCAGGTGAACAATGTGGACTTCATGCGAAATATCTTCCACCAGTCAGGCTTCCTTCGCAGATAAGGATTTCGCGAAGGCTTGGCTGGACCTAGGCAGGACATGCTGGAGACGCCAAAGTATTTATAAAACGACTGTCGCTTCTCGGTTCTTGCCGACTGCTTGCGAAGGTAATCTTTCTGTGGCTTCATCAACATCGACAAACTGTTGCGTCGCCTTTTTGGTACGAATGTTGTCGAGAAAACTGGCGCCACATTGAGGTCGGCCAGTGGGGGATATATATAAACGAACGACACGTAAAGGATTGTCTGAAGTGGCGATGCTGTGTGCGTCATACGACCGCTTGATGACATCACCCTATTTTTCGTGCCGTCGCTGGGACTTTCTGTACCACCTCCGAGTACACACACACACGCACACACGCACACACACACACACACACACACACACACACACACACACACACACACACACACACACACACACACACACACACACACACACACACACACACACACACACACACACACACACACACACACACACACACACACACACACACACACACACACACACACACACACACACACACACACACACACACACACACACACACACACACACACACACACACACACACACACACACACACACACAAACACACACACCGCGCTGGCTTTTCTCGTGATGGGACTATAGTCGGATACAACTTAAGTCTGCAGTGAAGCTCCGCCCACATTCAGCCTTCGCGCACAGAATTCCTCCACGACAAAAAAGTAGTCCGCTGCTTAAACGCTTCTCGTTACGTTAACAAGAAGCTTATGACAAGAAAAAAAATTACGACCTCTAGAATTTTTATTCACGAATTATTTGATATAGTGAAACATTAAAAAGCTGATTTCGTTTACAGTTGCGATTGGCCAGCGGAGTAATACAGGACACCGCGGACCGCGGCCCAGTGTTAGCAACTGCTGTTTTTTTAAGTTGTATCCTACTATAGTAATGATTTTGCAGTAATACATGGAATCGTGTAGTTGTCACTTCAGGTCTGCTGAAGTCACTTTCGGAGCAGGGACTAATGTGAGCCACGACATAATTTTTTTTTTTTTTGCCGATGAGGCTTCTAGTGATACCGCTTTAAAAGCCGCAGAAGGAATTTTCCTGTCACGACGTGTCTGACCTAATCAAACATCCTTGATGCCAAATAATAAAACGAGAGGCGCAAGGAGGCGGCGACTAAAAGACGGACGGCTGCACAATACTCTGCACACTACTGGTGTATAAGCACTATTCAGTTTTCTTAGCGGTACCGACTTCTTCGTTTACATTAAAAAAAAATGAAAATACACAGAAACTTGCATACGGAGGCCTAAAAGTTGTCCACCTTCACAGACGAGGTCAGCGAAGTTTACAACGAGGAGTGCCTAATTAGGATGTAAAAACTCCTACGCTGGCGAACGCGAACAGATTGAAGAGCAGCAGTGCTAATACGAACCACCGGACGTAATGTTTGCCTTCCTTCCTTAATTAAAACCTACTTCGCTAATGAAACGAGACCGTGTCCCAGCTTAATCCGATTTCGCTGTCCCCAAAGCACTTGTGGCCCTAATTCTCTGATGCTCAACGAGTTTTATTTCTTTCGCCAACTTTTTCATCCCTTTAATGAGGCTTAATTAAAACGAATGAAGAACTTTGATAGTGCGCAGCCGTATTAAGAGGACTCCTTCTAAAGTTCCGTCCGCGAGGACTGCTTCGGTAAGCTCTTCTGAGCTTTAGCGGCGACAGATTTTGTTTTTGTTTCGCTTTTTATTGAAGAGAGATAAAAGGGAAAGGATACACTTTTAATCACAGCAAGTACACCATATAAGCGGATAATGCTGTGCAATAATATGAGTCACGTAATGAACGCGATGAAATTAAGCGAAAACGCAAAGTGAATCGCATCATAACCATCGCCCAGTTCAGTAGTAGATAGAGTACGACCACCAGTTGTATGCCACAGTTGTTAATAGAAAGGAGAGGTCTTTGCTTTGCAGTGGGCGTAGTCAGGCTGCTGATGATGAATGGTCAGTTGCAATTTTGACTAATGGTTGACCTGCAGCTTCGGCAAGAAATGAAGTATAGAAATAACGAAAAAGAAAACACCAAATGGACTTTCTTTTATCACCTAAAGGTTTGGTTTATGGACTTTAACGTCCCAAAGCGACTCAAGCTATGAGAGACACCGTAGTGAAGAGTTCCGAAAATTTCGACCACCTGAGGTTTTTTAACGTGCAGTGACATCGCACAGTATACAGGCCTCTAGAATTTTGCCTACATCGAAATTGGATCGCCGTGGCCAGGATCGAACCCGAGTCTTTCGGGTCAGCAGCCGAGCGCCATAAACGCTGCGCCACCACGGCATTTATTTTCTTTATTGTCGGAGCCCCCGTGGCAGCTTTATCACCGAAAGGTGATGACGGAGAACGTCGCCTTGCAGGTAATTTAAACAGAGCCGTCAAAACCCTACGAGTCTAAAGCCCGCCTTTTACATGCTCTACCTTCGCCGCCACGCCCTGTTACGATACGTACAGTCGGGGCAAAAGTCTGACCGCGTGATTCGCAAACGAAGGCAATCGGCTTCGTTTGCGGATAACGCGCTCAAAAGACTTTTGCCCCGACTGTACACTGAGGACGATAAAAAAAGAAAAATGAAGGAAATAAATTGAAAAAGAAGAACGGAAAGGAAAAAAAACGAACAAAGTTTTATTCCGGACAATTACAAAGCATCCAGAGCAGCGTGCTGATGATGTTGTATACATTAATAAAATAAAATAATAAAACATCCTACACCTAATATGAGGCAGGGTAGACGTGTCGTATATGTCGTAAAGCCAGCATGGCTTTAGGCAAAAAAAGTCCTGTCAAACACAGCTATTTGAGCTCTTAACAGATCTTCATGAATCGGTACACGAATTAATATATACTGATGCCATATTTATAGATTTTTCAAAACCTTTCGATCGCGTTCCCCACATAAGACTAATGAAGAAAATTAACAACCTACAACTGCATCGCAATATCATCCGTTGGATCGGAGAATTCCTAAGTAATCGCTCCCAAAGCGTCAAAATTAGAGTATTCATCGAGCAGTTCACGAGTCATATCGGGAGTCCCACAGGGATCCGTTTTAGGGCCATTACTATTTTTAATTTACATAAATGACATAGCATCTAACATATCATCTAACGTGCGACTGTTCGCTGACGACTGCGTGATCTATAGAAGGATAGTCACCCCCCTTGATGCAGTTATTCTACAGACCGACTTAGTGCGCCTAAATGAATGGTGCCAGCTATGGCAGATGGAAATTAATATCAAAAAAACAAAGTTGATGACCTTTTCCACGCGCACTAATATACCTTCTAATGTCTACACAATTAATGAGAATACAGTTGAAAGAACGGATTGTTTTAAGTACCTAGGTGTTTATCTCAGTGCTGATTTAAGCTGGAACACCCACATAAATCACATCACAAACAAAGCATTTAAGAAACTGGGACTCATCAAACGTCGTCTATATCTTGCCAACCCCGAGACAAAGCTTCGCGCGTATACTACACTCATAAGGTCAGCTTTAGAATACGCATCTTTAATATGGAGTCCAAGTAGCGTTTCATTAATTAACCGTCTTGAGTCTGTGCAAAATAAAGCTGTCAGGTTCATCCTTTCTTCATACTCACCGTATGAAAGTGTGTCATTATTGAAGCAAACTATCAGTATTCCCGACCTTATCACTCGACGCAAGTTCTCTCGTTTATCGTTTTTTCATTCCTTGTACTACGATGGCTCCCCGTTCACAGCTGATCGCATCGCCCCTGCCCATCATGTTTCATCCCGGTCTGATCATTCCCACAAAGTGCAACCCATCTTCGCACGAACACTGAAATATCAAACATCACCCTTACTATTATCTATGGCAGAGTGGAACTCGTTACCGGCTGACATAGTTTCTGAGACTGAGTTATCACATTTCCAAACAAAACTTTCATCGCACCTTGGCCTACAAAATTCACAGTGATATTTTCAGTATTGTCGAAGCATTGTCTTATACGCTCAACCTATGCATCTTTCAGCGACTGCAGTGATGTGTACTTGCAATTTGTATATAGTTATTCTTTGTATTTGTTAACTACTGTGTGCCAATAATCTGTATTGTGTTGTTTTCATGCCCTCCCCCCCTATGTAATGCCCACTTGGGCCTTTAGGGTATTTAAATAAATAAATAAATAACATTTCTAGCTTTTATCAAAAAATGCTAAACACAAGACTTGCCTGCGCCTATTCAATAAAAGAAAAGTTCATAGTGCGTCTTTTCTTTCAGGGTGCATAATTTCGCAGCGTGTATTGACTGTCGGTCCGCGTGTGAAATATGTGTTATCACATTTGCAGAATGCCTGATCATAAGACACCGGCTAATTATTTTCTGCGAAAACGGAGTAACAACACATAGAAAGCGCACCCAAAAAGGAGACTGTTTTCAACGTCCAGCTAAAATTTTAACTTTTTTCTTTGTGACTTCGGTATGATCAAGATACACGAAGATAATTTCCATCTAAAAAAAAAAACGCAGGAAATGTGCACTGAAAGTCTGAGCTTACGTCTTCAGGCATTTAACTCTAAATTTTCTATCTTTTTAGCCCGGTCTTCTACGTTAAAGAAAAAAAACTCCATGGTGCAAAAGAAAGAAAAAAAAAGTCAGTCCCTGCTCGAATCTTCGGCGCAGCGTCTTAATTTAATTTTCCTAATTACTCCAAGCAGCACCTCCACTTTCGACCGAGAGCTCGCCTTGACTTTTCATTAGGCCTATTTGAGCTAAAAGGAAGCCAAATATTTGCTTTACCTGTCCTTCCTTCGCGCGGCCACTGGCGATTTATTTTTGTCCCCTAGAGCCGCTGAAGACGGCGGCCAAGACATTCAAGTGCTACGGGTTCGAGTTAAGAGCTTCGGTTTCCGAAACTAAGATAACTGTCTTTTTCTGAAGCTTTCATGCTACACCGAAGGATTTATTACTGCTCAATTTTTGTATTCTCTACAACGAAAGTGCCGCTAGAGGTTTTCGCTTTAATGACTTGAAAATTTATTCCCGAACATTGTGCCTCAATACCTGTCCGCTACGTTACTGGGCCCCAAGCATGCAGGTATAGGCCGAAGAAATCAAAATTCTTAATGCCGAACGCCTCATGCGAGGCTGCAGTATGCAGAAATAAATAAATAAATAAATAAATAAATAATAAATAAATAAATAAATAAATAATAAATAAATAAATAAAAAAATAAATAAATAAATAAATAAATAAATAAATAAATAAATAAATAAATAAATAAATAAATAAATAAATAAATAGTTACATGATTACAAAATAAATAAATGGCTGGAAATGGAAAACGAAGCCAATACCAACTTAATGAAGCTAAGCACCAGAAGTGAAAAAGGAGATTAGTTTACTTTAACGAAAGGATAGATAGTAGATGTGCATGTATAGCACAAAGTAGATCTTTCCGATTTTGGCCGTCTGATTCACCACAAGTCGTATTAATTACTCTTTTAGATCGTCTGTCTAATGCGTAGAATATTACAGTACTAAAAAAAAATGAAGGGGCCACTTAAGCTCCGCCGTAAGGGCATGACGTGTTAGCTTAATGGGTTCATGCCGATATATACTGAATTGGTCATTCTATACTTCACATCCATGGTGCCCTGGGAGTCCTCATGCCATTTCTGGCGCAGTGCGGTTAAGCGCCACAGCCCTGCGATGGCAGGTGCTGCCACTAGTGGGGCTTGTGCGACCTAGGCAGTTCTTGTCGAGCAACCTCTAGCGACCAATAATTAAACTACCTCCTGCCATGACGCGTAGTTTCCTCACAATCCAGTGGGCAGGTTGTGAAGGCGCCGCAAGGTTACGTGAGATAGGTGGCTTACCTGCCTCCTAAATTTATTCTCTGAGAATTTTTCGCGAATTTTTCGCGCACGGTCAACGACTCGGTTGACGCCGACGGCGGATTTTCAGCGACACGAGCACCTTAACGCCAGAGTATTAAAATGGTTTGGAAATATGCGCGTAATATTTCGCTCCTGTATCTCGAAGACATCACTACACTTTGTAGAGCATCAGGGATTCCTGCTGTTGGAATGCATGTTTAGCTTTTTAACGCGTCTGCGTTAAAAGCCCGATTCAGCACAGTCCTTGTCGGTGTTGTCGACGTCGGCGCTGTAAGGGAAAAATCATGAGCGCAGATCTAACAGGTGGTCCCCAGAGAGCAACCTAGGAATCAGGTGGGCCATCCAGGTCACGTGACCTTGTGGCGTCATCACAACATCCCCATCGGATAGTGAACGAAATGCCCACCGTTGCAGGTGGCAGATAAATTAAGGATTGGCCACTCGGGAAGAGCAACCTGGGCCGCACAAGGCCCACCGCTGGGAGCACCTGCCATCGTAGGGCAGTGGCGCATCGCTCAACCGCTGCACCACTGCGCCAGGAGGGGTGTGAGGACTCCCAGCGATCTATGAATGTAAAGTAGAGAATGACCTTCTGGACCCCTTGGGTTAACCCAGTAAGCTATCGCGTCTCACCCCTAAGGCGGAGCTTACGTGTTCCCTCCAATTTTTCTCCACCGTATGTAGTCAAATATAATATCTGATTACAAGAGCTGCGGCGAAGGTAGATCAGGGGAGGAGGCTAAAAAAAGTTATTTAGACCTAGCTTTTGGTTCTCTATGCCGCATGGTTAAAAGGATATCTGGTTAAAGAAGCTCGATAACTAAAAAAGAAAACGGAAAAGTCGCGTGGACCGAAATTTATAGAAAGGTTACAGACAGCGAGCTGTCATTTGACAACTGATGCCGGGTAAATGATTTTAATGATGCGATTATTTAATAATTTATTCGCACAGCCTTTTGGTGTGAAGAAAAACTTCGAAGCTTCTCGCCGTTCACTTAGGCGAAAAAATAGCGACGATAACTGTGACTTCTCTCACTTTGAAATGAAAAAAAGTTTAGTAATCAGTATGCAAAAAAAGAGAAATACTTTTGCATGTGCGCATTCATAAGCCAACGGCTCACCTTCACTTCATTAAGATGCTATTGGCGAGGAAAAATATAATCAAACAGATCTGTGCGAAACTAACGGGTTTCAGAGGCACACTTGCAAGAATTGCGTTCCATTAATATATCATCTTAAAACTTGTTTAAGCGGCAAACTTTCGAAACAACTGATCTGTTCTCGGAATCTTCGCTTTCGAAACTTCAGTAAAAAGTAAACCCCTCATGAAAGCTTTCATGCGCCGACACCGAAGCCACACTTGGAACACAACGACTCCTCGCCTCATTCCGTGAGCCGTTTTTCGCAACCTTGGGGCCCTTGCTTGTCGGTTATGCTGGCGGCCAGGTCGTGATTAAATTTTAGGGTTAAATTTTATTGCGCCGACGCCTCTGTCGTTTACCTTTTCCACGAACTGGCGGGAGAACTTCCGCTCGTCGCGCGTCCTCGGGCCACTGAAAAAGGGGAAGCCGTTGATGCGATTTTAATTTAACCAGCGAGGCGAGGGAGCCAGCGCTTAAATGCAGTTTGCCGTCGCATCGAGCGCACGCCAAGCGGAGCCAATTGAATCTCGGGGAGAAAAGCAAATTGGGAGAGGGTGTTTGGGAAGCGGAGAGCAAAGCTCGATTACCCCTTGTAACCACGCTGCCATGACGTCACAAAGAAGATGCCCTTTCAAGGGGTTCGCGGGATCTTAATATACTGAAGGCGCCGGCGTAAAAGTGCGACGTTCTCGCCTGGGTTGAAAGGGCTCTTCCCCATTCTCTCCGTCCTCTCTTCCCCTTGACGCTAGGAAGGGCACCAGACGGAGGGGAGCGTGCGCAAGATTGCGTTCGCTTCGCCGTGTGTGCTGGCTGATTTGCCTTCACTAGAGAAGAGGTGGGAACTACGGTTCTTGGGGAGAGAGGGAGGGAGCAGGGAGGCGCACGGTCCGGGATCCAGGGCGGGCTGGATGCTGCTGCTGCCGCTCTGCTGCTTCGGGCGGTGTCAATATTTGGCGACAGGGGGCGGCACGAGACGCGACTAACTGGCCTTCTAGCGGTATCTCCGCGCTCCCTTTTGCGAGCGCGCCAGCGGCGCGCTCTGGCGAGTGACTCCTCCGCCCTCCTTCCTTTCCTCCCTACACACTGTCCCTAAATTCCCGCGTGCATAACCTCGCCGCTTGCCCTCGGGCCCCTCCTCTTACTGCTGTGCCCTGACGCGAAGCGCGCGTGTGCTAACGCACTGTTGCGGGCCTTCTCGGAAAGACGAAAAGTTTCGTTGCGGGGAATTAATTAAAAAGGGTTTCGCGCGACGCCGGCCGCAAATATTGACACCGGCGAGGCGAGGCGCCTGCGTGAATGTTAATTTGCGCGGGAGAATTTTAGCGCGCCTCTCCGGAGGCAGCATTAGCGAACGCGACGGCAGCTGCGCCCCCTACACAGCGCGTGTGCTCGGCGGATTCCTTTGCGCGCGTTGTGCGTGAAAGCGGCCCCTTGCTTCGCGCTGTCGGGAGACTTGGCTCTGCGAGGCGGGATCCGCGTTGGCGCCCACAGCAGACTGTCTTCGCGAACTGGTGGCGTTGCTGATATTGCGGTCTAACGCTGCGACCGAGACGTGTAGGCGGGGAAGAATTGGCTTGTTTCTGTGTTGAAATGGGGGAGGAACGGTCGCTTACAGGAATGGGGCTCAAATGAATTGATGATCTGGTATTAATGAAGCGAGAGGGGAATCGCGTTGCCTGATTTGTGCCGGCAATGAATTACATAGATCGGCGAACTGACGTAGCAATTTTTTGCCACATCCGAATACGATATGACGGTCCCCATACGACTGTGAAGGTGAGATCTTCTCAGTTGATCTTAGTTTACAATGTGTCACCAGACGACCAGACCATGATGCAAAAACGGCAGGAATCGAGACCTTTAACTTTATTTAGTTTTTCTGGTCCCAACCTAGTAATTTGAATTAAATTATTTTGGCACGAGAAAAAAGCATTCACTAGATACTAACGAAAGTTAGGGTAACTATGCTGACACATAGTGCGGTGATTGAATAGATTTTTTTCGGCTCCAAGGAAAAAGAGGTGGAGGTAGAAAGTAACTCTAAAGCACAAAGTACTTTCGTCATCTCGGTTTTGTGCCCTGCGGCCTTGTGCTTTGCGAGTAATTCGCTACGTGCCAGGGTCATAGCGTGGCATCTTTAAGTTCCCAGTTTCCTTGTCTTTGAGTAAAGGTAGATTTCGCGACTTCTTCACAATTCACGCTTCCATCTGTGAACAACTTATGGACATTTTTGCTGATTAGCGCTATCTAGGGAAGCAAGATAAGAGGTCATATCAGCACATGTGATATGGAGTACGACTCTTTCGGAAAGCAGTCCAGAAGGAAGAATTAGTCTGCAGTGATTTTTCAGAGATATCAGCATGTACCAGCTCTCTTTGTTTTGGTTATTTTCTTTTATTCTCGTTTATTCTCCGTAAGTTTTTATTATTTTTAAAGCTCTTGACCTCTAGAAAAACAGTGAACTGGTTGGTTGGTTGGTTTATGGGGTTTAACGTCCCAAAGCGACTAAGGCTATGAGAGACGCCGTAGTGGAGGGCTCCGGAAATTTTTACCACCTGGGGTTCTTTAACGTGCACTGACATCGCACAGTACACGGGCCTCGAATTTCTCCTCCAAAGAAATTCAACCGCCGCGGCCGGGATCGAACCCGCGTCTTTCGGGACAGCAGCCGAGCACCATAGCCACTGAGCCACCGCGGCGGCAAAACAGTGAACTGGGTCAGTTGTCATGGCCTCTTGGGTGGAGAGCGCGAATCGCATTTGGATGTAAGGAGAACACAAGATGAGAGCTTGCTAACGACAGAAAATATTTTTTTCCAGAACGAAGTCATATGTAGACCATCCGCAATAGGGGTGCGCAGGCTAGAAATTCTTTATAGAAAACTCGAAAAGAGGCCACCGCGCGGCTGTAGTTTGCGGTTATCAGTGCCGCCCACTAAGCACGAATGTTCGAGTGTGAGGCTTGGATTGACGCCAGCGTCAAGGTCTACCAACCCAACTCGCCGCGCTAGAAGGGACCAAATGAGTGCCTACACCTATTGCTAGTGACATCAGTTTTAACGGTGCGATTTAAAGCATTGAAAGGACGTCGAATTGGTGAATGGTGACCACATCGTCTGGGCGACAATCAAAACGAAATCCTCTGAAACGGCAGAAGAGGCGGCTATACCCCTCGCCCTAGCGCATACCCAAGGGAGCATCATCCTCAGCGATTCCGAAATGGGTATCAATAATTTCGCTAAAGGGCGAATTACAAACACCTCCCTTAGGATCCTTAACGCAACCAAATTCTCACCAAATTATTCGGAATTGATATGAGTCCCAGCCCATTCGGGGAATCCGGGGAACGAGGCAGCCCACAATAAAGCCCCGAGGTTTCGTCGACCGGGCAGTGGATGAGTCTGGCTCCCTGAATTTCACGAAGGACTCCATGATCACATATCATGATCTCACCAATCATTTTAAACTAGAGAGGAGAATTTTCCCCCCTCCAGACAAAAGACTTACTAAAGAACAAGAGGTTACGTGGCGTCGTCTACAGACGAGATCGATACGCACCCCATCACTCCTCACGCACATTTATCCAGATCTTTACAACCCAAACTGCAAACACTGTGGCCAACGTGCTACCTACGATCACATCCTGTGGGACTGCAAAATAGAGCCACCTCCGGGTGATGTAGTTACAGCTCCTTCTCTCGAGCGGTGGGAGACCGTGCTGGCTAGCTGTGACCCCAGAACGCAAGTTTTGGCGGTGGAGTGGGCTGACAAAGTCGTCGAGGGCTATGTACTCTCGACCACTTAACGCGACCTCTTGCCAAGCTCTTTCCGGCGAATAAAATGTTTTAGAATCAAATGGTGCTGCAACTGAAAAGTATTTTATAGTTTCAAAAACAAAACTGAAGGATTTCGTTCATGAACATAAAAAAAAATTGGATCAATTGTTTTTTTTTTCTTAACTAAAGGGCGCGTAAAATTTGCTTGCAATAATCATATTGTAGCTTGTTTCTAGCGCCCTCTCGGTGTTGTAGTCCTCGCCAGCCGGTTATCGTAGGAAAAACTGGACGCATTTTTTACGTGTTGGGTGGAAGCGGAGGTGGTTTAGCTTTTTCCACTCTGTCGTCGTGCTGCTTTTCTGCAAGTGCCTGCGAACAACGTGTGCTATCTGTTCCAAACATCTTCGCATTTCGTTGTGTTGGTCGCGGTAAATTTTTTAGTGATAGCAAGGCGAAGACGGTGAGCGAACGCTGAGAACTGCGCCATATCGGACGATCAGAAGATGCTGAGTCAGCAGCGATTAGCCTCTCGGAGATGTCACGCAAGCGGCGGCGTGAACTGCGGACGGACACCTGTGCTACCGATGTCTCGACACGTCGCTTTGACATTTAAACCCGAAGGTGAGGTTTTGTTGTTCTCGGGACGCTCGTTGCATTCCGTAAAGCCTTCCGTCCATTCCCTTTGCCTTGCGACGCAATACCAGCGTCACCTGAATGTGCTCAATCAATTGTTACTGGAAAATCGGCATGTGAGCGATAGATTTGCATGAATATATTAAACGCTGAAGACGCTTTATATCGGTAGCGTTTAATGGGGCCCTTTTAAAGGGGCCTACTAAGAACCGTTGGAGAAGGACTTGCATTCGATTGCTCGACGGGAAGCCGTCTGTTCCAAGATCGTCTTTGATTGAGTGGATTCACCTCCAAATGCTTATCTCTGCACTATGAGAAATACCACTGGGGAAGAGCATATTGGATCAAGCCACTTCGAGTCTTTTAACACATAACACATACTACGCAATGAACGGGTGCCTTTGCTTCACGTCGTGGACACGCGGCCAGTGCGGTCATGAATTAAGTACTCCAAATCGTGCTTATATATACCATATAAAGAAATGTCATTGCTCAGCTTCGAGGACGTCTTAATATTTAGACACCGTTGGCCGTAAAAAATGACTGAAAATATAGAGGTAACGCAAAGTTACTGCGCCTGTACGCAACCTTTTCCGTTTCGCACTCGGAACTTTGGCGCTATTCAAAGACGATATCACGCTGCAAAAATTCGAGCAGATGAACAGATGATAATGTGGTCATGAGACATGCCGGGCTCGGGCTCGGCTCGGGCCTCAGAATGCAGCCCGTGCAGGGCTCTACTCAAAAATAGCACCTCTCCCAGGTGGCTCCGCTAAACTCGTGCCTCGCTCTGTCGTCGCGCTGGTGCCCTGTGGGACTTTCGCTACCCGTTGATCTACCTTTGCTAGCGCCACTATAGGTGGCTGCTAGGCCCGGGACCATGCATTTCGCTTTGTTTGTAGCAGCTCGTTTTGATTTAACTTACGTCAGCGACCGTTCGCTGTGAATCTTGCGCGCTCGTGACTCATCCGTTTCGCTAAAACTGAGAGCCGTGCGAGCTGTCTCGACTCTGGGTATATGGGTTACCGCGATAAGAAATCTGCAAGCGAATAGCCGCGCCCGCGATGCCACAGCCGCAGTCTCAGGCGGCGTAACGACCCCGTCACAACTTGGCGCTCGCGGTTGACAGCCACTGGTAACAGATCAGTCAAAATTAAGACCTGCTATCCTCAACAACCATAAACAAAGCTGGCGGCGTGCATCAGACACTAGACGCCGCGGCGCTGGATTAGTCGGTCAAATTCACGCGCTCGAGCCTTCGTGTTGAGTTTGCGGGTGGCGGTACGCTCTAGGAACTAGAAGTTCGGTAAAAATCTATGGGTGCCTTGGATTCTGCAGTTACTGCAGAGTAATTGAGACTCCCTCCTTGTTGTAAAAGGCTCTCACGAAACATTTAGTGGCGGAAAATTCCAGCCTGCACCTGCTGGTCGACGACGATGTCGCCCAGGCTGCATGCGGGATGGGTGCTACACAGAGAATGTGTTTATGTGCCCATCTGATTCAGGGCGGGCCAAGCTTATGGGAGTCTGTAAAGCGGACGTTCTCTTGATGTTTGAACACACCGTGTAGCTATTGCTGTAACGTCTTCGCTTTGAACCAAAGCAAGAACTTTGGGAGTTATTTCACTGTCCAAGGTCTAAATGATCTAAAGAGCTACTTGGCTGACGGGGGAATGCCATCCAGCTGTCGGTGCACCCGTGAAAGTCACGCATCCTGTCACCTTCCAGACTTTTTTTTGTGTATGACCGTGCAGACTTTTCCAAGGTTATTTATGCCATTTATTTCTTATGGACGCTTAACTATAATGGGCATTAACACTGCGTGAGGAAGAAAAATATGTCTTGAGAAGACGTGAAGAATAAAAGAAAGCCTACATTTGGAGCCCCCCTTCGTTGAAAGGGACGCGAAAATCGTGTGTAATATTTGCTATTACTGACGTTTAATCAGACTTAGCCCTCATGGAAACCAGTCGGCGCTAATTAATTTCCAATCACATTAGTCCTATTTGTCGTGTACTGCCGGCTCTGTTTAGTTCCGCTAACGGCCTTTTTCTCCTTTCTTAAAATGCATGAGCATTCAGCGTCGTTAATTATCTTCGGCTGCCTTCTGCACTATACTGAGTGTACTGAAAAAGTGAAATCTATTCGTAATTAATAAACTGAAATTTTGGGAGATTTTATAGTGGGCAGTCTTTTGCATATTAAACCATCTCATAGGTCATAAGGAGCAGTGTTTTTTTTTTCTTGACAAGAAAGATAGAGAAAAATTGCTGGAAAAGACACGGGGCAACAACATCCAAACACAAAAACTGTTACATGTTTCACTGACGTTACACATGCGTGTGACACATGCCTGCTTAATTTGATTTGTAGCTGCACACATGATGAAGCATTCGCAACTTCACACCACTATGCAAAAACAAGTAAAAGGAAATGAGAAAATAGCTCGACAAAAAGTTTAGGAAGGAAAAAAAAAAGCATATTTTGGAGTATAGTTACTTGGTGGAATATTCACGGAAAGACTGAACCAAGCGCTGAGAGTGAAAATTTGCACATGCGTCTAGCAACAACGGGGTGCTTCTACTGCTTGTTCATGCGTGCTTTACCGCCTGGCTAGAGTACATTTAACACTTTTGCGGCGCAAGTAATGCAGTGGACAAACGTCACAAGTAAACAACCTCTCTAATCGCTTACATAGCCGAGCGGTTTGCTTGTCTTGCATGTTTTGCAGCCGGTGGTCTGCGTGACTTAGATGTTTTAGTGTGCTGTAGAGCGTTCGTGTCCTTCAACGGAGATGGTTCTCTTGTTTACACTAAGGGTTATCTCACCCTGAAAACTGTTATAAGCGTCGATAAAGAAGGACTGTTTTAACCTGTCTCGGAGACCTCACCTATTGACACATATTTGCCCTCACCACCATCAAACTTCTTCCCTGTACTAAGCAGGACTTGCTAACAGCGCAGTGTATCGCGATTTAGAAACGATTACTCGTTGCTTTACAATGCGCCGCTCTGTTTGCCCGGAAAAGAAAAATAGCTTAGAAAGAGCTCAAGCGCAAAAACCTCTGCCACATAGTCATTTACATAGCGTTTTACGGTGCTATATATGATACAAAGGAAGCGACATGCCATTGTATGGTTACACTTTAGGCTTCCATGGCGCTAAGGAAATAATGGCCGCTCATGTGACAACGGGTCTAAACTGGATCTCGGCATGCAAACGTGTTTGTCCACCGGGCTATTATTAAGAACTGAAAGTCGAGGGCATGGTTTATCATTGTGGTGCAAATTCGCTCGACACGCCAAGCTCGACAGGGAGCGCTCGTATCACAGGAGTACATTCTTGCGTGGTACCCACACACACGCTACATGTTCTGTTATCTCGCCGCAGAAACTCGCCTTTCAAACCAGACAGCGTGATTTGCGGCTTCCCGAACTCGACACCTTTGATCCCTGAATAAAGGGCTCGTATGTGGGGAAGAAGAGAGACCGCACAATGCCCCGTGCATGGATGACGGCTCGAAGACTGGAGGCGGTTTCTTCCTTTTTCAAGTGTCTATCACGCATCATCGGGCTAGTTCTCAGCTCGTCAACGAAATGCACGCGGTGCCCTGAAAAATTGAGCATGTGTTGTTAGCCGAAGCTTATATATACAGTTATTTTGGCTTGCGGGGGTAACCAGAGCTCACTGGTTCTTGAAGATATCGTAGATTTTTGTTTTCTTTTGCGTTATTTTCGGTTTTCTTTGAAACAAATTATCTGAATATTTCAAAAGTTTTTCCTGGCAGCGAAAAAGAGAATATGTTACCGAGAAAATGCAGTCATTTGGATTAGAACCGCTTCTTTTGCCTTCTGTAAACCCGGTGAAGGATGTAAATGAGGAATTGATTAAATAAAAGGAAAAAAAGAGAAGGGCGTCTTTATCGAGCGTACCCTTCCATGTCACCTGACGCGGGAGCCTGACGACCTCAATGAACTCTGTTCCGAACAACGCAGCAAAATTTTTTGTCTTGAAAGCGATCATTTGTCAAGAGCGCGTATTGCAACGCATGTATTTGCACGCTGCATCCAAGGCAGCCACATCCACAGATGACTTGCGTTTTTGCCTGATTGTGCCGTGCAATCACGCTGGTTGCGTGGCACCACAGTGCCTCTCTCGCACTGCTGTGTCTGTACTGTCACTGAGTTCGTATTTATTTATTTATTTATTTCAAGTTACCCTCTTCGCCCAGAGGGCATTACAGAGAGGGGGTATAAGGAATCTTCCAAATATCCTCATAGATCATTCTTGCACCAAGCAGAAAAAAAAAAATATCCGAATGGTTCATGCGAAAAAGACATTGCCAAGCATAAAAGAAAGAAAAAGAGTGAAGGAAGTAGATAACCCGGGAAAGAGGAGAGGCGTCTACCTCGAATCAACCGCTTGAAGAAAACATGACCTCTGATGCTTTTGTTGGCGTTTTAGCGTCTTGCTCAAGAACAATCTGTACTAAATTCTATTAAATATACAGGCTGGATTATTTTAACGTTTGCAGGTGTTTGTTTTAAAAAAACTGTAAGAGCTACATCGGTGCGGTTTTTGCATGTGGATTGGACAGCAAGGGAGACATTATGCCCGTGAAAGAGCTCAGTAACTCACGGTTAATTACGTAATATAACTGATCAACTTTGCATATTTATTTTAGTGAGCAAGAGTATATTGCGAAATTGAAGGCCGTTATCATCGAAGTTGAACCTAGCTTTTAATTTTTCTTTATCGTCAATGTGGTTCGAAATCTCGAACACCACAATTACGCATTTCAAAGCTCGCTGAGTTGGCTTTTTTGCGTTGCATATTCATATAATTGCGTCGCTGCGCGTAGTGCCATCGCCGAAATCACGTTAGCTGCTTCTACGTGATAGAATGCACAAACGGCGTCTGTATTTGCTACGTTAGAAATACGAGCAGCACCTTTTTATAATTGTGCGGTGTGGGAAAGCCAACTCAACAAGCTTTCAATTCGAATATTATATGAATGTGTAATGTGAGCAAGCCAACTCAACAAGCTTTCAAATCAACATTTTTGACGGTCGATGTTTCGATCCACGTTGCCAATAAAGAATATTTAGCAGCTAAGCTCACCTTCGGCGTTGACGGCGTTCAATTTCGCTATATAATCTTGCCTGCTATGGTAAAAAAAATGGAGAACAATAATCGTCTAATTATTGGGCTCTATCACGTACGTAGTGTCCCCCTTGCTGTACATTCCTCCTGAACGTAACTCACGTAGTACGGAATATACCGAATATTCCCAACGGAAAGTGAATCGAACTTCGAGAAGCACATCACAGCAATGCATAACCGTACGAAGCAGTAAAAAAAACCATAAAGAGTCACAGAAAATTCCGTAATTGGGAAAAACTAAGCTGCACTTATTTTATCAGGCATCTGCAGCTGAGTACTGGCATACAGCCTATCGAAAGCATGCAAGGCTGCCTTGGCATGAAGCACACTACTAAGATACGGCGTTAATTTTCTGTATCCCGTAAGAAAGTTCTGTACAGTCAGAGCTGGCAATTTTCTATACACTAAGCCACTCAGTCTCACCCCACATTAACTATTCGCCTAGTGAATATCGTCATGGCAGTTTTGTTTCAAGGAATACTAAGCCTGTCCAGCTCATGAACGGCTGTTGTGGTGAAGACCGTCTAGTCGTTTGATGTAACCGCTTTATGTCGTGCAACTATGACAAACTGTATTTGGGGTGGCAAAAACCTTTCTTTATTCGAATGATTTGTATCGTTGCCGATGTATACCAGCAGAGCTGTTTGTTAGCGTTTATGAGGTCCTCACCGCTTAATAGTGCACTGATGGAGCAGGAAGATAAATCCGGGATTATCCAGGCTTTGTGCGCCAGGGACGGCTTTTCATGCAGAACCCGGGGGTGAGGGGTGCAGGCCTTGGGTGGGAAAAATGAGGCGGCCTAAAGGTGGGGAGGACCTCAGGGCCTCTTTTGAATCCTTGTTCAATCGGTGCGTTTTTTTTTTTTTTTAACGGGGGTGGGGGAAGGGAGGCCCTGACTCGTAATCTGTCTGTAGAGGAGAGGCGCAGATGTTTTTATTTGTTATTGTTGAACAGCAACCCCTCTTTGCAGGCCTTTAATGGGCACTTATCCGGCGCTAAGACATGAACTAGCGACGCTCTCTTGCTGCTTCTCAGCGTGGGCTGAAGGAACAAAATATAAACAGAAGGGTGTCACTATAGGGGTACGCTTACAGGCAAAATTTTCCTGGCGTCTCCGTTTGAGTTGTATTTTTCGTTTCAGGCATATGGGCAATTTTGAGGAAATGGACGCCACTATGCGGCAGCGCTGCGAACTAGTTCATGGAGAATGGGCGCGTGAGAAACCGCATCGTTTACACCGTTACGTTAGTGGATTGAAGGCATATTAAGACTTTGTTACCAGAGTTTCGCGGTAAAAGAATTTTTAGAGGCGCTGTTGCATGAATGTTTGCACGGTATAGAAAAAGAGGGAGAGGGGGGGGGGTGACAAACGGCCTGTCCCCTACTTCTGCGTCTGTTGTTCACCTATTCTGCGCGTGCTCATTTCTACAATAAAAATAATTTGCCAGCTTATCCAGCTTTGTACTGTCTGCTTTTAGTTCTCGTTACTAGTACTATACATGGAAGTTGAGGTAACCCTCACTTGAAAACGCTTCTTTTTGTCTTCATGGTGAAGGGAAAGTGGCTGTAGTAGCCTGAAAAATTCTTCAAGGTCGTAACCAATTGGTTTTTTTTTATACTGACAAACATAAAATAAACCTCAGTGATTTCTGTGCGTACCATCAACGTTTTACAGACGCAGGAATTCTGCAAAACGGAACGAACTTGGAACAAAACTGGCGTTACTGCGTTTAACCTTTGGTACAACCGAGATATCCGCATATGGCAGATTAACGGCGGTGCTGATAGTGGCTTTCTCAACGCTTCCCACATTCAAACACGACTAATAACGCCATGACTTCAGCAAAAAAAAAAAAAGAAAAGAAAGGAGTTACATCTTCTGTTCTTCACTTTTAAACTGCCTTTGATAAAACCAACCAAGGCGCCACCTACAGTGCTCGTCGAAGAAAGCGAAAGAACGAAGTGCGTAAAGAGAGTACGCAGCAGCAAATGAATGGGCTCTTCTGCTCGGAAGGAGACCGAACTGGCTTCCCACTCTGTCGCCACCCATCTGCGGGCCGTGCCTAAGAAAAGGAAGCGAAAGTGTTACCCGACCTCGCGTGACCAGGTTTCCTTTTTCTTCTTCTTTTCTTGCTTCCTCTTTGGGTCGCTTGGTGTCCTTACTCCGCTCACATTCTAACCCGACCTTCTTCCGCGGACATCCGCGTTAACTACCGCAACAATCGGACCGCAAAGAGCGCTCTCCTCCGCTCTTTTACTGGCCTTCACACTCTTCACGGTTTCACCCTAACCCTGGCCCTACTTGAATAGCGCCGAGAGATGGAGCTGGCCGCTTGGCAGTTCAGCTAGCCATTTTGGGTTTCTCCGGCTAAGCTGAAGGGAGGGCGTAAATGAATTCCCTAAGAAAAGACGCCGAATGGGATGGGGCTCAGGCGGCCACGAAGGTTCTCACAAAGATCCGCATGAACCGGGGCGTGTGAGGAGGCGCACTTACTACATGCGCACGCTGCTGGAGAGGGCCCGAGGGTAGGCACGGCCCACGAGGGGAGGTAGAGAGTCTCAGAAAGGCGCGAATGAGGCGCGATTCTAAGGAGATGCGAGCATCAGATTTCACAAAGGACCGACGCGTTACTGTACATCAAATGGGACGCACCCAGCCAATAGCGCCACTCCGTGGCATCATATTTTTCTTTTTCTTTTTCTTTTTTTGCGGTCAGCTTCCGCAAAGGAGGCAGCGTTCTGCGCGTACTTCGCCGTACTTCTGCTCGATCAGGCACCTTTGCACTGCTAAGGCCTTGCTCATAGGCTCCCCGTTGAAATTCTTATTTCACCGAAGCTTAGAAATAGTGCGTGTGATCGGTTTTGTCGTATTACGTTGTTTTATATTTTGTGTTGCATGGTTGCACTGGTACCAGGTTGAGCTAGCTGTTCGCGAGGCCTCTAGAGTGGCGAGGGCGGCACGCAGCGCAGGCGTCATTTTGCTGCCGACAGCCTTTGTGCAGCGCACAGAATGCATAACGGCTCGTAATGCGGTCGAATACATGCGCTTACTTTCAACTCAAGTTGAGATGCTGTGACACCGATTGTGCAAGTGTTTGTGGCTGGCATGAGAGGTCCGAAGCTATTTAGCTATTTATTTCAATTCTCTTGGCAAAATCTGTCTTGAAGCTTTTGAGAGAAACATCTGTCCCTGTAGAACCGGGGCCTCAACGTCCCCAGGGACTAGGAGGACAGTTCGCGATGTTTTTTTTTTGCCTTAAAAAAAATTCATGACTTTTTTTTTCAAGGGGAGCGTGTTTTCTTTTTGTTAAATTCCAAACTTGTGGCATTTGGTTCGCACCTGGTAAGAGAGATTGCTTGCTTTTTTTATGATTTGCGCGCATGTACCGGCTTCAGTTTGTTTTCATTTTTAACACCACATAACGTGCCTCTTAGAGGCATTTCATCTGGGGACAAAATTGCTGCTAAAAAGATGTGTCTGTCGGTGAGACCAAGGCGCACCTGCTCGGTTGAATTCATTTTTATACTTTTTAGACGACAACATTGCATTATTGGCTTTATCAGAGAGAGAGAAAAAAAGAAAAGACTTCTTTTTAAGAATTTGCTGATGCTGCTTTTAGTTGCAAGGAAAGCTTTTATTCAGGTGTCAGTTTGTCAGTAGTTCTAGGAAAATTTGCGTAAACTAACTAGTTCTCTTTTCTGATTGAATTTGCTTGTGCCTACTTGAGCAAAGCGAATTCAATGAATTCAGTGGCATAACTCTAACACCGTAATCGAGGTAAGACTGCTTTGCTGTTTTTAGAAAAGTGTTCCCTCGGCGCAGAATTTAGGGCATGGCTAGGACTTCAGTGCATATTATTAACATTTCACAAGCTTTCACATTGCTGTAATGTTGGTACACATATTCATGACATGCAACAGGTGGATTGGTTCGGGAGGGTGCCTGTAGAGGCGTATCGTGTACTCTGTAGAATGGATGTGTCCTGGGCAGCGACGAACATATGTGTGAAGCTCGCGAGGTGCATTAATCTTCAATGTGTTGCAGCTCTTATTCTTCCAGTATCGCAAAGAAAAGCTGCACCACATGAAAAGCAAAAACAGCCCCCCCCCCTTTCGGTTAGGTGAAATAAAAGTCTTGTTTACTTCTGTGTTCACTGTCGTCGTCATTACTGTGGGCTGTAATTTTATTTGAGCCCGTTTGCACCAAGCACGTATGCGTTCCGTTCGGAGAAGTTGTTCAGTATGACCTAAACTTACTGAGAATAGGGCCCATGTATATAGGCTGGCTCATATATCTAAGCGAACAGCAAATATTTGAAGACAAACTTAACTATAAACACGCACTCGGTTGAACCTTGACATCAATTGCGTTGGGACAACATTGCCAGAGCATGGAATCGAGACGGCAGCACGAAGCCATGGCGAAGGACGTAGTACGGACCCACCCGCACTAGTGTAAAGAGAAGTGGAAAGGTGACTCCACATTCCGGAGCGAGCGTGCCATGCCTAGATGTACCTGTTGAATCGCTGGCTTGATGCTTTTTCTTGGTCGACAGTACTTGCCGCGCATATGTTGTGCTTCCTGGCTCCTGGCTGAAACCGTGCGGGACCTTGGTAGTGCTGGTGGGGATGACGTTCTGGGCCGGCTGCGATACTTTCCGCATTTAGCCAAGACTATGAATCGAAAAGGAGGAGGCAAACGAGAAGAATTTATGCCTTTAACTGGCGATAGTGAAAAGAAGCGCCTGATCCCGAGTATGAGTGAAGCCAATGACTGCATTAAGAAAGGGAAAGAGATGAGAAATATGGAAAAGCATTTGCAGGGTTACCTGTTTATGGGACGTGTTCTGTATCTGCCCTGATCTCCGGACTTTTGCGACAATGGGCTGTTTCCCGTCACCTGAAGTTAGAGAATTCTGGTTGGCTGAAGCATAGAGAAAGAATGGTTGAAGCTTTAATTTTGCGGGGGATACGTGCTTGCTCTGGGCTTAGTGATGTGTGCTGTTGAGGGAGCAGGGAAGTTTTCTCCAGGTGTTCTGGTAGAGTTCGCCTATTTTCCGTTTGTACGATATTGTGTGTTGAAGTGAATCTTGAGATTAAATTGACTACTTCTTGTGGCTGTGACACACCGACTTTTCATGATCTAAAGTTCAGGCTACGAAGTTCAGGCGTAGCCCTGAACTCAAATATTCCTGAATTCTAAATATGCCTATTTGGCGCATTTCAAATTTTAAACAATTCTGGCCATAAGAACGGATTATTTAGATTGGTTCGGCAAGAAAATAGGCGTGTGACCTCCAGAATTCTAGCTCATCGGAAGAAATGAAGCTCTTTCTGTTTTCTTGCGCCGAGAAATTGCTATAGTCGGATACAGCTCAAGTACGAAGTGGCAAATGCTCTTTAATGTGGTCCACCAGCCCATGGCGCCGCTCTATTCATGAACCCGCAGTTGATTCGATTAAATGTCAGGGACTAAACGCTATCAGGTACAAGGGGGTTGACCACGACGTCCTGAGGGTGGGATGGAGTACCTCCTTTGAGGGGAATTTGCCAATTCGTTCTTGAGTTGTGCCTGACCACACAGCCGCATTGAATCCACCGTATGCACTGTTTCAAAGCGTAAAGACAAGTGTCAGAACATGCACAAACGAGACCGAGTAGATTCCATAACCTTGCAATTCGAAAACAGACCAAGAGCCTTAATCCCGGAACCACAGAAGCTATGACGCGTTTTCGAACGCCAGCTGACGTATAGCGTCCGCGTTAGTTTTGCATATCGGCGCTATTTCAGTTGTGTGCTGTGCAGATGCAGGATACGGAGCTCAGCCATTGCTTCCCATTTTCGTATGTCTTCAACCGTCATCAGACGAGGCATGCTTCCGGATTCGTTTCTAAGACAAAGTTTCACATCGTGCTCTTGAGTGCACCGACCTCTCCATTCATTATACTTGATTTCCGTATCGCCACTTTAAACCCCCCCCCCCCCCTTTCCCCCTTTGCTTTTGCCTTTCTTTCGCTCCCGCTTTATTTTCTTGCTCGGTCGAAATCGACAGATTTTGACAAGACTGATTACGATCTTCTTCCAAACGGTTCTGAATTTTTTTTTTGTACACGGCCAAGGACTGCAACTTCGCACCTTTTAAAGGATGGTAGATGAGAGCTACTCTGTTGTAGACAGCATGCATGTCATCATTCCATACTACAATCATCGTTGCCTGCCTACCTTGAAAGTCAAGGAATATACACAAAACGCAGTTTTCATACATTCAAATAACCCACTCAGTCGGAGCCGAACAATGCTTCGATTGTGCATTATCCGCCTCGAGTTGCTCTGCCGGGTTCGTAGGCGAGAATTCGTTGACCATTCAGGTAACGAACGGAGATGATGCATGCTGATTTCGCTCTGCTGTTGTCGCCTCGACGTACGTGTGAGCAAGAAACAGGCCGTGAGAGCTTTCGTGAATGGAGCCGGCGCGAAGAAAGCCATGCGGCTTTTTTCTACATTTTGTAACGTTTTAGACAACCCGGGACTCTTAAGTTGCTTCTTAAGACTTGGCACCGGCGGCCCCGGTGCCCACTGTCCACTCGTTGAAAGCACTAGTGCAACAGGAAAGACTACTTCCAAACTGCGCGCATGCGTGTAAATGCGGGAGGGATGGTCCGCATGCGGCGGCCGTGAAAAGACCGGCGCGTCTGTAGCGGGCTCTGTGTAGAGCGACGCAGATGCCGCCTGCCGATAACCCTAAGCCCTGGCTGTCACTGTGCCGCGTCCTTCCACTGGACACACTGTGTGCCGGATGTGTCCGCTGACCGCTTTCTGGGAAGACGAGCAAGCGGTCATTTGTAGATGGCGGTCCCTGATTGCTGGACGCTCGCAAGCCCACTTTGAGGCGGCGGAACTCGGAAGCGGCCGCGTTTGCTCGAGTATGGAGTGCAACTGTGGTTGCAGACTCTTGATCACATTATCAGCGAGCTGCTTTTGCGCGAAGCCCACATGGCTTTTTATAGCGTGAGCTACTATAGCCAGGCCACTTGCCCTGATACCCGCATGAAATGGCGTAATTCGACGCCAAAGTCAGCGTTTGTCCTGCGTGTTCTCCTGCTTCGTCCTGTGTTTGTTGCGCTGAAAAAATGCATTCTGCGTACCAAGACCAACTAGCCCGTCTTTCCACTTTAATAAGTCAATGATGAGTTATGCGACCCATTAATCAGCTTAACTCTCGTGGACATTCTCTTGGATGCCGCGGTGGCTTAATAATTATGACGCTCGGCTGCTGACCCGAAAGAAGCGGGTTCGATCCCGGCCGCGGCGGCCGAATTTCGATGAAAGCGAAATTCTAGAGGCCCGTGTACTGTGCGATGTCAGTGCATGCTACAGAACCTCAGGTAGTCGACATAATCCGAAGACTTCCACTAGGGCGTTCCTCATAGCTTGAGCCGCTTTGGGACCTTAAACCCTATAAAACTACACCAAACCAAACATCCCCTTGCCACATTATTTCTCCCGCATTTTAATGAGACGTATCCACTGCAGTTGATTCTGTCACTAATGGCACATTGCGTGAACGTTCATTAACTATTTTTTAGCTAGTTTGGCCCGATGTAATCAAATGATATTTTTCATTCAATTTTTCCTCATGCTTATCACATGCCATTGAATGATTTCGAGACGAGACTGGATGCATAGCAGCAAAACGCTAGCCGTGCCCCAAGAAGGTCATTACTATCTGTTTTTCATATACGTACCAAGAGGAGAAACTGCCGATGACGCATTTCATCCATCTAGGGCGTACCGGGAAGAGGCGTAGAGTTTCTTACTATAGCTAGAGAGAAAGTTGGAGGCACTACACTTCATCCACCATGGACAGGCACATGGTGCCTGCCCATGGATTCGTAAAACATGGATTCGGCCGTAAAAATATAGCTCTTCTTGAGGCAAACATCGAAGATATGATTTGAAAATTTCCATACCAACCTAATGCTGAAATTTCATTTGTGTTAAATCTATTGAAGAAGTGCAAAACGCAGTATCGAAATAACTTAATCTGCGCAGGAAGCAAAGAACCAGGGCGCTACTACCAGTTTCGAGGTACAATCCACGCTTTCGGCTTAGCACTATCTAAGCCAAACACGAAACCTAGTCTTCCCGGCATTCCTGCGGTGGATGAAGTGTTCGTTAAGAAACGCGCACAGACATTGGCGCCAGCCTTTCCTGTGGGTGATATTTAGAAATCCTATGGGCAGAGGAGGTTTCGCATTTGGCTTACTTAGTGTTGGGATGAAGACGTGAATTAAGTCATAACCATACAACATTTCTCAAGGCAAACCTAAAAAAAATGCTTCGCTGATTTCCATACGAGCCTAATGCCAACAAAGTCATGTTAAATTTTATAAATATTTAAAAATGCTTCATTAACAGAATTTCATTTGCCTAGGGTGGAGAGCATCGCGACTGCTGTGGCTTTATTTAGCGACTGTATCGCGGAGCAGCCATGATTCCGTGGCAGGATCCACTTTTCGGTCCAACACTAGCCAAGCAAAATACGAAACCTCCTCTTCCCTACATGCCATTGGTGGGTGAATCGTTCTTCAGGAAACATGCGTACTCGGTGGCACCGCTTTTCCCTCTAGGTGGTTCTGAGAAACTATACAAAATCACCGCCAATACCTCCTCAGGGCGCCGCGTTCCACTGGCTGTGTGGCAGATGCACTTAGACAAAAAAATGATTGATTGCGTCGGGTGAGAAACCTTACTCGTTAGCGCATGTAACTAACCATGTTTACATGATTCGTTGCCGTTATTGGGCAAACCATTGTGCAAGTAACGGGGTACCGTTCTTCGGGACCGACTGCGTTGAATTAAGCAGCGAAGCACTGAGTTTGCTGAAAAAAAAAAAAGAATAAGTAACTAGACTGATGCTAGAGGTTTATAATTGCGTTCCGCCTTTCACGCCCATGCACAGCGTAAAACTGTTTCCACCAGCCTGTCGGGAGCTATCGGAGGGTGCATAAAGGTCGCAGCGGGGGTGCCACACCGCGAAGCTCACGCACTATTTTTGTATGGGGCTGTAGCGGCGTCTTTCTTTACGCGCGATTTTCTAAGAGCGCAAATCGCTTCTCCCGTTATCTGCGGGCGGCCACTTCACGCGGGGGTCTAGGCAGTGGGACAAAGAGCGCACCTATCCGTTCTGCATACATCTACTTCTGTGGCACCCTAAACTCGCGGATTACAGAGCCATAGGGGGAGGGGTTATGCGTATATGCATTCAAGTGCGTTAAATCGTTGAAAGCCGCGAAGAAAAGTAAGTATAAAACTAACCCTACGTGCTATCAGCGATTCACGCCCGCTAAACATTTCGTTTAAGCTGTTACTCAATAGACATTCTCTGTCGTAGAAAAAGAAATGGTAAAGTGGGCTCGACAGGGATGCTCGTCACAGTTTTTGAGGGGGCGCTCAAATTGTATAAGAGGGATGTCCTGCTGGCAACACCTGTGCTGTCATGGGCGCGAATGTAGCGCTTTCGATGAGCGTGAGAGAGGGCGCGTTGTCGCCCGCTGGGACTCCTGCTTTTCGTTTACAGATGGCGCTCACAGCGAGCGGGCACGCATCGAGTCACCATGCTGTATTCGTGTTAAACGTGGCAAAGTCAGGGCAGAGGACATCTTTATTCAAGCGGAAACAGCAGCTTGAAACGCTGTAGTTGATTTGATTATGTGCGTTGCTTTAATATTGTTTCTGTCTCCTTTTTTAAAACTTGATCAATAAAAGAAAGAGAGTGAGAGAGAAAGGGCTGAGATCTTGAGCTGCGCAGATAGATATTGTTGCTCTACTATAGCCTCATGGCAACTAACATGGTCGTCACTTTTTTCTGGCCGGCAACAATGCAGTTTGACGCGATTTTTGTTTAGTTCGTGGTTGCGCAAGCGTAAGTTCGATCGTCACTACAGCGCCCTTTGAAGCCCAAAGTCACGTGTTTCCTTTTCGTTTGGGAGGTTTTAGCGTGCTTCCAAAGAATCCCTGTTTAATAGTCACAAATAATTTTGTCGTGGCTTAGCAAGTACTTCATGCTTCGCACTATACAGCATTCACACACACCTGCACCGTCTAAACGCTTAAAGAGCTTCCCAAGTTCGACAATAGTAAAGTGGGTAGCAGCGGGCAGGGAGGGCGGTACCCGTTAACAAGTTTAACGTTTCAAAGCGCTTCGCTAATAGGTTAAACGTTTTATTGCACTCACTTCTGCTGCGCGAACAGCTCGTGGCGCAAACACTTTCGCGCGTGACGAACGTAAAAGAGACAAGCAGAGAGGGAATCGGCGGCCCCCACGAGGGAGGGGCGATAGGCGCGCTAACGTCGTTTCCTGCGCCGAGCGCATCGTTCGCCAAACAGTTTCACCGCGTTGAGCGCACGCGTGCACTATACTCCTGACACAAAGTCGCCCTGACGTTTACGAGGTGGATATTGAGTTCAAAGAGCGAAGGGAAGAGAGGAATACGGAGGAGTGGAGGGGGAGGGGGTCAGCACAGAAACGCGCCGAATGAAATCACGCGTGCAATGTTCGCTTCTTCTTCAAAGCGGCGGGAGGTGCGCGCGCGTGAACGCTTGACGAAATTGAATAAGCCGCGCTGTTGCGGACGCCACCCGACGTGATTGTGTTGGGGGTGCGGCGCGAGGGGAAAGTTTTCATCGGTTCTCGAGGCGTAGGCGCGGAGGCAGGACACGCGAAGCTCGGTGCAGGCAAGAATGCGAGAGACAGAAGATAAAAAGAAAGAGATGAATCGGGAAAGAGCGAAACGGAAAGACGGCAGGACGTCGCCGCGGGACGCTTCGCGTAAAACTCTTCAGTTTCATTCTTTATTTTTTTTTTTTTGCGCCGCCCGAGCGCAGTGTGAACCCACGCTATCTCGCGCCAACAGGAGCGCGACCCTGTGGAATCGAATTTGTCCCCGTGCCAACCAACCTTGGCAATGGTATTTCTACTCGGACGTGTAAGCGTGCTCTGTCTTCTCTTTAGGTTTCGCTTCTTTTCGCATGTGTGATATTTATTTCCTCGTTTGCTACGCGTGGTTTTCCAAGAAAATGCCCTCTTACCTCACTTCAACGTCACTTCGAGGGACACGACAATGCGTGCCAATTGTCCCTGCAAGCCCTCCGTTCGCGGTGTTTACTGAATAAACACTGCTCAGTATATATCCAAAAAATATTTGCTGAAGTCATCCGGCGGTTGAATATGCATCTATTGATATCTATCGACTACTCCAACAATTTAGAACCGTGACGAGCGAAGTGCTTAAGTATAACAGGAGCTAAAGAAGGGGAATGGGAGTCTAATATTGCCACTGTACGTTAGTGCTTGCCGTGTGTGCTCGTGAGTGAATGTTTTAACCTTCCGAAGTTAATACGCCGCTTTTGCTTATTAAAAAGATGTTAGGGATCCCGTTCTACCGGAAATCCGGCGTCGCCGCCATCGTGGTTGACGCTGTGAGAGAGAAATCCTCGGAGATGCAACCTAGGTGGGCTACCCAGGTCATGTGACCTTTTGGCGACATTATAACCTGCCCACCGGATTGCGAGCAAACGAACCATCGAGGCAGGTTTCAGTTCATTTAAATGATTGATCACGAGAGGTTGCTTGGCAGGAGCAACCTGGGTCGCACAAAAAGTCCACCGGTGGCAGCACCTGCCATAGCAGGGCAGTGGCGCATTGTGCAATCGCTGCACCACTGCGCCAGGGGTGGTATGAGGGCTCCCAGGGATCAACGAATGTAAAGTCGGGAATGACCAATTCCGCATATATGATCGTTAACCCATTAAAGCTATTACGTCATACACTTAAGGCGGAGCTTAAGCGTCCCCTCCAACTTTTTTTTTTGTTCAGGACGTTGGTAATGAAGCGGATTGCAAGTTCAGCGAAATGTATGCCTTCACCTTCGTCAGTTAGGCCATTCCAGCGGTTCAACACCATGTATATGTCCTTACCACTTTTTCCCGTGGGTGCACATTATATGTTGTTGAGCCGAGCATCAGCGCAGTTCATCAGCTTTTTTTTTTTTTTTTGATGCGAACTTATTCCTCGCTTTCGCCAGTTTTCTGCCTCTTCTTGGAAGGATTACCTGCTCTATTTTGTGGTGCTTCGCTTGTGCAACCAGGTTTCTACCCACAGTGACGAAGTAAAAGGTGCTGAGCTGTTAATGCCTCCCGCAGGGACACTCTTAAAAAAGGAGGTCGCTTTGCCTAACTAACGAAACGTTAGCAGGTGGATGCTTGTCTCAGTACTCAAGAACTCGTCAGCGAGCCGCGCTTAACTAATATGCTAATATGCCCAGCATATTAATTTCTTCTAGTTCACTTACCCTTTGTGCTGTCACTCATTTACGTACCCGTTACAGCGTGAGCACTCGGAGATCTTCAAGCAAAATTTATTAGAAAAGCATGTTAGTTCAAACTATGGTCTTCGTTATAAAGCTTTTACAGACTTATTTCTGTGATTGGCTAAACGATTGCTAAGCCTTTAATAGCAGTTAGAGGGAGTAAAAAAATAAGTTTTTCGAGCTTCTCACTAAATCCCATAGTAGTAAGCAGTAAGAGCTAAATGTAAACTGCAGTTAGTAACTTTTCATAAACCTTTTTTTTTTTCCGAGAACATAGAAAGTGAAGCCAGGCTTAAAAATTCAGATGTTTAATAAACGAAACAGCGCCCTTATTTTTCCTATCTCTTTATGCCTGCTGCTGCTTCGGTGCCAGTAAAGTCAGCCTGACAAAGATTTGTAGTTTCCGTAGTAAGAATTAACAAAAATAAAAAATGAACAAGGGAAGCGAAGGGCCGAATATACATAAAGTGAACTAGCTCTAGCGCTGCAAAACGCGTATTTCTGTGGCGCTATTAAGATGCTAAAGATTAGGACATGCCGTGGCAGCATGCTTTCAGCTGGCCAGCAGCGTGCTGGCAGCTGCCCTGAGAGAATAAACTTAATTTTAACCTCCAGCACGCTTCACAAAATGTCGCGTCTGCCAAGTCGATACTTTTATTTCAAGCGCAAATAGAAAATCAAATAATAAGTTTTTTGTATGTTTGGTTCATGTTTTATTACATTGTCACGTATTAGGTGCGGGATTGAGTAAGGCGCCGTAAATTGACAATAAAACGCAGTATTTCTTTCGAAGAAGTCCTTTCTTCTTTTTTTGTTTCATGCTTGTTTCTGCCGACTTGTCTGTCGCACCTGACGCAAAAAAATGCATCTAAGACGGATAAGGCTGAAATCATTTTCTGAAGCTTTTGTAATAAACTTATGCGATATTTGCGCTCTTGAAGGAACTCTCTTTCTTAAAACTTGGAGACGAGAACTTCATTGCCATAATGTATTTCTAGTGTAAATTTCTGGAGCCTTCTTCGGCCCGACAAAGCTAAGAAATCGTGTTAAGTTTTGCAGCAGGGAACTTTATAACAGCCGTGGTTCTCAAATGATAGAACTAGGGTTTCAGGGCTCAGTAAAGACAACACAGTAAATAAATGAAAAACAAGCACAAAAGATGTTTAGCACCTGCCAACGCTTCCATGCTTTCTTTTCTTTCCAATTCAATATCTATAGTTGGAATGCTTTGCATTTGTAATTTTTCTTTTTATTTCCATTGAGTAATATGCTTTCTTTCTTTGTCTTCACATCAGTGTCTTTTGTGAGTACAGTTTGTATTTTGGCCGTGTTTTATTATGTTCGAATTTTCAGCTTTAGATGACTCCATCATTCCCTGCTTGAACTATACGCAGTCTGCCAACGCTTCCATGCTTTCTTTTCTTTCCAATTCAATATCTAGTTGGAATGATTTGCTTTTGTAATTTTTCTTTTTATTTCCATTGAGTAATATGCTTTTTTTCTTTGTCTGCACATCAGTGTCTTTTGTGAGTACAGTTTGTACTTTGGCCGTGCTTTATTATGTTCGAATTTTCAGCTTTAGATGACTCCATCATCACCTGCTTGAACAATACGCAGTATGCCATGCTGAATAAATAAAATAATGATTATAATAAACTACACTTTGAATCAACACGTTTCGGGGAGAGGAGGGTAGTTGATAAACTGAGAGTATTTGGGAATTACTGCAGAAACACGCTATCGTTCTTATATGCAAACAACTTCTGAGCTCTCTAGTGGACGCGCTTGTCTGTCGATGCTCAAGAGCAGCCGGAATAGAACGCCGTGCAAGATATCAGCCTCCATCATGCATAGGAATAAAATCGCTTCTCTCAGTTTTGAATTTGTTTCCTTTATATTCTTTGTAGTCTTTATATTCAACGGCTTATTTGGAGAGCAATGGCATCTTATATTATTTATGAAAGCAGACTTTAACACGAAAGATCGCATAATGAGTGATGGCTTGATGAAGCGCTTGAGATCAAAGGTAGTCCCAAAATTTGCAAATAATAACAAAAATGAAGGGGAGTGTATATAACACCTTGGGTAAAAAGAGAGAAAAATTTTGTACTTGACTGCGCCATAGCCGAACTAAAAAGAGAGTTGTTTCGCAGTAGATTTTAGCTGCAGTAGAGAGAATTCTGGCTACGTACCCCCAAGGAAGATGTAACGCGAATCCCGGCAGAAAAGCACGCATGAAGGGGGAGTTAGTTTATGTTATCTCATGTCATAATTTGCGTGCTACTCGTCCACTGGATATGTCACTTCAAGGACCTGCGTAGTGATGATGACGGTGATGTATTTTCGTCGCGCAGGAGTCATCATCACTCTCCAGGTCCTTGACGTTACTTATCCTGTGGACTAGTAGCATGCGAATTATTCTATGAGAAAACCTAAACTAACTGCCCCTTCAAGCCACGGCCAAAGAACGGAAAGTGTGGGGTTAATGGTCAAAGCAGATGTTTAGGATATGGTATGATGGTGAATATGTCTACAGCGTGTAAAATTTTAAACCATTTAGCTTCCTGTCGGATAGATGGTAAAACATTTATGAAAAGAAATAGCAACAAAATTAAAACGAGGTTTGATTTCAGTCAAGTGAAACAATATGCTGAATTCCTTGGCTGACAGATTTTGACACTAGAGTGAATATTGATTAACCATCTTGCTAGTTAGCATGTTATAGTTGTATTCTAATGCTCTACACAGCTGATAATGCCATGTCGAAAAAAGCGCTCTTATAACTCGAAAACACATTGGTGTTAACAATTGCTGACAGTCTTAGACGAAGCTCCCTGTATATTTTCCTATTGCACAGGGTAACGTAGATTTCGCCATACGGTCATTGCTCTTTTTTTTTTTTTTTCAAGAGCACAACAAGAACTCCGAAATGGTCTCCCGGATATTATACTCTTGTCGGTTTCCGGTTCCAAGTGGCATTTCCTCTTTTGAGAGACCTGCGCTGCAAAGGTCAAAGGTGCCCGGTAGGATGTCGTCTCCTGTGTCCGCCTTTATTGAATTCGCCTGCATCGGCCAGTTGGACAGGCTAAGAATGATGGTGACTGCAAATTTATTTTTGTGGTTTTGTGGCTCTTGGCTAATGTGCGCGCATAAATTCTCACTCCCCTCATCTCACTTTTCTGCGCGAGATGAAATTTTTTTCTCTGGCGACGTAGAAGTTTGCTGTTCGTAGGATGTTCCAGCTCTTGTACGTACAGGACATGAGGAGGAAAGGATATTCCCAACGCGGTTGAGACCGAGTGTTATTTTCAGCGCTGTTATTTTTGACATTGATGGTACGAAAGAAGAACGTCTCCCCAGAAAAAACCTTATAAAAAAATATGACTGGTGGTTTAGCATTGCTAAGCACGAAATATCGTGCTAAAGCACAGTTTCTTGCGGATGGACATCCCCGCCACGTACGTGAAAGCTCGATTGAGGTGTCTGCTGACCCAGGGAACCAGCTGCGTGTCTGCTTTTTTCACCGTCATTGCCAATTTACTCAATGTACGCCGGCGGCCTATGCTCTAGTGCCCCGTTTCTGCAGCAGTGTTGTACAATAAGCCAACATGTATTGTTCTGGCGCCGTGTTTCTACCACAGCGTTATCCGCGTCGACGCATGCAGCGTACATCTCTCTGTCACTACCGCCACACAGCTCAGAGCGCGAATATTAGTTTGATAGTTGATGAAGAAGACGATGTTGTTGTGTTTCTACCCCCCCCCCCCCCCCCACCCCCTAACTCTCTTTGTGTGTTCCCGTCACATCTGTATCTACTTAGGCCATTCCCAGAGGCAGTGCGTGGTTTTGCTATTGTGGTCTTTCTCCATGCACGCGCTCCCATGCAACCTCCTGACAGGTGGAACCGAACACGAGGGACGCATTCGACTCCTGGATTCCACGTACCACCACTTCTACCTAACTGCCACGACGTGTTTTCCGGAGTTCCCCTTAAACGGCACCCAAGGCAGCAGTATTGACCCTGCGACTTTGTGTGTGCATCTGTCAGGGTGACATGTCTCATCGCCTGCTGCCACCTGCGGAGACGAGCGTCTGCCATTCAACCGCGCCTGACACAACAATGTGCAGTGCAGAGCGCGACAGAGGCGTCTTCGGCTGCGGCGATAGCCTGGTGCTCTCGCGCAGTGGTCAGCGAAGCTGATCTGCTCACTCCGCCTCGGGATCCAATCCCACTCGCGTATATGTATTTGATTTCTTTTTATTTATTTATTTCACTTGGCACAAGCTCACAAACATCGCAAGGTCTTGCTGGGGTTTACCCGTCGGAATAGTGCTTTCGCACCAATACTGCAGTAGCGTCCCGCTCAAATGGCGGCGTGGTTGCTTTCTAACTCCCTGCATGCGTTCATCACTTCTTTCACAAACCTTTCTTTTTTCCGTAGGTCCATCCACAAAATGCTGTTGTTTATAACGATGTTCAAAGGAAAACAGCAAATAAATACATCACCATGAACGTAAACAGAGAAATAAAATTGAACAAACTAACAAGGGTGTCTCCCGATTTCTTCATAAAGCCTTTATTATTTTCCAGCTTTTTACATATTTATATTGTAGAGAACTCGAAACAAGCGCGTTGCTCTACATTATGTACATGCATGAATCCTAGACGTGGGCGCAAAGGAGAAACCAAAACACGGCTCAGGAGAAGCAGCTTCATAGATAACTTCATAGAGAACTATTTTCCCAAGTTTGCAAGATATCAGTGGACGTCGCTTATTCCGGGGCATTTGTAACCAACTGCTATTTCCTTTATTTTTCTTTCCCCGCGAAGCCTTGTAAAGACTTAGAGATAACCATTTACATCTATTATTCATGTTCTCTCACAGAAACTGCATTTCATGTAGGACTGTACCTATAGGTACGTACTTAAAGTTCTAGGGAAGAGCGAAGTCACCTACGCTTTCTAATATGATCGCCTAAATTTGCCACTGCGCCCATGTAAAAGGCGAGTTGCCTAAAAATTGAGTTGCATCTTCGTTTATTGAAAAAGTTAGATGAAAGCAGAATGGTGCTTCTTCAATTGATGTATGGCTTCAAAATAAGTGACGTGCGCGACGACAAGCCGTCTTCCAACAGGTGGCATATCAAATTGACAATTCTTGGCTACCTAAGCGCTCATGCGTGTAAGAATTACAATGCGAGAAGGCAATTTATTTCATGAATTATTTGTTTTTAGCGGCAGACGAGATAACTAATGTGAAGCAAAATGTAAAATTGAGATTCTGTTTTATATACACATTTTGCTGTTAAGTCTAGTACTCCGCAGCGGCCTCTATGGCTTAGCCCCGCCATCTGAAAGGAGTCGATGTCACACGCCCTTGCACAGCAGCTGGACGTGCTCGCGAGCTCGTAGCCTAAGAGTCACGATGCTCGAAGTGCGGCCGGAGCTGGCTGAGTCGTCTTCGTCTTCAGGCGACTGGGACTGGGGCTTCGGCTCGTTCGATAGCGTCAGGTTCAGTGGGGAGCTGCTTGGAGCTGCTATCCTGCTCGAAGCGAAAAGAGTGCATGTGCCAAGTTAGGTTCTGGGATGGACCTCGATTTTGCTGGGTGCCACTCACTCACTCACTCACTCACTCACTCACTCACTCACTCACTCACTCACTCACTCACTCACTCGCTCACTCACTCACTCACTCACTCACTCACTCACTCACTCACTCACTCACTCACTCACTCACTCACTCACTCACTCACTCACTCACTCACTCACTCACTCACTCACTCACTCACTCACTCACTCACTCACTCACTCACTCACTCACTCACTCACTCACTCACTCACTCACTCACTCACTCACTCACTCACTCACTCACTCACTCACTCACTCACTCACTCACTCACTCACTCACTCACTCACTCACTCACTCACTCACTCACTCACTCACTCACTCACTCACTCACTCACTCACTCACTCACTCACTCACTCACTCACTCACTCACTCACTCACTCACTCACTCACTCACTCACTCACTCACTCACTCACTCACTCACTCACTCACTCACTCACTCACTCACTCACTCACTCACTCACTCACTCACTCACTCACTCACTCACTCACTCACTCACTCACTCACTCACTCACTCACTCACTCACTCACTATCTTGCTCACCCACACACTATCCCTCACCTCATATAGCTCTTTCAGTCTCTCCCTCTCACTCTTCCTCATCTACCCGCTTTCACTTACTCACTTATTGCAACATAGTGTACCTACGCACGCAAGAAAAATAAAAAGTGCCCACGGCTACTGCGAAATGTGAGCAGACGTATTCGGTTATGCACTGGCTTTCTTCTCCCAGTACGTCAGCAAGGGGTGCAGGCAAAAATCTTTATTCCTGACTTGAATACTTTTTCGTAGTAAATTTTGCTGCGGTGGTAGTCGGTGCCGTTCGGGTGGCGTAAAGATAGATAAAAACGGCGACTTAGGGGCAATTTAATGGTGCTGGTACAGTAAATAACCTTTTTTGGCACGAGGGTGCTTAAAAGCGAGCGCCCGTGACTGAGGTGCCTTAGAGGCCCAACAACACTGTTGATCGTCGTCACATCGTTGTAATGATATTTTCTTACTAATATTTGTTCACTGCATCGATTGCATGCAGAGCTAAGCTCCGAGCTTGGTCCTTCGCACTTTTGTGCGCTACTAGCCTTTTTTTTTTTTCTTTTGACACAAAGAATGTGGTATGCATCAGTCTTAGACGCAACGTCTCGTCGATTGAAAGCACAGGGTAACTTGTAAAGCCGACTTCACTGCTGCAGTGGTTACAAAAAGGCGGAGACCATCGCTTGTTGGTCCCACTGAACGCGGCCGCCAAACGAGCTACTGATCTGGATCTGCAAATCGATCTGGAGGGCAAGTTGGTTTGTTGTGCAGTGATGTAGGCCGTAGTTAATTCCGTGATTCCCGTTATAGCACGGTAGCCATTGTGCACACGTCACGAATGATGACGCCGGCATATACATCACATTTCACATGCGCGCATTCAGTAGTGCACGTAGCGTGAAGTTGGGCGACGCTCGGCGAGTTCTTCTAAAAACGTGCGCACTTGAGTCCTATAGAAAGGTGATCTTGTCTGAGTTGTGTACTAGCATAAATACCAGTTCAATGGCAGTACCACTGCAGGCTGAACTTGATTCCAGGATATACTGGAGGCAGAATGGAGCCTTACACACAATAAAAACCGTCTGCCACTTTTTTTTTTTGGACTTCTAATGTTTAGTGTGCAATGTGTAAAAGGGTAGGATTCACAACCCCTGAACTTCATTGAATCCACTCGAGGCTATAACGGACATCAGAAAATCCTGAGGGTTCGCCCTGCTAATGCCTCACACTGTATGTTCTGGGACAGCTTTTTATTTGCTATAGAAGTTCCGGGCGTGTGCTGTCAGCTTTTAGACCTGTGTGGTTGATTCCTCACTTTATTGTGTGTGGTGCAGCGCGAAACAGACGAAGACAAAGTAGAAGTCGAAATGACTTTCGTCTGTTTCGAGCTGTACCATCCACAACGAACTGCTATTACCAACTCGCCCAGCTATCCGTCCTTCTTCAGTGATTCCTCAGTGTGTGCAGTTGGAGAAGCAGTTGCTTCTGGGTCGTATAGGCTTCTAACGGGCTGTTACACTGAATTGTGCCCGCGTGTATAGAGGAAGCAGCGACGGGCACGCACCCTTGCAAGTGAAAGGCTGCCGTGGCAGGCGAAGGCGCTGTCGCGAAGAAGTGGTGGTGGTGGTGTGGCGGGGGAGGCGGTTGCTGCTGCGAAGCGGCGGCCGCCGCTGCCGCCGCTGCCAGGAAGGGGGCCCCCGACAGGAGCGGCGGCGCCAGCCATGGGTCCAGGGGCAGCGTCGGCGGCGCTCCCAGGCAGCCGCCGCCCCCCGTGCCAGGACCAGGGGAGGAACCCCCAGCGAGTCGGTGTTGCAGGGCACTCTGGGATTCCATCTTCTCCTGTCGCCGCCACTTGGCGCGCCGGTTCTGGAACCACACCTGCGCCCGACAGGTGAATGAAGCGGGGAGGCCGTTCACACAGATCGGAAACTGTGGACAACTCGAGCTCTGCGTACGTTGAAAACATTCAGCTACATATCTCAACGATGAGTTTAGACTATCAGCTGACTATCTTAACCTTTTAACCCCAGGGTTATTTAAGAAAAAAAAGAATGGGCAAAATTTACCAGACATTCTTATTTGCTCATATTTTTTTTATCATGCCGTTATGATTCTCAAAGTATTTTTTTATTGTATTATGATGGTTGTTACTGCTGAAGAAAGCTCGTTTTAGTAAACATTTTCCTCAATGCATGTAACTGTTATGACATTAGTGGTTCTGAAATGGGCAGGATATATTTGAACAGACGCACCGAAATAAAACATCGGGCGCCTAAACGTTGCTGCGTAATAGTGCAAACGTGGTTTCACGCACGGGATCTACTTAGCGTGTCATCGTCGTCATCGCTCTAGTCGTTGTCGGTGTCCATTGAGGATTCAACAACTATGCCAGACTCCCCCTTGGAGCATTGGGATCATCGCCACTGTCCAAAATGCTGCAAGGAATAGCTCGATCTTGAGAAACAACGCCGCCGCCAGCATTACGCAAGAGTGCTACCATTTTTCAATTCAAGTTTATTTGCATCTATACATGTACAGATGACGGGAGTGCAGACAAAAAGCCAAATGGATTTGGCTTGACGGGGTCTGTACCCCCTACAGAAATGGCACTGTGCACAAATGAAGAGAACGCAAAGATACAATAATGGATAAACGAAAAAAAAGTATTAGTGAACATTCTATAACAATCTATGCTATAACAGAAATACATACGGCCAAAAAAAAAATCAATGATAGAATGCTGAAAGGATTTAAAAAGCAGAAAGCATAAAGCATAAAATTATAGAAATAAAATAGCTTTGAAATTCACAAACATAAATAATAAGTTACTAACAAGAAAAGAAAATTGGTTAGACATTCATGGCGTCAGTGTATACTACAGCAAAGCAAACAAAACAAAAAAACGAATCCACAATGAGCCCATAAAAGGAGAGCTACGTTATTAAGTTTCTAATGAGTTTCACAAAGATGGCAGTGTGTGGCGTAACATTTGTTGACCGTAGTTAGTGCGCGTTTTAGGAACGTACCATGTTTCTCTGTGACGTGTGTTGTAAATGTTAGAACTCATTGTCAATAGCTGTCAAATGACAGCTGCAAAGCTTGATATACGTGTCAAATGCGAAAACACAATTTTTTTCTGCGTCTTCTCCTGCTCTAGAAAGCGAAGGCGATGAATGAGCCTACTTTGTTTTTGCAAGTAAACGCAAAATATCATCGGGCTTGACGAATGTGACGCGTCATTAATAGCATTGCTCAACGTTTCATGACGAGTACAGGTCGGGGCTGGCGGTTAAACGGTTAATCACTTTTCCTAATAATCCGCACGCGCTCTTAAGGGAACATACATGCTGTATGCTAAGTATCATTTTTTATGCGTTTGGCTTGTTTTGCTTGCTTTCTGATCCCCAGTAAAGAATTCCTTCTTATTCATTCTTTTTTTTTAAGAAACTTTCTCCAGGCAGGCAGCGTCTGCATGTTCCCCATTTTTTTCTCCCCCCCCCCCCCCCCACCCCACCCTTTTCTTTTTCGGAGAGAAAGGTAAGATAGAAGCGAGCTCACTGTGTCTTGGCATGTAGCTGCTATAACCCCAAAGTGAAAACCGCAACTGCCGCTACCTTGCGCTTCCCTCGCAACATCGGTGGAGATGCTTTACTCGTTGAGACTAAAGCAGTGCAACTAAGCGGACTGTGTTCTTATAGTAGGGTGGGTCGCGTGACAGATGTTGACGACTTTTGTGTAGCCGGGGGCCACCCACAGCCATCGCCATCTGTAACATTTATGTGAAGCAAGAATGAAGAGCAGAAGTTTTAAGCTTCCCACGATGGGTAGGAAACAGTCGCAGAGTGGGATTATCGCCTAAGACTTTCGATTATGGTGCAAATCTAACCTGCTTCGCCTTTTGCTACCAGCGGATTTAATGGAAATGTGTTTGAAGTCCTTCAAACTTGTGAATGGATCGCGGAATTTTACCTGTTTCAGTACAGAGCCAGACTAGAAAGACCGTCAGCTTTTCTTCCTTTCTTCGCGCATAACTCGAAGGGACAGAGACGAACTTTATTGCGACAAGACTTTGAGCGTCGATGATATCCAGTGCTACATTGACCAAGGCCAGAACGTCGTTGAGCAGGCCCGAGACAAAAGCCAGGCTCATCACGTCAGGGTATTGGGGTATAGGTAATCGGGCGATATTGCATTTACTCATTTCCTTTACTTGCCTCACGCACACATTGGATTTTCACTTCGCTCGAGCAAGAGTATAAAAGCTCGGCTAATACAATAGTTCTATAAATATTGTGCTTGTTCACCAGTACCATAACGACACAATCTGAGCTTGCAAAAGTGATGTTTTCTTCGGTGTTTTGAAAAGAAACCGCAACAAATATTGTGTCCTTGTATACCAACTGCTTCCGAAAAAACGAGGCTTGTTTCCGGACAAAATACTTAACGATATGCTCTGAAACCACTTGTTCCTCCCATAAACGCGCATGGTTAAACTAGAACACCCTCATTTACATCGCGCAAAACGAGAAAAATCTCCTGTCTGCTCGCTTCCGAGGTGGACAGGTCGTGAAGCTGCTCTGTGAGACTCGACGGAGCACATTACAGGTAATCAATTTAGAGAGCCGGTACCTGGCCAGGACGTCCGAACCGCCCTCGAGAGAGTGAGAGGGAAGAAATGAACTGAACTCTCAGTAGTCACTGCAGAGTGAGAACGGGAAACAACAGAAACGCAGAAACAAAGGAAATGAGCATGGCAGCAGCGGCAGCATGCTCGTCGAGTGCATAACAAATCCCGGCACGCCCGCACGGAGCTGGGGCGTCGCGGTGTGATATCTCAGCGAGAGCGACAGTGACACGCATAGCTGATGAGTCTCTCTGTCCTCGACGCCTGCTCCTGCCACGCTCACCCTCCTCCTTTCCCCCTCTCTGTCCCGGCGCACGCAAGAACCTTCTCTCCCACACCTTCGAACCTCGCTTGTGCGGTAGCCTGTGCAACATGCGCGCGGCGTTGTATGTATACCTTCGGCGGCCGCTCTCACCGACGTGGGGTCGCCGCGCCCCGCTGGTTATTCCAAGCGCGGCGCCAACGCACACAATGCACACGCAGGCTTCGCGAACGTGTATACCTTATTTGCCGTACACACGCTGCTCCGGGAAAGGAGGACGGGGTCGGTGGAGAGGGGGCGACGAAGCGCCGCGCACCGGGGCATTTTATTAGGCCGTTTAGGCTCCGCTCAGATGCGCCAGAGGGACCCGAGTCAAGCAGCCAGCTGCGGTTTATACACGGCCACTGTATCCATGCGACCCACTGGAGCTGTAGCTTCGTATCTCGCTCTCCCCCGGACCCTTCCCTTTCCCCTCGCAACGTCGTGTCCCGGGGGCAAATCCAAAGCACAGCTCTTTGGCCGCAGTGTTTGCGCGTGAACGCCGCTGCGGTGCGGTCGAGGGGAACTTGTGGAGGCGATAATAAAGCTATGAATATGCTAACGAGCCCCCCCCCCCCCCCCCCACCTCGCAAAAGGCCGGCTTTTGTGACCGGAATATGAGATTACCTGGTTTGTTTCGCCCGGCGTGCAGCGAACGACCTCCTTTTGGGATCCTGAGCATCGGCCCTAAACGCTCTGGTACGGTACGCGCGGGAAGGGGGCAGAGGGGGCGACTGGCTAAGCAGATGAAGTGCTGGGAGGTTAATGGGAGGAATAGGGGAAGGAAGCGGTTTGGTGAAATTGGGAGCGTTTACGAGAGGGGTGTAATTGTTCGAAATTGGCCGCTTTGAAAGAGGGCGACTTGAATGTGACGTTAGCTCGGGCTTTCGGAAGAATGAAGCGTCTTTATCTTTTTTTTTTTTTAAGAGTTACCGTCGCTCCAAGCACCTCGATCCCTTCTCTCGCCGACAAGGTTTGTGCGGTCCCTTTTGAAGACGTTTATCCTGTTTTGAATTCGTTTGTACTGTTTCTTTCTTTCTGTTTCGTTTAAAAGGAATGAGCGCTGTTCGAATGCGTGACTGTTGCAGTGATCTGCCGACTCTGGAGGAATAAAGGCGGTCAGCGGCGCACTACACTATGAAGTAGTGCTCAAGCTGCCATTTATTGTTGATGGCTAGAGGTGGTGCTTATCAGGCCGCGCAAACATTGTTCGCTGCTGTTTGCGACTCCTTTGATTTTGTACAGACCGTAAGGGTGTGCTCTCTAAAGAAATGAGACGCAATTTAAGCTGCGATATATAGGTAAACAGGTTAACCTTCCCCACCGTCAATCCTTAGAGTTGAAAAAAGAAATACAGTGCTTGCCTAGTTCAAAGTGAGGCAGGAACTTTCGCAATAAAACTGCCGTTGCAACAGCTGCATGATTCATTATTTCTTGTGACATTCTATACAAATTCCTAAATGTAACTTCGTAGTTCTTCTCAGAGGAACGAAAAAAACAAAAAATAAGCCTTTTAAAATCACCTTGACACGAACGTTTCTTCATCTCTTGTTATACGCTGCTGAGCTAAGGTCCGCCAATAACTAGAGCTGGAACTGTCATTGCGGCATTGACTTAGTAACAATGGGGTTCTGATACTGAGTACCAGGACGCGGGTTCAATTCTCAGCCGCGGCGGCCGCATTTCGATCGCTGTGCAATGCCAAATAAACCACATACTGAGATTTTAATGCGCAGCAAAAAGCCCAGCGGATGGTCGAAATTGATCTTCAGTACTCAACTGCGGCGTACCTGAAGCCAAGCTGCGGTTCTGACATCTTAAAATCGAATGATAATTAGAAATGGCTCTACATCCGGGACTCTACCACGTGTTCCAAATGTTAGAAAATTTAGTTTTGCGAATGCTAGATAGATGTACAAGTTCCCTAATTAAACAGATAAGTGTCTCTAGATGGTTTGCAGCCATGCGACCAAAAAAGAAAAAGCAGAGCTTCTAGAAAGCAAACTTAGCAACTAAGAAGACGATCAAAACCCTTAGGGCTGCCATGGATTGATGAGGCCCCTGAGATAAGCCTGGATGATTATTTCTTCTGATTGTATCTGCATTAAACCCTGGCCAATCTCCCACTGTTGATATGTGCCATCGCTTCTGCGGTAACAACAACAACAAACAGAGACTAGCGTCATTATGAACAATGGCTCTACCATCTTAGTCATTGGTTGAGTTGGCTGCTTATAGCATAAATTAATCAATGGACCATAGTGCTAGAAAGCTTTCAATATTAAGCATTTAAAGTTCATTTTCGCGTGAAAGAGGAAAGTAAAAGGATTAATTAAAGAGCGGACTGTGCGAAGAGATGAGGCTACCATTAAAGTAGATTAGGGCAGAATGAAATTAACGGCAAGAAAAAAAAATTAGGAAAACCGAGGTGCTAAGCGAAAAGAAGCATCGCTGTCCACCGCACGCGCGTGTCGCGTTGAGAGCACGGACGCAGCCGAGCGTAAAATGAATCTGTCGCGGATCGTTCCCTTTTATTGTTCCTTGCTGCTGCCAGCCCGGGTCTCTCGGCGGGCGGTTGCCGTGAGAACGCCTCCCCGCCTACCCTTCCATCCCTACCCTCCCCAAGGCAGCAGCAGCAGTAACAGCAGTAGCGTGCACTCTGATGCGACACAAACGCTCGCTGTCCTCGCACCCGCCGTCAGGTGTCGCAAGTGTACGTGGGGAAGTCTCACGCAGCCAGCCCGCCGGGCTGGGGAAAGTACGTTCTCCGTTATTTTTTTTTTTTACTTTGGGAAAAAAAGGAGTCTAATTAACGCTGCTCCCCAGCAGCGGCTTGCACCCACTCCTTCACAGGCCGGCGCTGTGTCCGCGCGCGACGCGAATTGGAAATCAACCGCGAGTGAAAAAGTGGACCCCGCACCGGAGTTAATTGCGATCGTCCGTACACAAGCATCACGGGTCGCGACGGAGAGCCACTATAGTGTGCATGCGAAGGAGCATCCGTGGGCACGCGCCCAATTAAACAGCCAAGCCGTGTATGCAAGGCAGCCCTTGGCTTAAGGGCGTGTATACCTGGCGTTCACAACTTCATGGTTAACAGAAGTTTGCAGTACCTTTTTTTTAGCGATGGCTGTGCAACAGCGTTTCTTTCTGAAATAACCGGTATCGCCGTTACAGTATTCGTTGTAGTAGCCAAATCTTCCGAGGTTCACCCACTGATTAAAGAGAGTGTTATCCATCAGCGCTGGTGTCTAAATCCCTATGCGCGCTATCGAGAACGCGTTATTTGCGATCATGTGGTGATCCGGCTGGGCTCAGGAGCATGTGTTTTAAAGGAGAGAGGGGGGGGGGGGGCAATTTAGGTACAGATTAGTTATTTGGCGTCCTTATGCACCAGTGCATGGAATGAAGGAGCTGTTTTTTTTTTCTTTTTACCGAGGCCGAGGCGAGGGCAGGAGCGTGAATCAGAGAAAAAACACGAATTAATGATACTAGTCAAAATTAAGAGGAATGCGTGGACTTGAAAGGCACACTTAATGCAGCTAACAGATAACCACGGGTGGTCTGTTGGGGTGCAGGGTAGAACCCAAGAGAAAGTAAACGTACTCTAGTGATGGGCGGCAAACCGTATTAGGAGGTGAGGTTGGCAAATCTGCAGGGGAGAGAGTGGCCACAGTCGGATAATTGGAGGTCAGTGAGGGAGAGGCCTTTGCACTGAAGTAGACGTCCCCGGGCTGACAACGACAATGATGACAATGCTTATTTGATTACCATGTGACTAATGATAGTGAGGCTGTATGGCTGTCAGTGTGCACTCCCGAGAGAATCTCTTCCCTCCAGCGCAGGCTGAGTGACATCTGGACAACTTCCTTTGTTGGCAGCAGAACACAATGATTTTTAATGCTAGCATACTAAGCCGCCGATGCCAGCATTAGTTATTGCGGAGACAGTCTACTGTAGTTCTTCAACTTTTAATTTAAAAATGATGATGATGACGACGATGATGACTGTGTGGAGGAAAAAAGGCTTACCTGCACCCTGACTTCGGGCAAGTTGACCTTCATGGCCAGCTCTTCGCGGCTGTACACGTCCGGGTAGTGGGACTTCTCGAACGCCCTCTCAAGCTCATGCAGCTGGAACGTGGTGAAGGTGGTGCGGTTGCGTCGATGCTTTTTTTTGGAGCTGCCACTGGCCGCGCCTCCTCCGCAGGCCGACGAGGAAGACAGCGGCGAAGACACCGAGCCGGAGCCACCGCCGGGCGCCGATGCCCCTTCGGGGGGGAGCGGCGCGGCACTCTCGGGCCCGGGACTACCGCGACTTCCGGTTCCGGGTGACAGCTCCGGCCCGCTGGACATCTCCAGGCCAGCTGTGCATAAAATGTGAGGACCGATGTTTCTCTCCAAGCCGAGAGGACAGAAAAGAAAACAGGATTGTCAAACTCTCAGCGCGAAAGCACTACTTCCCGAGGTCTAACCGGTTTTTCGAGTTTGTGTGAAGCTAGACCTTGACGGCGACCTTAGCCAGTCCATAAATAAATATTGCCGGGGCTGGGATTCGAACCCGTGGTTTCGCGAACAGATCAGCTGCCCACAGCACGAGAGCACTACGTTAATGCTGCGGCCGATCATGCCACGTATGTAACTGCAACATACTCTCGCACTGTGCACCGCACATCGTCTTCATCAACTAATACTGCTAACGAAATAATATAGTCTGCAGACATGCTGACGACACAGCAAAGCAAAACCATGAGCCGGTCAGGCTAAACTCATGCTTTCGCACGACCACACGGTTTAACTATGTTAAAACCTACCACTTTTTGTCCTAAAACATAAGTTGTTATGACATTCATAAGTATATTGAGAACGCTTGACATTATGTGGCGCTGCATAGAAACAGAAACAATAAAAAGATGCCATATGCACGGGAATTGTATGAGCACGAGGGCTGACAACCAGACGAAAACAAACTAAACCGAAAGCTTTCGCAGCTTTAACCAGCATGTACAGCCTTTGTCAAAAGTAACCAGGCTGCATGGTTTGCTTGTATTTGTATAGTATTTGTATAGTAGAGCCTTTATGGCTTTCCCTAAGGTCGAAAAGTTCTTTGAAGGTGAGGACAGGGGTTCTCCTTACCATACAGAGATTTAGAGCTTGAGGGCTGGCATAATAGTTTAAATATACGACTGCGAAGCAAAACCATGCAACCTGGTTACATTTGACAAAGACGGTACTTTATTTTATAATACAATACGATAGTTAGCAATTCCTCTCTAAGAGTGTCCTAGGCGATGACAGCCGAGAAGAAATTAATATCATACCACACGTTGCTGCTGTACCCAGATTTTACAAGCGTAAAAGGAAAAGAATTTGGGTGTCGCTCTCACCGTGCAAGCAAAACATCTAAAAGAAAAAAGATGCCGTGTATATACTTCCGGCGCCTCTCTGTCGCAGGGTTCTTGTCCCCATCATGTTCGAAAACGGCTCCACTCAAAGGCTTAAGCCACTTCAAATGGCTACTTTTAAAAACAACTTTTCATTGTGGGGCCCACAGAGCGGCACACAATGCCGCAGAAGACGGCTCTCGAACCCGCTGTGCCACTCGCGCGTGTCTCCAATGCTCCCGTTCTCCTCTCCCTCTGCTCTAGATTGTGTACGGAACACGCGTACTACGTAGACATGCACGCACAGCTACGGGAGCACGCATTCGCGTATGAAAAACGAATGAAAGAAATATGCAATGAAGGAAATATAAATAAATGAAAAAAAAAGAAAAGAAAGAAGGTAGCCGTACGCTTGGAAGAGGACGGGAGCGAGCGATGGGAGATGTCCCTACCGGCGCACCTAAAGGTGGTACGGCGCTCTGACAAAAAAAGACCTCTGTCGGCGCCGCCGCTGTCTTGCCCGAGAGGACTGTTCGACGCGGCCGCTTTGCTTTGCTGCTTTGCTTTCTGCAGCCCTGTGTCTGCGTGCGTGCGTGTGTTATCTTTTCCCTTACATGAGCTCGGGAGAAAGATGCCCGGTACGGAAGGAGGCAGGGCAGAGGAGGCACGAGGGAAGGGAAGAATGAAAGGCGGGCCCGGCGCCAGGGTGCTGGAAGAGAGGCGAAATAAAACAGAGGGAAAGGAGAGGCAAGGAGAAGGTGCGCATGCAGGCAGAGAAGAGAAGAAAAGGCAGGCTCGGCTCAGAATTCGCGCTACACAAATGTTTGTGGAAGCCGCCGCCCGCCCCCTTCCCCCTTGCGTGGCGCTCGCTCAGCCCCCCCTGCCCTTCCTAAACGGCGGCAGCAGCAGCAGCCCGACTCGTTTTCGGGCTCCCTGAAGCAGACACGACGGGCCGACCGGCGGCGACGGGGTGTCTGCAGTCCTCGTGGATGTCGTCGTCTCCTAAACGGCTACGCTTTAAGCCAGCTCCGCGTTCACACCAGGCCCGTTCAGCGAGCACAAATGGAAGGGGAATGGGGATAAAGGGCACTGGAAGCGGGAGAGCGATGGGGTGGGGGAGGGGTCTATGCAGCGACAACCGCTAATTTTGTGGCTCCCCTTCTTTGGTGCGCCGTGTGCCCCTCGCCTCCTTTTTGTGCTAAATAGCCCGTTGGGGAGCTAAATTAACCCCGCGAGCACGATAGAGAGCTTTTTCCAAGGGGCTACCCCGACAGAAGGCGTGCGAGCCCCGAGAGGACAAGGATGGGAGGGGGGTTGTCGGCAAGGGACCGCGCGAGATCGGGGGTCGGTCGGCTGGTTCTGTGATCGGCGAGCATGTGTATGTCGGTCGTCGCCGGCAATTTGATTCGTGTGAATGTCTGCAGATGGCGCTGCTTTTCGCCTAATTGTGTCCCGATTGTACTGCGCTGAGGGGGCTTGGAGTGGTGTTAGCTCCGGCCCAGTGGCCCGTAAGCCACGCTTGTATGTGGGTCGCTGCGCAGCCGGTGTTCGTTGCAGTGACATATGGACATGTGGTTTGTTTATTTTATTGACGTACTTTATTTTTCACCGGGATGCATAGCCGATGTAAACCACTGATGCCTAGAGCGTACACTAGCCGCCTTTTACGGAATTTGGCATTTAAAGGACAAAAAAGAAAGAATACTGAAAAATTTGAACGGAAGCAATAACCACACTTTTGTTATGAAATTGAAGAACCCTTTTGCAGCACTTCATTTCGAGAGCCCGTGCAAACTTTTGTGACTTCTGCTCCACTTAAATAGTTCCCCATCATGTGCAGGAGTCATCAATGTCCAATTAAAGCTCCTCTCACTCTCGGGTAGGCATCTTGGCTTCACATTTTTTCGAATGTCACGAAAAAGACCAGAAAATATATGGTATGGTGCTTTCTGCATGCCTGTTTTTTTTTTTTTTTTACTTAGCTCATAATAGCATTTGTAGCGAATGGGGCTCTTGATTGAACCGCCAGCGCTTCTATAAAGTATGCTTTTCAGAAAAGAAATTGCACGAATTGATTGTAAAACATTTTATTCGCCGGAAAGAGCTTGGTAAGAGGTCGTGTTAAGTGGTCGAGAATACGCATCCCTCGACGACTTTGTCAGCCCACTCCACCGCCAAAACTTGCGTTCTGGGGTTAGAGCTAACCAGCACGGTCTCCCACCGCTCGAGAGAAGGAGCGGTAACTAGATCACCCGGAGGTGGCTCTATTTTGCAGTCCCACAGGATGTGATCATAGGTGGCTCGTTGGCCACAGTGTTTACAATTTGGGTTGTAAAGATCTGGATAAATGTGCGCAAGGAGTGATGGGGTGCGTATCGATCTCGTCTGTAGACGACGCCACGTAACATCTTGTTCTTTAGTCAGGCTTTTGTCCGGAGGGAGGAAAATTCTCCTCTCTAGTTTAAAATGATTGGTGAGATCATGATATATGATCATGGAGTCCTTCGTGAAATTCAGGGAGCCAGACTCATCCACTGCCCGGTCGACGAAACCTCGGGCTTTATTGTGGGCTGCCGCGCTCCCCGGATTCCCCGAATGGGCTGGGACCCATATCAGTTCGGAATAATTTGGTAAGAATTTGGTTGCGTTGAGGATTCTAAGGGAGGTGTTTGTAATTCGCCCTTTTGCGAAATTATTGATACCCATTTTGGAATCGCTGAGGATGATGCTCTCTTAGGTATGCGCTTGGGCGAGGGCTGTAGCCGCCTCTTCTGCCGTTTCAGAGGATTTCGTTTTGATTGTTGCCGAGACGATGTGGTTACCATTCTCGTTCACAGCCACAATTGCAAAGGCATTCATATGTCTGTATTCTGCCGCATCTACATAAAGTGTTCCAGCGCACTGTCCGTATTTATTATGTAAGGCTTTGGCTCGTGCTTGTCTTCTACCCTCATTGTGTAAGGGGTGCATGTTTTTGGGGAGTGGTTTGATTAGTAGGGCCGTCCTATAGTCACGGGGTAAGTCTACTTTAGCACCTTTATTCGTATGTTGAAAGTTAATTCCAAGCCTGGTAAGAATACTCCTGCCAGTTCTGGAATTGGCTAATCTCGCTATTTGAGCCATTAAATGGGCTTCTTTCAGTTCATTGTAGGTGTTATGTATTCCTAACCTCATAAGCCTTTCGGTTGCACGAAAGCTGGTATAGATAAAGAGATTTAAATAATTCCTTGGGAAGTGCATAGTGCCTTCATCGAGGATTCTGACGCCGGTTGGCGTTGACAACATTATCCACCGCCTGTAAGAGCCTGTTCGCTTTACTTCATGGTAGAAAGTAAAAGCCTTTGGCATAGTTCTGACATGGTCGTCACCGTAGTTTAAAGCTGCTCTTTTTATGTCACGACACCTTCTGGTCTAGAAACGGGTCATTATTGCTTTGCTTAGTCTTCTATGCGCGGCTTTTTTAGCGCGAAAGCGCAACTTAAGACGGTTTCAACCAAGGACATTGTGTGAAGCTTGACCTTGAGGGTGACCTTGGCCAACCTGGAGAAATAAAATAATTACTGCAGCGACTGGATTTCGAAACCATGGCGGCGCGAACAGGTGAACTTCGCTGGCCACTGCACGAGAGCACCGTGCTCTCGCCGCAGCAGATCACGCCTTTGTGTTGTTGTTGTTGCCTGAAAAACGATGGCACACACCCGCGGTGGGGATTGGCGAGGGTTTAGTGAAGATCCAAACAGGAAAAAAACTCATCCTGGTTTATCTCAAGCGGCTCTTAAATATAAATAGAGGAATCTGGGTTAAACTGCAACACACTCTCGCGCTGTGCATTGCACTTTGACGTCTCCATCAACCTCCCCATCTGCGGCACGAACAGATCAGATCCTCTTAACCTCGATCAGAGCTTAACCTGAGTCTAATATCGCTGCCAGGCGTGTTGACGAGCCAGAAAAGCAAAACCTTGAGCTAACCAGGCTAAACACATGCTTTCGCACGTCTACTCGGGTTAACTGCGTTAAAATGCTACCACATTGTTTGTTCTCCTTTTAACGACCACTGAAGAATGAGGCGCGCCTGATTTTCTCTTTGTAAGTGCGTTCACCACTAAAAACTGGTGGGTATGGCACTTGCAACTGTCTTTCCCTCTTTCAACGAGATGTAGAATGACGTGACGGCGAATTCGCTTTAAACGACACTTATTAGGGCTAACACATGACGGAACATGAAGATTTTAAAACATACATGCATTGCTTCAGGCGACCTTTATTCCCGTTGCGTGGTACATATAAGCACTAAAAATGAGGATGAACATGTTGAAGAAAAAAAAAGTATAAATCATGTGAGCCGGAAACCAAACGCGACCTTCGTCATATTGTTTAACCCCTCAATATCTTCAGTTTTTTTTTTTTTTTCACCATGAAAGTGAAGAAATAGGTGTTAACGCACTTAGGGCCATATTGATGGATCTCCCCTGTATCAACGATATAGCGTGTCAGCTGATTCCTGTGTTAATGTGTTCCCGCTGTATAGTGTGAACCAATCCATCATACAGCAGCTCGCCCAAACCGTCACGCTTACCTTTAAGCTGTATGCTGTGTGTAGCTTTAAGCTGTAGCTTGTACTAAAGGATTAGACGAATGGCTAGAAACCAGAGAGAAAATATCAGCTTCACAACAGATGGACGTCAGGCTGCTGTATTTTGAGAGATTTGAGATCTATATCTCTGTTCGGGACATGTAAACTCCACACCTGCAAGCACCTCTTTTTTCACTCTTTAATCGGCATGTTCCGTGCTGCAAAGAGAAGACGAAAATATGAGTGACACAGGGACAACGAATAACGCGTCTCCTCAACATACCTGCTGCTGTATGGGTTCATTGACACGACTTATATTCGTTCCTCATCCCTAAAGTACACGTGTAAACATGGGGGTCAATAACTCAAGCTCGTAGGCTTGTAATCTCTCGGAAAAATAAATAAAAATAAACTGAACAGAATGCATGAGGGGCTTTCTTGGGGACCGCAACGACCATTATGGAGCTCAAGGCTCGGGCGAACAAGCAACATGTATCCGCAAACACACGGTTCACCGCGGCGTTTATCCGCAATTCACTGCCCCCGAGCAGTTAAGACGGCTGCCAAAAGTAGTGAGTGAACGGTGTACAGAGGAGGAAAGGGGGGGGGGGGGGGGGTGGAGTCGGAGGCCGTGGGCGCACTTTAAGTTCGGTCCGGCTCCAGCTTGTCGCCAGTCCTACAGCGGCCATCGGACAAAGACACAAAGTGGCGTCGTCGGCACCAGCAGTTCCTCCTTGTGTACCGCTTGACCCTCTTTCCCCACTTCGGCTCAAGCCGTCCTCCCCTCTTCTAAACGTTCCCCCCCCCCCCCCCCCTCCCTTTACCTATCCCTCTTAGCACTCGCCTGTGCTCACTCCGGACTGCTGTAGGGGACCCCGTTCACAATACAGTGTTTTTGTACTCACTCATAACTGAGTTCGGGCAGCGGGCCGCAGACAGGAGAGAATAGGCTTCGCCAACAATAGAACCCCTGATAAGGGCTGCTCAAAGAGATTAGACGACCATAGAATAACACGCCGAAGAGGGGCCAGAGGGGGCTGGGGGATAAGAGCTCGGTGCAGAGGCGCACCCGCTTGAAAAAGCGAGTGAAGCAAAAATGCTCGAAAAGGAAGCAAACCTCCGGCGCATAAGAATTAGCTGTGCCTCCTCCCCAGCAGCGCGGTGTTCGGCGCCACGGGAATCTATGGGTGCCTGCCTGTTGCACGCCGCTTAGCCGTTAAAAGCGGAAGGCGGTGTGTGTGTGTGCGCGGGAGGGGGGCAATTGGTGGAGGGGGGGGGGGGGGGGGGGGGACGTCGCACTTTGTAGAAGAAGCGAGCGATTCGACAGTGGCCAGGCTGGCCGTCCGCCGGGATGAGATAAGTGAGGCTAATCATCGGGGTCTCGAATTGCCGATGCGTGCGGACGTGAAAAGACGAAGACCGTCGAAGAATGCCGCTCGTTGCACGCATCAGTGGATTACCGTCCTCGTCGAGCGCAGGCCATTGCCGTGCTATGCTCCGTGGCCGAGCTACAAAGGAAGGTTGAACGTGTGCACGTCGGCGCAAATCTGTCGGTGGCATACCCGGCACAAGAACCGATCGCGTGTTCTGACGGTTCAGCTGCCGTAAACGTGTCACTGTGTATGCATACTGGCAGCTATAAGTGGTATGGACAGATGAGGGGCTAATGATTTGCATATTAAGGGCTGCTTGAAAGATACCAATTCTTTTGCTTTCAGTAGCCGAGTTCTGCTCCGCGTTGTATTTTCCATACACGATCTCTACCGCCGGTAAGTAGAACCATTACATGTCACCAATTTCTGTTGTGTTTATGATCGCAACCATCATTATCGTCAGTCAGGATAAGTTTGCTGGAAGAGAATGGCCGCTTCTAATGGTATTAACTTCCCCCTATCTTAAGCTCGCAGCAGCCACACTACATATCCCGCATACTTCATATCATCGTGAAAGATGCTGAACCTCTGCCGCACTCGATAACACTTTCGCCGTCTTCTTGAGCCCTTTTAACTCAGGAGAAGATTTAAGAAAGGGGACTTAGGGCTATGAAGCCAGGGAACAGTGTTTGGAATATTGGTTTTCCACATCGTTGTGAATGGGAAACCGGGAATACTGGCACAGAAATCCCTAATGGAGGTCCCACCCCATGGTGTAAATAACACTGCGAACATCCGTCATATTTGAAAATTTGCGTATGGGGTAACCAAGAACAGAAATGTACCGTGGAAAGTAATTGCGCAATGAGCACACAGCCGTGAACACAAGGGACAAACCATAATACAGTCTATACAGCACATTTTAAATGTGTAAGGGCAAGCGCTTGACATGGGTGCAACAAGTATACTTATATTACAACATTAACACTCCCTGCGTTGTTTTCTTTCCATACTTCCGCTTTCCGTCTGATTGTCACAACCGATTTTACATCCATTACCATGTCTTGAGCATACCCTTCCGTCAGTCGATATTTGTATCACAAATTATGCGATTTCTCTGTTTTCGTCAAGGGTCCTATGTCGCACGAAAGCCGGCGTCGACGTCGTTAGCCGCAAGCGAAAAATCCCTACCGAACAAAGAATTAATAAAATTCAGGAGCAGGTGAAAAATGTTCGGGTTGTTGCCAGGTTTCTCAGGGAGGTTTCCGTAAACAAGGCAAGTAATTGATCTGAAAAGATAATTGGGTTAGAATAGGTGGGGTTGGAAATCGAACCCAGCACCTTCGGAATGCGGGACGGGCACGCTACCATAAGCCGCAAAGGCTCTTGTTTTTATTGCCTGTTGCGGAAAGTATAAAAACACCCCCATCCTTGTCTGTTTTTTTTTCTGACGTCAAAGCTTATGAATTTTCATTTGTTAAGCCACTAGAGCTCGTTTTTGCAAGCTGACTAAAGGTGGATCTATCTATAACCCGCGTACTGTGCGATGTCAGTGCACGTTAAAGAACCCCAGGTGGTCGATATTTTCGGAGCCCTTCACAACGACGGCCTTCATAGCTTGAGCCGCTTTGAACGTTAAAACCCTCATAAAACATAAATCACTGTGACTTTAGTGAATTGTCTTAGTGATGTGTACTGAATAATTAGTGACATATGCATGAATAATTATGGGTATGCTAATTATAAAATAGACATTTATGAAGCAAGTCGTTGTGTGAATGTTAAGTAGGCGATGAGAACGGGACCCGATAAACCTATCGCGTTCTACGCTCAAAGGCGAAGCTTAAGCGTCCCTCAAGTTTTTGCCCACAGCACTTGTAAATGTGCCCATTGTCCTTTGTTAAAACACGATAACGCCCCTCAGAGCTTCATAGACGGGCACCCGAGTTAGTGCAAAATACGACCCCGGGGCTCACAATTTGGACGGATATATAGCCAGGCAGGAAACTCGTGCACAGGCGGGCAACCTAATCGCGTGGGCCGTCAGTGTGGGGACGCCCCGCTCAGCGATAACCTCGCGCGTACACACGCAGCCAATCGTGCTGGATTAACCGCTCGCCCGGACATAACGACGACGCAACCCTTTGCGGGTCACGTGCACTCTCACTAAAAGCAGAAAAGGTGGCGCGTGGCTAGCTGAGGCTGGCGCTGCGTTCTGTCTATCCATCCTGCACTGGCACCGTTTTTCTTTCATCGTTTCTTCGCCTTGCACCCAGTTTGTTTGCTCTAACTGAAAAGCACAGCGAAAGTACAAGACCGATTGCGAACTGACCCAGGATTAGCGGTGGTGCGCACTAGAAATTTTTCGTCGACGTGTATTGTCTATCCGACTGGAACCGTACTCAGACAAGGCATCAGAATAGCAACGAGTTTATAGAATTGGTTGCACTTGCGTTTCCTTGACTGGCCGGCACATAGTGCGCTACCTATTTTCGATAGGGATGCGATACGGTATACGATGCGACAAGATACGATAGAATACTCTAGGATACGACAGAATCAGTACGATATGATGGAACACGATATCGATATGACACGACAGACGAGGAGCCGGGATGAACAATTTTTACAAGAAAAAAAAAAAAAAAACCTTCGTGAATTCTGCCCTTGCCTAACCGAGGCTATCGAATCCTCCTCTACTACACTGCTTAATTTTAATGAGCAAAACTCAAGCTAGAACCAACGTCTTTATGAAAGGCTCAAGTTATACAGAGTGCTTGTGTGTACGCTCTGCTCCCATCTCACGTTCTGGCTTTTTATTTTGCGTGTGCGTACGTAAGTGCGCGCTCTTATCTATGCATTGAGTTTCAGATAGCCCGATTTAGACTATACATGCCTGTTCTCATTCAGGCACCCAACACAAACAAATGCCTTCCTTGGCACAAGTAGCCTTTACGCTTTTCATACTCTCGGGACTCAGCGATGGCGCAGGTTCATGCCACCTGCAGGTTATCTTCGCAGGCAACAAGAGTTGTCGGCAGCAGTGGTCGCCACTCTGCCAGCTCGCATTTTCCGTGGTAGCGGCAGCCTGGTTACTTTTGGTAGAGACGGTATACATACGAGTTCATTATATAGTGTACCGAAAAGTCCCCTTTCTTTCACAAGTGCCGCTTTCTGTACCAAAATATTTCCATACTACACATATGGTGCCATGAAGTTCACTCCATGGAGGGTCGAGCCAACTACAAGATATATTCTAAGTCGGATTTTCAATGCTTGCAGTGCCATGACCTACACGACCGTGTTACTGCACTGGTGTTTAAAATAAATGAGGGATTAGCGTCTTCAGCATCGACATTACTCAGCACGAAGTTTACTTGATTAACAGGTCACATAGGTACCCCAGGAAATGTAGAAACCAACGCGTACGTTTTCAACTACTGCAACAGTTGTAAGGAGTGACATGTATAATACTCTCTGAATTGTGACCATGCTTACAAATCAGCACAATTCAGTACAATTACTCCTTCTACAACATCTGATGAAGAAGACTAATTAGGAAGGTTGTATAGATCTATACATCACAAGTTGCGTTTTAGTACCCGTATTATGAAGTTTCCTCTTAGCGCTGACCACGCTTTTCATTTATCCGCGCGTATCGCGACTATCCCAGTGTATGTCACTTTCTAAGCCATAGACTTTTATTGGAAGTACATACAGGATGATTTCTTAATTTTATACGTAGAGCTACCCTGACATTACGCCTGCGATCACGAACCAATGGGCATCTTCTTTCAGTCCACCTTTAGCCCGAGCCGTGCAAGACTGTTTTGATGTCACATTGCATCTAGGCAAGCGCCCTTTCACTTTGGGAAAGCTGCCTGGGCCGTGGAATGAAGCATAACCGGTGAGAACTGCTGTGAAAGCTACAATGACTTTTTTGAGTGAAAATCATTCAACTATATTGCTACATGTCTTTTTTTTTTAATTTCAATCTTCTCCTTGCCGCTCAGGTTTTTGTTTGCTCTGATTCTTGTGTCCTCGTCGCCAGTGTTGGAAGCTGCTCAAGATCTCCAAACTTTGATTCCGCACCCAAAAGCCCGTATCCTACCATTGATTTTTTTTCTCGTATCCTAGCCTCATTTTGTTACTCTGCACCTGTGACCTGCGTTCATTACTGCTAGTCAGTCTTCTTACTTCTCGTGTGTCCGCAACGTCTTGAAAAAGGCTGCTTTCTCATTGTTTGGTTTCAAGTGTCTGAGTACTGACGCTAGGCTGCTATAACAGACTCACTTGTTCCATCTCGTAAGAGTTTGTATGATGTGGAGGGGCCTGTGACAAACGTTTTAGGCGTTGCTAATTGCATCTTAATTAATTAGTTAATTAACTAACTCATTCGCTCGCTCGCTTTCTCTCTCTTTCTACCAACAGGCTTAAGTTTGCGCGAGTTAATTACTACTGTTCTAATAGCATAGTTATACAACAAGGTGTGCCTCAAGGAACCATATTTAGACCACTGTTATTTATTGCGTATATAAATGATATCACTGATATTCCGGACTCACTCTGTCAGATAATGCTCGCCGATAACACCAATATATTTTTCGCCGATTGCTCCTGGCCTAAACTTCAAGTAAGGGTCAGTGATTATTTAAGCAGTTTAGAGAATCGGTTGATGCCAAACAAACAGGTTAAATCTTGCTAAATCTACTTAAGTAATACTGAGAAAATTAACACCACTAAAAAATGCAGCATAGTTATTAAATATATAATCTACTATGTTATAAGAATCCTCCCAATTCGCAAGAATCTAGGTGTCAGTTTAATGAGAACCTTTCGGGAACCGTGCTTTGACTTGGGTAAAACTGTAGTGTCTTTTTATAATGGCTAACTAAATAACCATTTGGTTCAAGATATCAATGCATTATGCTCCTTCTATACCAAACCATTATATTGTATTCTCATGTCGAGAACCACTACATGTGGAAATTTATAAAAGTTGCTTCTGGTAAAAAAAACAAAACAAAACGAAGTCCTTACAGCAATTAAGGCCTATTACTGCAGACAACGAGATCCACCCACAGAACTTTTATTCAAAAAATATGCCTTCTTCACACAGATCACTCCAGTATATTAATCATAACAGACAGTATGCTACTCTGACAAACCTGCCGCACAATATAATCTCAGAATATGAACACAATTCATAACTATCACGTAGACTAACTACGGAAAACAGAAATGACTTATCAGGTTTCTTGGTCATCAATAAAACTTCACTAAAACAGAAATTAGGATTCCGGACAACAGCGAAGGCATTTAAAACCAATGGAAAACAATACTTGATTGAGAGGTCTGTTTAGCTTTGTTTATCGGCTCGCTGTTTTTTTTTTAATTTGTAATATTTTCTGTGATTCAAATATTAGTAGCATGAAATATTTATTATCGTTGAATGCGCTCGTGTATGTTTTATTTCTGTGTGCACACAACTATATGTATTGCTTTTTTATTTGTGCTTTGCGAAGGCTTGTATAGATATTTTGTAATATGTTTATTTTATGCTTTCTCTGTGAACAGAAGAATGTAGCATGTCTATATCAAGGAGTCAAGACCCAGTCAGATTTATCGCCTTGTGCGTTGGCTTCCCCTTCCTTTTGAAAGAAACAAATACCAAAAGCCAAGCCAAGTTATCCTCTCACCCACGCATTTACTGCCTCACCTCCAGGCAAATGACATCTCTATAAGACCACGACAGCTTATAAATGTGATGTGCTGCCTTGTGAGCCACACTTGCATGACGGAGCTTCAAAATTCGTTCGTCATTTTTGCACTTCCACAGCTGGGGCATTTGACCGTTCTTTCAGCATGCGTTAGCGCGAGACCACTTTCTGGCCCCGATGTTCGCATTTTGATGGAGGCGATAGCGCGAGAAACAGCCGTGCACTGAGGCTTCTGTATACGTTGGAAACAACACTAGGTGGTGGCAACTACTGAGGAGGCTTCGTTTGTCGCGTTGACCACATAGCACAGGCAAAAACGCATTTCTTTTCCATGTAATTACCAATCAGAGCTATCACGGAACTTGAAAAGCGCAACAGATAAAATCAGTTCATTTTTGTATTCGCTTCGTTCGTGATATCAAAACTTGAATGATCTCCCACTGTGTACTCCACGACCGGAAGGATAACTCCAGAGACTACACTGGCTCCCTCAAAATTGCGTCCTTTGAGAACGACATGAAACTGCATTCCAAGCAAACCTGACTTAGTTAAGGATGAAAGCAAAAAATGGCCTGGCTTAGCTTATGGTTAAGCCTAGGATGCGAAGCATACCGCCGGCGGAGGCTGCGCGTCCGCAAGCGAGCGCACGAGTTGAGCCCCAGCTTTCACAGCTGTTGTGACGTCATATCACGTGGTGCGCCGATGTAGGTCAAGTGGTAGCTACGCGGCCGCGCGCGGCGCAGCAAGGAAGAGCTCGGTTGTGCGGCTAGTATGCTTCGCATAAAAACCGCGGAGCAATGCATGCGCCGCAGAGGGGCGCTAGCGAAGCTAACACGCGCATTCGAGACGTGTGTCCCGGGACGGAGGGACCCCGCCGACAGGGCTCGGCACGTGCTCTCTACGGGGAGCGTTTAAGCTGCGAGGCAAACTCGGACGGCTCTCCTGCAACGCATGGCTTCCGGCTCTGCAGGCCTTAATTGCGTCCGTTCGGGACTGGGGTCGTGTGTTGCTCTCCCAGTTTCGTATGGGGCGTCTGTACCTTTAGTCTCCGTCCTTTGTGCTGCTATTGGATTCAGTGTTCTTTATGCGGCGCTAAAATCTCCTTGGCTGTTAAAAAAAAAAAAATCGGAACAAAATCGCTAAGTTTATTCTGTTGAAGTGACATGTGCACGAACTCTCACCGGAAACGCTCGACATTCGACATTCGCGTTCGCCGGCCGAGCATGGAGATAAGACGCTGCACTGTGCTTTTTAAAACTGGTGCTTTGTTAAATAACAGCAGAACTGGTCTACTCTCCTGCAACTGCTCGTGTACTGCTTTAAAAAAAGAAACACGACAATGCGAGGTTGTGGCATACAAATAAACTATGCGCAGTGATGAAGCGAACGTGCTTTGTGGAGCAGTCAAAACCATGCTATGAAGGCACGCGCATTGTCGTAGCTCCTACTTGAAAGCTTCGTTGAAGAAAAAAAAAGGTATTCCGATGGGTATCACACAGTGTCAAATACACTAATGACCATGGATCATCTCCTTGCGTATACGTTGATGTTAAGACGAAAAAGGAAAAGGCAGACAGTTGTGAACATCCACTGTAGCAGCACTATCTGACAGACTCGTCTCGCATAATTAAGCACTTAAGTTATAGTTGAAATGCGGCTTAGAGTATTGTTGTTAAAAGTGGAACATTTGATATGAATCAGATATTTCCTACAATAAAAAATATAAGCTGTGCCCTCATTTCAGTACTTCACTTGGAGCTTTCTTGTTGATGCTCTATAAGTATATAACCCTTAAGCCTATCATTGATTTCAAATAAGAATAAAGTGCCCCTAAGCTCTATTCTTTATTTTTGTATAGATATAAAACGTCGCCAGATTATACAAATTGAACGTATACCATGTGTTCATAGACTCCACTTGCTATCTATTTTTTATTTTGCTACAGTATACTGAAACTATACTAGCTGATAGTCAGTTTTTCTCATTAACACTTGCTGTGCCAATAATTATTGTTAAGCCGCTGCGGAAGCTCGGTGGTTATAGCGCTCGGCTGCTGACTCGAAAGACGCCGGTTCGATCCCAGCCACAGCGGTCGAATTTCGATGGAGGCGAAATTCTAGAGGCCCGTGTACTGTGCGATGTCAATGCACGTTAAAGAACCCCAGGTGGTCAAAATTACCGGAGCCCTTAACTACGGCGTCCCTCATAGCCTGAGTAGTTTTGGGACGTTAAACCTTCATGAACGAATAATTGCGAACTCACAGGTTAAATTTCTACGGTTCACAGGCAGAGTGGATCGAATGACGAGGCTTCCCCGTTCAAACTGTGAAATTTTCGCATCGAACCCTGATATCCACTTGTTTCGGTAATCAATGAGCATACAAATATTCAATGCGTCATCGAGGGAAAGTATCAACGACCTAAAATGGCGGTGGTCACGTGCCCCGATTGAAACTGTACACAAGGCGCATGCGTCCTCCCATATATAAGGGGCCGCCGTTCGCCATCAATGGGGAGGCAGCCAGAAGACGAGGCAGCGTGGCCACGGGCGACAGTCGAGCGGCGCATCCGGGAATCGCTCGCACGCACGCGCACCAACTCATCCAGCGCGCGCGGTGGACTTTGACGAACTCCTCGCGACGAGACTCGTGGAAATGTTTGCGTTCCCATGGCCCTTGACATCCCCGCCGGCTGTGAGGGCGGGTGGGCACTGCCCTGTTTTGACGGCGGCGCATTCATGAGGTCGGCTGCCTCCTCTCTTGCCGTGGGTCTCGGCTGCATGCTTTCGGGCAGGAGCCCCGTTGACATAAAGCGGCCAGCTCGGCATTGCATGCGAGCAGGGCCGACACCTCCCCACGAGGCTTAGCAGTCACGTGGTGCCCATAGAGAGAGAGGGAGGTCATGGTTCTGTGAGTGGAACCCTTGGCTGCGGGCGCGAGCGCCCCGTGTTTAACCTCTGCGTTGATGGCCTGAGCAGTGCTTCTAACAGCGTGCGCTAGGTTTACGGCCGGCTGCGTTTTTGTACGTCTCTGCTTCTTACGTGCAAAGGGCCTGTTTAAACAAGCGCCGTCCCCCTCTCTCTTTCTTTCACTGTCGTCTGAATGACGTCAGCGAGAAAGAGGAAGACGTGGGGAATGCATCGGGAACGTGTGACTGCCATCCTTTGCCTTTCGCTTGCTTGAGTATGACAAGAAGTGACGAACGGGGAGAAGGGGTCGAACCCTTTGCCTCAATACGTGCTGCGGCTTGCGCGCTGGCTAATAAGAGGAAGAGACATAGAAGAACGTTGTTGCTGAAAAGACTAAAATTACCTCCAGACTGCATCTAATGAACGGAGTCAGTTTTCAGATGCCTAAGGTGGGATAGTGGTGGTTGTGGTTGGGAGGGAGCATTTGCATGCCGAAATCTTCTAACCATCTCCGCTCTCTTGGGTTTTAAATTTACTGTGCGAAGTTTTCATGTTATTTTACTTGACTGTTCTTCAACACACACCCTTTGTTAAACACTGTTGGTTAACAAAGGGTTGTTAACCATTGTTGTCGCAAGAGAACAGCAGTTCACAATTGGTAGTTAGGTGCTGGAAGTGGTAAGGGAATCCTTCTACTTAGGGCAAGTAGTGGCCGCTGATCCGGATTATTAGAGGGAAATAACTAGAAAAATAAGAATTGGGTGGACAGCATATGGCAGGTTCTCTGAGATGATGAATGGTAGTTTACCACTATTCCTCAAGGAAAAAGTATGCAACCGCCGAATCTTACCGGTAGTCACTTATGGGGCGGGAACTTGGCGGCTAACGAAAAGGGTTAAGCTTAAGTTAAGTAGAACGCAGCGAGCAATGGAAAGAAAAAATATAGATGTACCGTTAAGAGATCGGAAGCGGGCGGAGTGGGTGAGGGAACAAACGTGGTTTGGTGACATCCTAGTCGAAATCAAGAGGAAGGAATGGGCTTGAGCAGGTAATGTAATGCGAAGGCAAGGTAACCAGTTCTCCTTAAAAGTAACGGAGTGGATTCCAAGAGAAGGCAAGTGTGGTAAGGTGCGGCAGAAAGTTAGCAAAAGAAGGCAAGCGTAGCAGGGTGCGTCAGAGAGTTATGTGGGCGGATGAGCTTAAGAAGTTTGCGGGGATAAGTTGGCCGCAGCTGGAAAAGGACAGGGTTAATTGGAGAGACATATGAGAGGCATTTGCTCTGCAGTGGGCTTATGATTATGGTGATGGTCTCAAATATTTTATTTATCAGAACTACAGTCTGGGTTATGCTGTGTGCAGGGCTGGATAAGTTCAGGCAGATTTCGGCCGCTGTAGGAATTATATTCCTTGCACAGGCGTTTCCTTGTCCTTCGTGTAAGCCCTGTCCCACCCCCTTCCCATCCACACATTCCATCGCACACATCTATGAAATCAATCGGAAGCTGACTGCGCTACTTTTAAACTATTTTACAGCCTTTTGTAATTTTGAATGTTAAGAGGTGAAAAATGAGTGCGCCTCACCGTATTTTTTTTGCTTACCAAATCAAGAGACCTCATCTTCACTGCCCTTTCAAACACGCATGCAGTGCTCTCACGACGAGGCGCCTCCCGCCGCATTTTTCGCCAATTTTTGTCATCCCCAAGGCGCGCGACCCCCAGGCACGGGCGCGGTACGTTCCTGTCACCGCGTCAGATTTCAGCGCGGCCTCAGCGCCGTTTCCCCCGACTGTCCAGATTAGCACTCTCTCTCTCTGTGCAAGAGAAGGAAGCGCGGCCGGGGGCCCGTCAGACTTCGCGCACTTTCACCCGTGCGCCTTATTTCTTCTTTCCTGCCCGCCTTCGACTGCTGTTTGGCTCGCTGTACAGCAACTCCGACAGACGTTCGCGTGCTTGCGATCCTGCTGCCCCGGGGTGTACGGAACGGCCGACTGTCTCCACACGTGGGTCCGTTAGGCACAAGGCGCGCCTTATGCAGTACGCACATACCAAGGCTCTATCTATACAAGGCTGTTTAAGGGCGTCGTCCCCGCCGTAAAGCGTGCTCGGTGTACCTCAAGCGGGGAACGCGCTTTTTGTGACGTAAACGTGACAGAGTAAAGAACGAGAAAGGAAAAGATGTAATGCGGCGTCGCTTTCTTCCTCATTTCCTCGGAAAAGCGTTGGCGTCGAGCGCATTGCTCGGAGGGCAGAGTTTGAGGCGGCTGTCAGCTGCGCTATTGAAGAGCAAAGAAATCGAAGGGAGGGTCCGTCTGGGGAGCGATAGAGATGCCGCCTCTTCGAAGGCGCGTCCGAGTCAGCCTACGCGTGCGGGTGGGATAGCTCACTCCCCTGGCGCAAGAGCGCGAGCAAACAGTCGTGGGAGGATTCGCCATTCGTCTATATACGGCCGAATAAGCTTCGTCGCTGGCGTTAGCCTCAGGCACTGCTCTTGTCACAAACGCACCCCTTACTTCCCTCCCGCCTCTCATTTCCTCTTATATGGGCCTGTTGTACTGAATTGTGACGCCATGATCGATTAAGGCTGTGAAAGGAAGTGCGAAGAAATCGTTAGTGAAGCGTATTACTTTCAAAAGCGGAACCAAGGTTCTTTTACGCTTTGAGTGCTTCTCTTTGTCTCACTGACGAGCACCGTTTTATGGCTGATTTCTCAAATAAAAGCGGTGTTCGGCGATGTGTGTGCGCAACTTCACAGCGTAGTAAACAATGCGTTTAATTGCGGAGAGTAATTATTTCGCGAATTTGGACAAGCCGCATGGCTTGCTTAGCATTTAGCAATTGTGCCCAGGTGAATCAGTCATTTTACTTGCGAATGTATGTGTTTATATTTTCCTCATAGTAGGTATGCATATTAATGGCGGACACGAGTAATAATAAAAACATGGCCAAAAGAACACACGAAAAATTTATGAAAACATTACAGGTTGTTTATAGCTTTCCGTTAAGAACGCATAGAGCCGCGCGTAGCCGGCCTGCTGTGCTAGTGGCATACGGTGCTCCTAAGCACTAGCTACTTCAGCCAGCTTTTCATGAAACTACTCATACAGGAGCAGACAAGGGAAGGGAAAAGAGAGGGGCTTATTATGACACACATGACGGAAGCCAACAGTCACCAAAACCATATCGGGGATGTTTTTTTTAAATTTGTGGTGTTCATCGACGGAAGAATGGCAGGGTAGTTAATATTTTTGTAAATATAATTGATTGAAACAAAAATCCACTTCGGCGGAATGTCTTTGCTCGATTTCGCTACAGGCCATTCACAAATGGTGCCTTTTGTACTGAAGGCACGTTGATATATTAGCTCTTAAATAGCAAGATAATGAATAATACCACAGTAATTTTATAGTTTTGAATGAGCGTTCGTCTTAACTTCAGACATGTTATGACCCTTTGGCCTTTCTAAAAAAAATGGCGCCTCTCCCGTAACCGAGAGTAGAGTAAGCATGAAATGTTTACGGGCCTAACACAGTCTCCATTGCTCGGCTTAAGCAGCTGTGACGGTGGCGGCATTGAAATCCAGGACGATGCAGAAGCGTACGCGGGCACGACGAGACGCAGGCCTGACAAGAATGTATATGCAGCGCGTTCGAATACTCCGCGAGCGTGTATACATCTGCCTGCCAGAGGGGGAAAGGGCTTGAAGGCCAAGCGGCCGGTCTTTTACATGCGTGAGTGTGGGACCGCAGCGCCATCCTTGGGGAGGGAGCGAAAGTTTTCCGCCGAAAGCCCTTCTCGCCCTCTTTCCCTAAGCGGCCTTCTCTCAAAGCCCCTAACAGATCACGTATGACAACGAAGTGTATTGTGGCATGTATGTGCTTTTTCCACGCGTTATTAGAAATCGGAAATTATAATTCCGTGCATTATGAAATGCACAGCTCGACTGATATCTTGATAAACATTGATAAACATTGGCAGCAGTTACTTTTTGTGACTCGTTTGGAGAGCAACCGGCGTTTGTATGCCGGTCCCGTAGGAGGGCTTAGAGAGTCTCGTTGAATCTCGTTAAGTCTCGTACGGTGCCCGGATGTTCTCGTTTCAGAGCCCGGATGAGTGGAATTCAGTGCCCGGATGAGTGGATTTCAGTGCCCGGATGATGGCTCTCGGTCTCGGCGTGACGTCACCACAATGCCGACAACGGGAGCTAAAAGCATTTCATGCTTAATATCACAACGTGGTTCAGTACTCCTCGCTGCCTGCAGCGGAAGCTATGGAAAGCTACAGGGAGCATCACTGAGCTTCACTAAGTGAGGAGCCACCACCCTCCACCTCCACCTTCCAGAAGCAGCACCCACAAACCACCTATCCACTACATTCCCCTAGCTAGGGGGCTGAGCACACAGCCACTGCCACCCTCGATACACATTGTACCCTCCAGATCCGCCACCAACCACTCAACCCCCCGACTCTACCCTCCAGAAGCGCAAGAAGCCAGATTGAATATTCAAAAGAAGGTGGGCGGGTGGGTTTTGGGTGGCGCATTTGGATAATGGAGGTGGGTGTATGGATGGATGGATGGATAGGATCGCCCCCTTTGAAACGGGGTGGTGGCAATTGCCACCATGCTCAGCTTTTCTTTATTTATTATTTTTTTTGTTTACTGTGTTGGCAATTCTCATTAAGATTCTCCATCACCTTTGCCTACGGTTTCCTACTATTCTAACCTTATGCCACATCTCTGCTTTTCAGCCACCAATCCTCCAATCGCTTTTTGCTGACTTCCACTGCAGATTTATTTATATGACCGTTGTTATCTTTAAACCCTAGGGCCTCAGAAAAAGTGACTGTGCCTGCATCGACATCCGGATGGATACCATCACATTTGATTATGAGGTGTTCAATTGTTTCCACAGATCTACCACACACTGCACATGTGTCATCTTCTTCGTTAAATTTCTTTTTGTAGCTGCGCGTTCTAAGACACCCTGATCTAGCTTCAAAAAGTAGGGCACTGCCTCTTGAGTTATCATAGAAAAATTCTTTCCTGAGCTGCCTTTTCCAGAATCGATATAGTTCTACACTATGTTTCTTTTCCATTGAATTCATCCAATTTTTAACTTCCCCGTTTTTGACCTGTCGTTTAATGCTCTTTCTTTCTCCGTCCTCATGACCGGCATACTTACTGGTTAGTTTTCTAGTTCTTTTCCGCCACTGTGAGTCAACGTTCTTTCTGTATAAATATTTAAACACCTTGAGCAGCACACCCAGCGCCCCTAGGGGTTGGCTTCCGGGCACCTTCCGAGCACCCTGTAGATGCACCTCTGATCACCTGACAGACCATCGTTGCACGAAGGCTCAGGGTGGGCATAGTGCGAAAGCCATCTGCCCTTCAGACGCATCAGCCACCTTTTCGCCTCACCACACCGCCCTGCAGCTAGACGTCTGCCCTCAATCCACCTTCGCTCACCTTCATCGTCCAGAAAACCTTCTGTAGCGTGTGTGAAGTCCCAGCTTAGAGTAAAAATGTCTGGCCGTGCCTTGCGTTTGTATGCATGCCAACTCACGTGTCATTGTAAGTTTGCATAGCATGAATTATTACCATTGAGATAATTCTTTCCAGAAGCTAGCACATTTTTGGCCACGACAAAATGCCTCTTGAAAAAGTAGAAAGGAAACAAAAATACGCTCACGATATAAACAAGTAAACTGTCTTCGTGGCATGTTTGACAGATGTAATTGGCTTAGGAGCATAGGCCGGGTAAATCCGGACTGCTTCAAATTAAGCCCAAGCGCGGCTGGACCTGAGGCGGATTTCTTTCCGCATTGACTTCTCAAACGTCATTCACGATTAGGCTTAGCGCACCCGGGGAACGCAGCGCGGAAAAACAGGCGGGCGACCCGCAGTGCGGTGGCGCGGCTTGGCTTGGATTACGCCGGCACTCTTCAGGCCGGATTACGGAGCCAAAACTGGCAGACGGAGCCAAAAACGGCGCCGTCCGCGTGCGTGCGGCAGTCTGCGTTACAGCTTGAACACTGAAGGCGGATGACATCCGGGGAAATAAATGCTGCCTTCTCAAATTTTCGAGCGGCTTGGGGGCTGCGTTATGGGAGACGATGCCCGAGAAGAGCTGTTGTTTACATGGCATGGTAAAAACGCACCAAGCTTCAGGAGGATTCGCAGTTCCGCCGAAAATGGAGCCTATTATGAGAGTTCTCGCATCGACATTCGTGTTAGACCGGTTTCTACCGCATGCAGTGCATTTAAAGGGATCCAAGCATGCGCTTTTTCGCGGGTGGAGGAATGTGTTTGGTGGACCGATACAGGGATTATATGGAACCTATTTGGTAGGCTGCGCTCCTAAACAGTTGTCATTGCCCTCGAAGGAATTCATGTCGTTTCTTCTTCTTCTACGCTTCTTCGCACGGCCCACTCATCAACAGCGACGTTTTTATATATAGCGACGACTGGGGATGGTTGGTCGGTCTTGTTGGATCGAACTCTGCTAACTTCGACTAATTTGGGGGAGGACAGAGAATAAAAACAGGAAGAGCGCTTACTTTGAACTGTCTAATTTTCAGTGAGGTATAAGGCTTCTTATAGGAAAAAAGAGAGAATTTTGGGATTGTTGAGCAATGGCGTAATACTTTCAATGGCCGGGAATTCACCTTCGAGGTAGCTAACAATTCTTTCCTGCAGTTTCTCGACGTCCAGATCAAGTTAAATGCCTCGCATACAGGTTGGATTTACGAGACAAGAAGCGAAAAAGGCGTCGTGAAGTTACATTCCGGGCACTCCAAGATCGTGAAAAGAAGTGGCGCAATGTTGTGCTTGAAACAGTTCGTTTAAAAATCCTTCCCATATAAAGTCTGTGAAAATCTTGAAATTCAGGTGCAAAGGTTGGAAATCAGTGGATTAAGAAAAGATTTTATAACGTGAATCGCAGCAAGCTTTCTCAAATAAATAAGGGTAGGAAGCCGAGCAGAAGCCAAAAGCAGAGAAAAGAAGCTTGATATGGGGTCCGGCTGTTATACCAAATGTGCGCAATGTGCAACATCGGCTGGAAAAGATAGTTGAAAAGTACGGTATCCTTGTGATGTTCTCGACGCCAGTCAAGATGGCAGAGCTCTGCAAAAATATAAACTCGCATCATGACAGGCATAAGAAGGAAAGCGAGATTCAAGCTCAAGAATTTGTTCGTATACTGCGTGCAAGGCGTCACAACCGTACGGCAAGCATCACAGCCATGAAATCTAACGTGTCACTCCCACCGTTACAATCTCGCCGTAAAATTGGTCGCCTAACACTATTTCACAAGCTATATCATCACGTTACGCTTCACGATTATTTCATATCACCCCCAGAATATATTTCACGTCACATCGATCACCGCCACAAGGTTGGCATCCCAACATGCCACACCAAATCATCTTTTCAGTCATATCTTCCTCGCACATCTGTGGAATGGAACCGCCTTCCCCCCGATATTGCAGCCATTGCAGATAACAAAACCTTTCACGACGCATTAACTAACATTGTTTATTCTGAAAGAAGTTGATCATGTGTTATATCTGTTTCCACTGTGTTATGTACATTGATTTTATGTTATTTACGCTTTTTGAATGTTGTTTATCTGGAGAAAATTTATTTTGTACTACCTGTTTTCACTGTATTATATTCATTGTTCTTTATCCTAATTAACCCACTCCCCTCTGTAATGCCTTTGACCCTGAGGGTACAATAAATAAATAAAAAAAATAAATAAGCATTTACAAAATCCCACCGACATTCCACTGCGCGAGCATGCGCGTGTGTGTAAAGATCATATAACGCATCCCGGACAACTGGCGGCACATAGTGCGAAGTACACCTTCGAAAGCAGAAGCCCCCAATTTTCGGAAAAACAAGCGTAATCGAAAATTGGAAAAACAGGAAATTAAGATAAAAAATTGAAGCCTTTCTATGACGTCTGGTAAAGAGGACTAATATGTAAGCAGCCCTTGCAAGAAAGAATTCTGTTATCTGGAATCAAATAGTCAAGACCACCGCAACAACAACAAAGCACCCCCATAAATTCGCCCATGTGACTGTTGTGAGGTAATGTCATTGTTCCTCGGGGAAAACAATGGTTTCCCATCTGTGCCCCGTCAGTAACGTTGTGATCGGCAGTAAAAATGTAAGCACTGCATGCAACTGCGGACACTGCTTTTATGAGAGCCCCCTATTTGTTAGATTTTGTTTGGTTAGCGTTGCCGTTGTGGCAGACTGATTTAAAATCAGTGTGAGGGGCCTTCTTCTTACGCTAGCCGTGGCAGGGCTGATGATGATAATTAGGATGACAATGCATTTGCGAGGAAGAAGTCTGTGCATCCTGGGCACTGTTTCTCGTGACCTCAGAGCATCTTGTGTAACGTATACTGAGCTGCCTCGAAGCCACAGGAAGCACAACGTCAACAGTGCGCGTGTTGCTTTACTTTTTCAGTAAAAAATAAAGTGACTTCTTTGCTGCGGCCGTTTAGTTAGCATGTGAAAAACAAGGGGGAAATCCTTTAAAACGAAGCGCATATTTAACAATATTGTTGCTTCACGAAATATTTTACTTACTCGATGACAAAATCTTTGCAGGTGCAGCGCACTCGTTCTTAAGTATTTTATTCACTGATGTAAATGTGTATACAGAGTGTTTCAGGGAAGATTTTCCACAATTTTTAAATATAGACTTCTTTTAATTAGAAGAGCGCTTTTTATATCACAGCATTTTCAGCGGTTTACTACACCAGAATACGGCCAAGACGTGTTAACTAGCAGGCTGGTTTACCAAAATTGAATAGTTTGCCTTTTTACTAATACTCTTAGAACATTTAATTATTGAGAGGTGTGTAGCCCTGTGTCAGCAATATCCGTATCAGTTTTTTGAATTTCAAAATCACGGTTACACCGGCGCTGTGGCCAAACAAAATTTGGCTACCTTGCGTAAAATAGATGCGCTTTCGAGAAGCACGAACGCAAAGCAACCTCGCCAGTGCACGTAGCTCATCGAACTACTGAAATCTGTTGGGCCACAGAGACGAAAGGTGACCGCCTTTTCAAAATTCTAAAAACTACACACCTCTCAGTGATTAGCAGTCTTAGCTGTATTCTGATGTACTACAGCGCTGACAATGCTATGCCGAGAAAAGTGCTCCTCTCACTCAGAACGGCCATTGTAAAAAATTGTGGAAAGTATCAAATGAAACACCCTTTATAGCCCTCTTGAACAGTATGCATTACAAGTAGTCACTTATGTGATTCAAGCGTAGCTGCCGAAAAACAGCTCATTACATTTTGATTCTATAGCAGGGATCATCTCTTCAGACCGCATTTATTTATTAATCAGGTCTACTTATCGTAAAAAAAAAACGCTTCCTGACATCTGTACAGCAATACTTAAAAAAAAAAGAAAATCTTGTTTGGCCAACAATGACTGTCGGCTTTTTTTAAACGGATCTATAAATATTTAAAACTATATAAAACTGTTTTTACGCTGGATTGTAAACAGATGATTTACATACACTGCCACACTAACGACGTTTCTTGTCCCTGTATCTATACTCTTTCGGCGAAAAAAAAAAGCTGAACATTGTTACAAAGGCAGAACTTTTCTGTGTGTTCCATATCACGTGCACAGCGACTACTTGCCAAATGATAGTTTAATTTTGCTTTTGAAGTTGGGGCAAAAAAAGAAATTCGCGTGTAACGCCTACCTTATGTGATGCCCCGAATCAGGAGCCTTTAAGGGTGAATAGTACTAACAGAGTAAGAACAAGAGAACTTTTCTGTGTGTTCCATATCACGTGCACAGCGACTACTTGCCAAATGATAGTTTAATTTTGCTTTTGAAGTTGGGGCACAAAAAGAAATTCGCGTGTAACGCCTACCTTATGTGATGCCCCGAATCAGGAGCCTTTAAGGGTGAATAGTACTAACAGAGTAAGAACAAGAGATGCTTACAAAATGTCCGTAAGCTTATAAGGTGCAGCGTCGTATTCTTGCACACTTTGAAAGGGCGTTGTGAGCCAATTGAAAATGAGTTTACTGGTTTGATGTTGTGCTTATTTCTGTGCGTATGAGCTAGAAGTTTACAACAAGCCCATCAGCGCATGAGAAGTGTCTATTCCTTGGTCAAAGCGGTCTCTTTCCTGCTTTGGAGCTGAATAGGCCCGAATTAAAGCTGTAGTTTGTGAAAAATTATTGTAACGGATGTATAATTATTGAGGCGCACGTTGTAAAACCTTGACATTAATAAACACATTTTTGCTTATTATACCTTCCTCAGCTTTTCCTGCTGAAGAAGTATTTGCGTTTCGCTTTGTTCGTTAACAAGAAATCCTAATTTTAAGGAGTGGATGAACATTAAATGAGCATGAATAAGATGTTTTGATATCAGCAAAAACAGCACACATCTGGTTGCACGTTAGAACCTTCTGTGGCGATAAATTTGGCGATAACAGACAGCACCCAGAACATACTATAGGATTTTCTCTCGAATTCGGTTTGGGGGCATATAAGTGTTCTTGCAGCTCAAAGCAATGAGTTCATTCTTAATCTGCTTCGGCCAAAACGCAGCCACGCTGCCCAACTCTAGAAGCACACAGTTTAACATCCTCGGTATTTATTTTTTTTACCGTCAGGATAGAGTTGTATATAAAGAGAAGAGGGGCAAAAACAAAGGCTAACGGCAAAAACTCAGTACTGAAGATACAAAAAACAGAATACAAAAAACGATGACATCTCAAGTACAGGTCAGAGGCAAACATGGAAAATAACGCAGACTAAAAGTAATTTTCCTAGAAGTGTCAGATGGCAGTTCAAATAGAAGTAAAAATACAGTGCGTAAGAAAAAGAATTACGTCGAACATACCGATAATCGGAACAATAACATAAAAAGTAAGAATTTGAACTGAAATTTTAAAGCTATTTGCACATGCTATGCTTGTAAGTGGCTCGGGTAAGTTATTCCAATTTTTGCTAGTTCGAGGAAGGAAATTTTTGTTGATGGTTAAGGTGAGATGAAATGTATGGTGGGGCTTTAAATCCAGGAGAACGTAAATATAGGTTGTGATAATACATTTTATGAAACGGACACAGGCGAGATGCTTTTCTGCGAGTGGACTGTGCGGAAGGACTGTTGCGCAGGGAGTAACATTATCCGACGCAAGTGTTGGTTTGAGTATCAAATATTTAGTTTATGTTACTCATAAAAATGGCTGGCCCCTTAAGAAATCCAGACCAAACCGTTTTGTTTTAATTTGACCGCTTCTTGTTGCGAAACGCCCATCACTAAGTAGAAAAGGCGTGCAAATTATTCGGGAGTTGCATTTGGCCGCTAAAATAGTCTCAGTGTTCTTGTTCGCCATTTTTGCTTAGTTTTCATTTTTTGTAATGTTACATAAGGAAATATTTGAGAAAATAAAAAAGTCGGCTTCCTTTCTTTAAAGCTCACGACAGCAGCCCAGTCTGACTGACAAATCACGCCTGTGTCATCCTACATGTTCGCCTATAGCATTTATGCCATAATTTTCAGCTGATTGCAAAGCTTCAGCTTAAGCTCATTGAAGCTTTTGACCTAAATAGTCTCAGACAAAGCAGTTTGAGGGAAAAACGATTAATAGCCTTATAATTAGTTCTGGTGTTCTTTGAAATCTAGTACACTGTTAGAAAACCATCGGTGTCTGCTGCGCGAGCTTTCATCGAAACAATTTATTGTGCAAATTTTGACCGCATACTGACTTCGTTATAAAAAGAGGTGGAAGTGAACACAAGAATACTAATTTTACGCGAATAAGCGAAGCATTCCTAATTACGCATTAGCTATTGTAGATGAACACTTCAATGCCGATGTATGCTTTCGCTACGTAACCTCTTGAGCAGCTTTTAAGTTACTCTAGAATGATAGCTTTACGCTGAAAAAAATAATTATTATTATCACAGTGGCTGCGAAAAGCATGTAGGCTCGAACAAAATTATAAATAAAAAAAGACATCAATATTCCCAATATGTACAAATTTGGCCACTCTGTCATATTTCAATATAAACAGCTATCTTAGATCGAATAGTGGTATTTGTCAATTTAAATGCCTAAGAATGCTTTGTAAGTGGTTGCACATCTGTTTAATCACTGATAAATCTGATGGAAAGACTACAGGGGTTTGAATCACTGTCTTCTCGTAGGGAATTGCGCAAGTCGAAGACAGAGGAGTCTGATTAGAGGTGCACAGCTTGCGAACATGTAGATGCTCGTAAGCAACGATCGAGAACTTTAGAGCAAGGCACACTCCATCTGCTGGTTGAGAGCGTTATACTAGCGCATATGAAGCTCGGAGGAACCCCCGGTTTCGAAACAACCAAGGCTTGCGTGAATTTTTCCCTAATTATCTGGCACCTTTATGCTATTTGAGAAATTGATAGAAGTTAATTATTATGCTCGTCGAAATATTACGACTTATTTTACAAATTTCAATTTGAGCTTTGGTTCTTCAAAAAATGTCTGCAGAATCCACTCTCATTCGACAGCAGTCAAAACCTTGTCCGCCATTTTTCTTTGTCACGTGACTTGAAGTATTAAAGCAATACGCAGTTCAGTGTGATTTCTTCTGAGCATTAATGGCGTCGCCGGGGTTTCAGAGAACGCTCATAAAACAAAATGTCTGTTTTGCTTGAAGTAGATTCGTGGTTGATTTTGTTTCGTTCTCTGAAAGCACATGCAGCTGATTTCTATATTTGGATTTCGTAACCATATGCTTAAAAGTTAAACATTTTTGGACATTCTAACAAAGATTTCGGGACCCAAGTTTTGTCTGTGAGTCATAAATGCTGCATATTTAAAACAGGGCGTTGACGCAACGTCCTAGCGAATTTATCAATGCTTAACCATGTATTCAGACTGAAAAAATTCTGTTGGCGGGAAAATATGGCTCGTGTAATCTTTCAGGAACACCCAAACTGGTCTGCACATGTCGCAAAAGTTCGAACAGATATCTCAAGAACGATTGGGCTCACCTATAAACTACAGGATTTGCTACCACCATGGTTAAAAAAGCAATTGTATTATGCTCTAATACACACCCGTCTGCACTACTGTCTTCATGAATGGGGTACGACCACAAAAACAAATTTAGGGAACCTACATGTACTACAGAAACATTTTCTGCGCCAAATAGAAAATATCCCGCACCGAACTCACTCAGCCCCGTTATTCCGAAAACACCGAATCCTGACTATCACAAACATCCTATGTAAAAAACTAGCAGTAGCTATATACACTCAAATCAAATAGAATGCATCTTCGGTCATAGAGAAATATGTCCATAAAGAAGACATGTATAATCTCCGGCATACCATTTATAACAAAGACAGGATTCGTACAAACTACGGAACACAAAAGTTAACAGATCAGATTCCTGACTTCTTGAATAAGCACGCCATGGTTATGAATATCATTACTGACAGTTCTTCAGCTCAAGCCTTAAAAAAAAAAAAAACATTAACACATATTTTTTGAGCACACAATTTTGACTATTTCCTTTTTTTTCTGGGTTCCAAGTAAACACCGGATGGTTTTTGTTGTGAGTAATGTCCTTGACTCTTTGGTTGTTTTTAAATAAATTCCAGGTTCACATTCGAAATGTCTGCCCGTGAAGTCATCGATTCTTCGAAAGACAGCACCAAAAAAGAATTTTTCTCGTTCAGCTTTGGCTGGAAGATGAGTAGATATATTTCCAGTATGAAAATTTGAATGCGCTTGTGTCTTGCGTTGAACTTCCTTAAATTTCGCACTCAAAAGGTGCCGCAGTGCAACGCGCGGGTCATGGGCGACGCAGCTTTTAGCCGATGTAGGCAACCGCCGGCCGCATTCAGTCACAAACATTTAGCACCACTTAGCCTGCCTCTTTTGAGCAGCCAGTTCTTTTCGCTAATAGCTATGTTAATACCACATCACGGTGTGTAGCCAGTTCTTTTCGCTAATAGCTATGTTAATACCACATCACGGTGTGTAGCCAGTTCTTTTCGCTAATAGCTATGTTAATACCACATCACGGTGTGTAATCGTGCTTATTTAATAAGCTTGCGGGGTGGGTTGGCACTGGTGAAAAGAAAATGTTAGTCACATGCCCTCGTTTATGTTTGTACCACGTGACTGCCGGCAAATAAAAAAACATAAACATGGTGCATGCTTCCCTCGGCATCTTTTTTTTTTTATTGCACTTAGTGCTGCACAACCCTTCACGTTAAGACCAGCTCTGCTCAGTAATCATTGAGTGATGAAAAGAAGCAGAAAGGTTTTTTTCCCAGCGCGCGCTGACTTTCCTTCGCCCTTAATATTCATCCCCGGCTCATCGTACAGGGAGTAACGCACATTAACAGGAGTGGGCCCTACCCGCCACGGTGGCTCAATGGTTACAGCGCTCGGCTGCTGGCCCAAAAGACGCGGGTTCGATCCCGGCCGCGGTGGTCGAATTTCGATGGAGGTGAAATTCTAGAGGCCCGTGTACTGTGCGATGTCAGTGCACGTTAAAGAATCGCCTGGTGGTCGAAATTTCTGGCGCCCTTCACTGCGGCGTCCCTCATAGCCTGAGTCGCTTTGGGACGTTAAGCCTCAATAAACCAACCAAATTAGGAGTGGGCCCTGTGTTAATGAGAACCATCTTGCCGAACACCGGAACCATGGCAGATTTCGTGCTGATTTCGAAGCCTGAAAGCAAAGTACCTAAAAAAAAAAACCCAACTTACTGTTGCTCGCTGTCTCGGAGCCGCTGTCCGTGCCCGCCGGTGAAGCGCATCTCGTGCCGGACTGGTAGACCACCGCGGCCGTCGACCGACGACGCTCATCAGCGCAAGGAGACTTGTCAAGTCCCAGGATGGCGTCGATCGAGTAGGCGTGTACAAGCCGGCGCTCGGCGCTCTTCGACGCCGGTTCCTTGATGTCACCGCCAGCGTCGCGAGCAGCCGCCGGCACCTCGTGCAACATGGCCCTCCTGCCAGTGACAGCACCGGTGGCAGCCAGCGCGGTCAGCGAGCAGCTCCCCAGCGCGACTCCCGCACGGCCGACGCGAAAAAACAGAAACGCACGCGCGCAACCAAGCCTGTAGTCGTCGTCGATTTTTCACACCGTTCAAAGTCCGCGTGCGGGGCCAAGCGATTTTGCCACCACCGTCGCCACTACCGCCGATGCTGGACACCCTTCCTTTCCTCTCCCGTATTCGGGAGAGAGGGGAGAGAGACGAGCCGCTCCGAAGGGAGGAGAAGTTGAAAGAAAAAACGGGAAAAACCCGAGATCAAACGCGCGCATCCGCCGACGCGCGCTTTCATTGGCTCTCTGTAATTACCCAATCGGGGGCGTCGCGTCACGCGTTCGTCTCGCCATTGAGCGGGCGCGGTACGCGTGACGTCACGGAGCGTTTTGGGGAGAGGGCGCCCCAGCGGCGCAACAACGGTCTGAGGCGCGCTCTTTTTGCTTGGTCCATGCTTTCCTTTGATCGCGCGCGCTGCACCGCGGTCGGCGTTGTTGGCGCTCGCTCGGCCGGAGTCGGCGTGTGTTCGTCTGTACCAGATGCGCCCAGGGTGCGGCCCGCTAGGCGATCACGTTTTGGCTTTTTGCACGCGCGCGCTCACACTTACGCTGCGCCGCTTCGGAAGCTTTTCTCTATCGTTAGTTGAGCTCGTTACCAGCTGGGTAATTTTCGCTTTAGTCTTTCTCCGATAATTTGCTTCTTTTGTTTGCTCCAGATCAGGAGTAGTGTGCAGCGCTCTCTGTTGTTCCTTCAGTGCGCCCCACATGCGCTGTTCCCCGCCGCTTAGCGCTGTTTGATTTGAAGCGCTTCGCCGTCTTCTGGAGAGGGAGTTTAGCGGGGGAAGTGGATAAATCGGACCAAGATTATCCGGACCTCTCTCTCACTCATTTGTTCGTTTTGTTTCTCTTGACAGGCCGCCTTGTACACCTCGTTCTCCCTTCTACTCTTCTTTCGCACCCCGGAGGCTTTGTTACTCGCTTTCCGGCGTTTTTCCGCACCACTTTGGAGAGCACACGCCTCTTCTCCACCCTCTTTCGCGCCCTTCCTGCTTTCCCCAGATGATACTTTACGCTTTTGTTTGGTTCCCTACTGGCGCGAAAGAGGTCCCTAGTTGTTTAGTTCTTGGTTTTGGCAGTTTTTGCGTTATTCTCCTAGGACGGTGGTGGATGGTCTGCAAAAGCAAGTGTGTTCAGCTATTGTCGTTGTTCTTTTCTTTTCTCTTCTTTTTTTTTCTTTCTCCGCGCTAAAGCACTGGCTCGCCGTAGGAGAGGCGAAAACGAGCAGCTTGTTGGCCGGGGGTGACCACACACGCCTCGAAAAAGGTTATCAATTAAACGACCTGCAGGCCACGACAAAATTAATAAGAGCCGCAGGCGCGTGACAGGAGAGACCGTATGCTGGCTCTGTGCTGTTGTACACATACCGCGCTGGTACAAACAACGATAGTTCCCCTTGCTTTTCTTACGCTGCAATATCCGTAATTAGAGTGGAGGCATGCAAAGTCTATTTTGTAGTTCGCGTCGCCTCGGTGGATTATTACGAGGAAGAAAGAGAAAGAATGGAAGCTTATTGAGGGAGACGTGGCGGTCACGTACGCGCCCTCTTGCGTGACAACAAAAGCAGGATTTTGTTTTTAATTCTATGACGCTTTATCAAGTCCCAAGTAGCGGACCATGTTTCAGAGGAACCACGTTTGTCTTAATGTCGGACTAATTTTCTGCGCACTGCTTCTGTTTCTCGAGTAGCTGGTAGTCTGCACTTTGAGTGCTTACTTATACTTTGCGTTGAGACCTCAGGAAATAAAAGCCGACAGTGAAGAAACTAAGAAACCTCCGGCAGGTGTGTAGACTTTTAAACTGTGAACGAGTTCACGCGAAGATGACTGACAACGCTGTCCTGAACATGATCTAATATGAAAGCGCGGACTTAGTCAATATCCTTAATAAGTGTGCACCCGTGAAGCTCAAAGGAAACGAGAGCAAAGACTGACCCTAAAGATAGTACTAGGTAAGCCGAGAGGAAGCGCGAACATCGGGAAGGTCCTCAGTTCCTAGCTATAGAGGTAGAAGCTTCTCGACGATGAAGACAAGCGACTCATATGATGGCGCTACGCGGGCATTTATTTACTTACCCTGAAAACCCTAAGCTGGCATTACATAGGAAGGGGGAACAAAATGGAATCTTGCAAATTGTCACTCATACGCACTTCGCCGCAGTCAACAACCAGCATAAATGAAAAAAAAAAACTTTGAAAATAAACATGATATCATGAGAAGAAAAAAACTGCTCAGCCCTCAACGGCGTACATGGAAAGAACACTCTGAGAAGAAATATTCTATCAAAACGACAAAAGAATATTTAAAATGGCAACGTTTCAAGGGCTGTAACAGAGGAAGAGTGGTAAGCGATCGTAGCTACCTCTCCGGGCAAGTTGTTCCAATCCGAAATGGCAAACGAGGAATGTTAGTTGAATATTTAAACTAGTTGGTGCGTCCACTTAAAGCAGTCATTTTGAAAGTATGACCCCAAACGTGTTGATACATGGCATGCCGGACGAAGGATATTTGAGAAAGGAAGAGAAAACATGTCCAACATTTTCGGGCAAAAATTTTAAATGATGAAAAATTGTAAGATACACTTATGGAAATATTGAAGATAACGGTCCATTCTTCTGATCTGCAACAAAATCTTTCTTCTAACCTGCTCCCATCGGGAACATTTTTGACGATAGCAAAAACACGAATAGGAAAAAAAAAAAAACTCAAGACTTCCGTCGTTAAGTACGCACATGTATTGATTGTTATACTGGATATTATATGAAACAATTGCGTTCCTGAACTTTTTTCCGATCAGAAATGTTTTTGTCCAGAACTCTTGGGTATGACATAGCTTATGCATAAAAAGTTAGATCCGACATTGTTAGCTACGAGGTACTTAGTATAGGATGTGTTTTTATTGGCGTTATTATAGATGATGTAATTGGGCGTGTCAACATGTTGGTTTGTAGTGAAAGTTGCTATATATATGTCTCGCTAGTATCAATATTCATTCCCCAACAGGTACAGTTATCTGGGATAGTATTTTAATCTTCCTCTAACATGTCGTCATAACAAGGGCATCTAATGTAATGGCACATAACACAGTCATCTGCATGATCTGCGCGATGCATGACGATGTCACGGTTTAGGTATTTAGTGTACAGAAGAAAAAACTAGAGAGAATGTTTACTACATTCGAATCGGAGCACAGTCGCCGATTTGTGCTACATAGAAGACGACGGCGAACAGGCAGTGCTGCGGGACGGAGCAGATGGAACTTGATGAAGACGACGCTCTCCAGTACACAGCGCGAGACTGTGGTGCAGTTTAACACGAGACGTGTTGGCTGCGGCGATAGTCATTTTTATGCGAAGCATATTACTAGAGCTACACTACAGCCCGTCGAGCGCGGCGGTGGAGCTACCATTGACCTTTAGCGTGACCACGTGACACCACGTGACAACATGACGTCACAGCAGAGGAGAGATGGGCTGCCGGCTCGCGCGGTCGGCCGCGGCGGTGGAGGCTCCACATCAGAGGCGCGGCGGCTGACCACGTGACAACATGACGTCACAGCAGAGGAGAGCTGGGCCGCCGGCTCGCGCGGTCGGCCGCGGCGGTGGAGGCTCCACATCAGAGGCGCTGCAGCTGACCACGTGACGCTACAGCAGCGGTATAAAGCTGAGCTTGCCTCGCTCTGCGGGCGGTACCTGTTCTCGCTTCGGCGAGCGCGGCTTCGGCCGCTTATCTTTTTGAGCAGCGTCCGTTCCGGCGGACGCAGTTGTTGCTGCGACGCGCGTCTTTTTTACCTTTTTTTCCTCCCTCTGATCTTTGACTCTCCTCTATCTGCACGAGGCAGCGGTGGTGGCTCGGCTTGAGCCAGTAGCAGGCCCGTGCAATTTCCTTTTCATCCTTCTCTCAGTCACAACAACAACAACAACTCTCCGGGCAGTTACGAGGCGGCCAGGTGTTGGGATGCCGCCTAGAAGCAGGGCTGATTTGAACGAGAAGCGAAAGCTTCAGCGTGCCACAGAGACCGATGAAGAGCGGGATGAACGTCAACCAAGGAAAGCCATGTATTACCAAGCCTAGCCATCAATATACTTCGCATCTGACTAGGCTTAACCTTAGCTAAGCCTCAGCCATTTTTTTTAGAGCGCAGCTCTTTGGCGTCCGTTCCTGGGTTTCGCGTCGTCGTCGGCGTCGGCCTCGTAACCAGCTCCGCCCCCAATGTCACGCTTTTCAATTGGTCGAAATGCTCGTGACGTCACAGTGCGCGAATTTCAAATGGTGCCAATTGTACTTTGGCTAGTAACCATGCAACCAATCAAAGGGATCGTATAGTGATGCTGCAACTAAGTTGGACTGTTTAGTTAATTGCTCAATTAATCAATTAGCCTAATTAATATAGAGGAGAATGAAGAGGTCAGAAGAAAAGAAAAGAAAGACGCGCGCCACAGCGACAACAGCGTCCGCGGAAGGAGACGCTGCTGAAAAAAAAAAGATAAGTACGAAGCCGCGTTCCCTCCACCACCACGCACTTCCCCACTCAGTAAGACGTTGCTCGTTTCATATACGTTGTGTCGAACATCCTAGACAGTTCCAACAATTGACAGGTTAATGACAGAACACGATGGATAGAAATACAAGAATATAAATATGAAATAGCCTAATTAACCTTTCTAGTTAGACCGCATAAATCAATAAAACCGAGAACGAAATTGGTCGAGCTGGGGAATCGAACCAGGGTCTCCGGAGTGCGATACGAGCACGCTAGCCACTCCGTAATGCCAGCTGAATGGTTTGGAATGAACAAAGGCGCGTCTAGCTAATACGGCGTCTTCGTTCACTCCCATCTTCCCCCTTTCCCTTACGGCGAGGTGCAGGTGTCCACTCAGATATGCGAGAGAGATACATTTCCTTTCCTCAAAAAATAAATTTACCGTCCAGCAAGGCGTACAGCCGAATTGCCGATGGTGTTCTGTGGACTCCCTGGCAGCGTTGCAAGACGCTGTCGCGTTCCACTCTTACAGGCGAAGCTTAACATGTTAACCACACATCAGTAACACACGCAGACAGCCAATGGACGCGTCATTCGCTGGCAGCACTTGATTCATCATTCACAACCACATTCTTAACGTACGCTCCCTTGCCGCACATGCCAAGGACGTACACCACGATCACATTCTGCGCCATTCCTCTGTACTTTGCTTTGCTGAAACCTGGATGGATCCCGAAGAGCCTTTCGAAATCATAGATTTCCTATACTGCTGTGGTGCTCGCAGAGACCACAACAGAGCGGCGGGAGTCGCTATCTACTTGCGCACAGGTCTCTCTGCAATACCAGTCGAAATGTTTGGCACGTCACATGAAGTTGGCGAACTGTGCGCCGCAAAGTTGCCCAACGGCTTGCTGGTAGTAGCTGCCTACTTCGCCCCTACCGCACTCACGAAAGACGTCGTGCACTTCCTGCAACTCGCATTAACCGTCCATCGATCCACACCGATGTTAGTAGTGGGGGACTTTAATGTTGACATAAAGAAAAACAGCAATTTCCTAACACTTATGCGGGAGAACATCCCGTTCCTCTCGCTCGTAACGCGTCCCACGGCTGTGACAACCTCGCGAGGCACTTGTATAGATCTCGTCTTTGAGAATCAAGCATTGGTGTACCAAGTCGAACATATATCAGTCTATTTCTCCGACCACAAAGCTTCCTTCATGACTGTCAAGAACTGTTAGTGGAGTCTTTGTTAAAGGAATACGTGTGAAAAAAAAAATTATGTGATAGCGCATACATGTGTTGCTCGATTTCTTTGCCTCAATCTATCGAAAAGGTGAAACAGCTTATTTGCTGCGCTCAAATTTCGCATTAGGAAGTAACGTAATCGTCGGTAATTTTTTTCTTTATTGCATGGAAATAGTCTAGAGGTCTCGCTGAGCGGCCCTTAAAGGAGGTCTGTTCGCGCAGCCGCGGGTTCGACTCCCACTCATGGATATTGATTCAATTTCTCTTTTTCTTTTTCATGGTTTCACTTCTAACTCAGCTGGAGGTCAAATTTACACGGCCCGCGATTGAAGCCCGAGGTGCCCTAGTGAAGCTTTCGCTTCAAAAGAATTGGTCCAAGTATGGAGCCGTGCAGAGCGCCAGACTTGACTGGTACCGGAGTGGATATACACTCATTAATTAGTACCAATCGAGCCGATTAAGCAGAGCGGGGTGTGGGGGGATTAATGTCAGCTTGCAAATTGATCTTTTGTGAGAGACGCGATCGGTACTTTGGGAAAATCAGCGAAGATAGCCTCGATGGGCAAATGTTAACGAACGGACTGATGTAGATCCGTTTGCAATTCGAATAGCTGTGACTGGTATGAACGCCCGTGCTGGTTAAGAAAAATGAGGTGAAAGGTGGCAAGATACGTCATGATATTGGATGAAATATCCCGCAGTAGTTATCATATAGAACAGAGGTAAGAAAAATCGGCCTGTAATTATCACACGAATTTTTATTACCTCACTTAAGAACAGAAAATGTGAGCCTATTTCCTATCTTCTGGCAAGTCGCCGGTCTAAAGAGGCTCTTGGAACAGCTTGCCCTAAAGCGAGGCAATTTTTTTTTTTTTTTTTGGGGGGGGGGGGGGGGGTTGAAGCAGGTTTGTTGAGATTTTATCTGTCCAGGGCTTGAGTTGGCAGGTAGACAGTCAATAGCCCACTCAACCTCGTAGCATTAAAATTAGGAAGTGTTTAAATGTATAATGCGATCAACCAGTTCCTGATGTAGAATCTTCATCTTTGAAAACTAAGCTAAGAAAAGATTTAATAGATCTTCCAGCATAAATGAAGCAAGCCACGTGTCATGCGAACCCAGTTGCAGAAGAATATTGGTGGTGGGGGGATTCAGGCTCGTGCGGGACTTCTTCTGATCTGATCGAATCATTTCTGAAATGTCATCATTATAAAGTTGATTGCCTTCCTTTATTCTTTTTTGAAGCTTTGGCGGTACGCTTGATAAGAGGCCTTATCGTCATTCATGTCTGTGCAGATGACACGTGTGTAATCTTTTCTTTTTAAAAACACCGGTTTATTTTGGTCGTACGCCACGGACCACGATGACAAAGCACAATATTTGGCACAGGAACACATAGAGTTTGGCTCTTAATCTCTCTGCCGCGCAACAGCTTCCAGATTTCTTCAACTGTCCGTTCATTAAAGCAACGCAAGTAAGAATATGTAAAGTACTATTTCAGCATTGACAAGTTTTTCCCACATATGCTCTGTTGTAATCAAATATTTGTTTTTCCATGCGACATTTTTTAACTTGAAGGGTGAATATGCATTGTACAACCCGGTGGCCATTTATATGTTCAGTAATGTTGCATGTTCAGTATAACATAGCCTTATCACTGGGTGGCTTGTAACTATTTGTTTTAACTCAAAGGAATTAGTAATTTCGATAATTTTTATAAATTCAATGTGACGAGTAGATTTGGTTGGAACAGTACAGTTGGTGCACTCAGTACCGCAGGGGTTGCAATCGCCAGCATGTAAAACAGAAATAACAGGAACTCTTTACTTCACCTCGTCAACTTTGTAAGACCGGCAATCAGTAAAGTTTGGTTCAGCATCAGGCGATCTGTTCCATATGCTGGTCACAACTTTTTGGAAATCAATTCCGATAGATACCCACAACAAATCAAGTCAGAAGGATGAAACAGATGTATTTCTAATGGCATTCTTGGCGCCTCCCCCTTGCCGAAAGACCGGTTCCTTCTACAAATTGAAAATACGTCTGAAAAATCTTGCTTATCGTCCAAGGCACTTGAGGTCAGCCACGTTTATGTTCCCAGCATAACGCTTGCATCCCACGCGTAAATGATGGAAAGCAAGTCTCGCAGCTTAGGTAAAGTTATCAACAAGGAATCATATCAGAAGAACAATTTCAAACACATTGGTTTTGAAAAAAAAAACTGCAGGTGTCTAGAACTTAAAGAACGCTTGATGCTGCGCTGTCAAGCTGGGAACCAGGAGATCAGCTTTAACTGGTCGAACGGGCCCAAGCTGCCGCAGAAGTCCCGGGCTAGAGGCTCCACCCACGAAGACTCCACAAGACCCTAGGAGCAGTGCACAACACCCTAGCAGCAGTGCATAACATTTTTTTTTCTCTCTCTCTCTCTGAAGGCGGTCATCGATGGCTCTCACCTCGTGGAATCGGTCAGGGCTCGTGTATTCGACTCAACATCGCCAGTATAAATCAAGAGCTGGACGATGCAGAAAGTCGCGAGGACGATCTTCGCAGCAGGTCCTGTAAATCTACTCTTGAGCCACATCGAGCCGTTTGCGCGGACAGGACGTTTATTACGGCAACAAAAACAACCGTTTCAGAAAACAACATGTGCATACGTCAATACCCATGAGAGCGAAATGGGTTGCAGGGTGTCAGTGGGAGAACACTGAGTTGTGTGGCCAATGTGGGATTAAGAGAAACTTCACCCTAAAGTACCCAAAACTGTCCTAAAGAAAGAGACACAGAGCGAACTAAGCCATGTGAAGCACTGGGCTGCAAATGCCGTGTCTGCTGTCTGTGGTGGCTCTTTTATAGATGATTTCCTTGGCTGTCCTTGCCCGTAGGAAGCCCATGTGTAGCTTCGAGACGTTAAATTTCACATGTCGTACATAAGCAATGCAGAAAGTTGGGCGAGTTGGTAATACATGTTGAACTTAGCAAAGCGCAATAAAAAGACAGGGACAAGAAGAAGAAGCACGCAGGGCAAGCGTTTGTCCTGCGTGCTTCTTCTTCTTGTCCCTGTCTTTTTATTGCGCTTTGCTAAGTTCAACACATCGTACATAAGTATGCATACAAGCGCGCAAATTAAAGAACATCTGCTTCTAGTGGGAAGATTGGCAATCAACTGTCGCCTTCCGATGCTTTTTTCTCCCTATCTTTTTCGTATTATTCCAACTTGATCTCCCGGTCATGCCGATTAGATGACATTCAAGCAGCAGGGGCAGAGCATGTCGAACCTAACTCGCGACACCAAGGAAACAAAAAGAAAAGTCAAGTGGGGGAAGGAGGCGGATAATCAATTCATGCGTGCCTCGCCACAGACGTCAAGCGTATCAACCCTTCAGGAGAAGAGTGAGAGAGTGAAAAAAAAAAGAGAAACTGCTCAAAAATGTGTCCGCACGTCGCCGTCGACATGTGCACCCTTCACTGAGAAGCACTGCTTTCTGACCAGTTCAAACAAAAGGTGGGCTGCCGTTCTAATTAGCAAATTGCGTCCAGCCATCCGCGGCGACAGCCGTAAAATCCAGGCCGAGCTCCCCCGCCGAGCTGGACCTACATGGCCGTATAACGCGCTGGTCACCGCGTGTGCGTCGCTTAATCTCTGCGCGAGTTTACCGGCGGTAATTTCTCTATCCCCACAAGCACGCACCTTCACTCCCGACTTCTGGTAACCTCGTTTTTCCTCTCTCCGCTCTAACCTCGCACACCATGGGCAACGCATCGTGACTGCCGCACGTGTACGTGCTCTATATACGAGTACACGTGGTCCGATAGCTGCGGGATTCATCCGCGTAATCAAGGCGGCTGGCTCCCAGGCGGGCTCCCCTTATCCCGCGTCCGGTGGCGGCTCTGATGTTATTAGCGTCCAGGTACAGAGCCTCACGCGTTGCGTGCTGCAGCCCAGTACTGTGCGCCGCTCGCGTCAGCGCGTGCTCGGCCAAACACGTGCGCTGTGCCGCCCACAACGCGTGACCTCCGCGGAAGACCGGGCGCCCGCCAACTCTTCACGCACGCACTAACCGCAAACCTATATGTGGATGCGCAAACCCTGGTGCGTGTGTGGGACCCTCCCTGTTAATGCAATCGACGAGTGGCGCTTATTGGCGCCATAAGTTTTACAGAGTAATCGAGGGCGATAGCTCAACCTCCTGTTCCCTGTGTGTCAATGCCAATTTCATATTTGTTCTTGCCACTTCACGATTGGTTGAGAAGTGTGAGGCTCTTGGGAGTCCTTCGGGTTTATTTGAAAGTTTATTCATAAATTGGGAGCGATTTCGGGCTTAGGAGTTTCAGGGCTGCTTTCTGCAGTAGATCTTCGTATGTCTTTATATTAATCTTTTTCCCTCACAGTTACTGACGTCGAACTGTGCGAGCAGAGACGCAGCAGACGGATAGCAATGTCCTGGAAAGTTCGCGAACGCAGCGGGGGAAGTCCTGTCTTTCCCGCTTTTTTTTTTTTTGGTTTCAATCGCAGTTAAAATAACGCATGGATAGAACAAGATAAAAACTGTACAGTGTACAGTCTCTTTTTCTGGTCAACTCTTGTTTCTAAAGGCACTCTTGCTGAAACCCTATACATGAGACCTCGGAGTGTATCCTCGTTCGTATAGTGGTCTGCAGTCATGTGGAGCCTCAAAACTATACGTGATATGAGTAGTGTGATGTCAATAGAAACAAGTTTAACTGGGGTGCCTCGATGCCCGCGTCTATAACCTATCGAGGAAATGTAGAATTAAATGCGTACTGCACCTGCAGACCACGCTTCCCTTCCTCTGATATGCCTTCGCAAGGCTATCGGACATGTATCACGAAATAGAGGAACGTCTTCGGGGGAGAATGTGATGAAGAAACCGACATCAGAACTTAGGAACGCGCACAAATCAGGAAGGGTCCCGTATGCTTTTTATTAACATTGCTGAGCCATTTCATTCACTTTTCAAACATGCGAACCGAAAGGAAACAGAGGGAGAACAGACAGATCGACATATAAGCTGACTTACTTCGCTGTTTCTGTGGCGGTGCATCTTATTTTTTAATGTAGGAGACTAACACTCTCTTTGTCTGATGCTATATCCGGCAAGGAGTAGGCTACATGGGCCAGACTTTCAAAAAATAAAAATAAAATGTCGACGCATCAAAAACACAAACCGGGAGCAAATACGCGCCATTGGTGGGAACCATCTGAATCCTCGTGGTTGGTTCTCTATGCTTCTTCGAAAACCTCAGTTGCTCCGACGCATCTCTCCACAGGATGGCACCAAACATTCAGTGCCCGCCTCTGATTTAAGTTGTGAACAAATATGCAGGAAAAATTTACGCCGGTTTGGTGAGCAAATATTCTGCACAGAATTTGGATTCTTTGGAGAGACGAAGATGCCTTTGAGACCTTTCCTGTATTGGCATGAACGACAAAGTTTCTATGCGAGCTTGGCAAAAAGCTGGGCCAGTTGATGAGAATTATTATTTGAACAATGTGGCATAAGTGCCTTGGAACTTTACCTGAATAGAGTGTGTTGTTTCTTTGATTCTGTTTTCCTTGCAGTCAGTTTGCGCTGACTTTGCTTCTATATACCTATGAATACCGTACTTATTCGTATGTGGCGTGAGCAGCATGATTGTAATGCGAAATTCGCTTTTGCTACCACGGATCACGAAAGATTTATTAAATCATTCCATAACAATGATTCAATTATGACAAGAGTGATGACTACATTTTCATTATCTTTAACAAAAGAATCGCGTTATATTCCTGCAAAATTCGATAATTACATTGATATGCGCTGAAATCAGCAGTCCCTCATAAATGCAGTCTAGGAGCTACCGGTTCAAATCGGCCTCGCTGAAATCAGCAGTCCCTCATAAATGCAGTCTAGGAGCTCCCGGTTCAAATCGGCCTCAGTTGCGTAAAGAAGAGCCGAAAACGTTGGAGCGCGGGCTTATCACGTTTCTTTCGAGGCACCCAGTAATGTGAATCACGGCGTGCGTCCGCTCCATTCAGCCCGCACCTCATCGACGCGGCAGCACGCGCGAGCAACAGAGCGCATTTGACGCCACCAGGTGGTCAAGCGGACGTCCGCGGCTATCTTCGCGCGCGCGACGCGCGCTGCCTTCTCCCGCAGTGACGCGGCTCCATTAGAGCTAATTGAGCCCACGGTCGCGCTTACGCCCGTGCGCCACCGCCTGCCTAACCAACAAGGGTTTATCACTCCGCATACGCGTCTAGTCTGCGCCAGTTATCATCTCTGGCTTCCTTGTGCAGTTGTTGCGCGGCTCTGCGCCGAGCTGAGGCGTGCGTTACGTTTATTGAATCTGAGCCGCCCAGGGCCGGTGTAGGACTGCCCTCGGTGCAATATGCGACCTTTTGTACCACCATTGTCTCTCCATTTTTTTGTTTGTTTTTAACGCTGTTGCACTGATAGCTAGAGCAATTTCGACCTCGAATGCAGGCGTTCTGCGCGTGAAATGGTGACTGCAAGCATATCGACTCGATGGCTTTTAAAGTCACTGCATAGGTAAGGCAATAATGAATTAATGCATGTGGAGTAGGTATGAAACTAATCGTAAGTTAAGCTGCAAATAGGCCCTAGTTGGTTCGTATTTAACTTCATTAGTGCGCCACTCATGGGAACGAACAATACTGGACGCGAAAAACCGCACACACACACAGGGCACCCTCTCTGTGCGTTTGGTTTTTGAGCCCAGTATTGTTCGTTCCCATGAGTAGCGCACTAATGAAGTTAAAGAATGAAACTAACCGCCAGTCTCTCATATTGTACGCACACATCTTTGGACCTATTAACTCCGGGTGCGAAGAGTTAAGAGGGAGTGTTTTGAGGGAGGATGGAAAGAAACACGAGGCGTCTTAGTCGGACGTCATGCTGGACAATTCGCATAAATTGTGTAAAGCCGTGTGATAATACCAAGTCAATGGTCACGACAAAAAAAGCGACAGAAAACACGCAAATATTAACTACATAAACTGGCACACAGTAAGTATCCAATACTGTAACTTCGGACGAGAAAATATTTGTCAAGCGTCGTATGCATTAGGGAGTTCGGTGACCGGCACGTCTTGAACAAAATTGTCCTGCTAAAAAAAAAAAAACTGAAAATGAGATTAACTTGCATCGTAAGAGAGCTCCCCAGATAAGGCCCGTCTACTATATGGCGCGCGGGTACAATGTGGTGAACGCAATGGGACGATTTCAAGGAAGCTCAGCTGAACCTTTCAGGTGCTTGTGCATATGCAACTACTGCATATACGGGCATACGGTAAATCTGTTGTAGTTTTTGACCTCAGAAAGCTCCCGAGTAAGTGATATCACTTTTGTCTTTGGGTTTCTTCGCGAGAGGTAAATACTGTCAACTCGTACTCGTTTCATCAAAAGTAGTAGCAGGAGTAGTGGAGGTGTAGTAGCGAGCAATAGTAGGAGCAATACTAGGAGCAGTAGTAGGAGCAGTAGTAGCAGTAGCTGTAGCATAGTAGCAGCGCGAGTAGCAAAAGTCATGGTAGTAATAGAGGTAACAACGATCAACGCGTACTCGTACCAGCGACAGTATATTAGAAGTAGTAGCAGTGAAGTAGTAACAATAGTTGCAGTGGCAGTAGTGTAGTTGTAGTAGTCGAAGTAGTAGTAGTTATAGAAGCAGGTATTAGCTGCACTAATGCTAGCAAAAAAAAGTGATATTGGAATGATAATTTTAACAGAAAACTCAATGATGCCAACATTCCGGGATCACTGAAAATTAGGCACTGATGTGTTCACCCCCGACAGATGAGAAAGTACTTCCTGTAATCATGTCAGGGACTCCTGTGGTGGCTGCTAATTTTTAGGAGGACGTACGCTCAGCTGTCTTTTCTTCGCGACTGTGCGTGCAAAAATTCTATGAGCTGCATTGCCTGTTCCAGCTCCTCAGGAAGAAAAGTATAGTAATGCTAGCCAGCGTGTAGTGAATAATTATTCGGGTGACGGAAAGCTCTTTTTCAAAGACGTACAGAACATCGGTACTCAATATCCGCACGCTTTCACCGACCACGACGGGTACCAGCATCGCTCTGTCCGTTCGCCTCTGGTCAGCTCGCGTCGCTCTCCCCGTGAGCTATGCGGCCGGACACGTCGCGAGTTGTCTGCGCAGGGAGCACCAGCACGCCGTCTGTCGTCTGCCGGACACGTCGCTGCCAACTCGTTCGTGCATGACGGCGGTGAGCCTACGTGCGCTTGTCCAATCAGCGGAGAGATCCATCACACTTGGTCGGTGCCCTCCCACTTTTAATTGATTTGATTGTATTCTCTTGCTCTCTCTCGTGTCCAGTGTGTCGCGTGTTTCGAGCCGCTCCCTCGACGAGTCCGACCAGGGTTCCGGAGAGAAGAGAGGAGTCTCGTTTCGGGTGCCGTTAATTACACTCGTAGAGGAGCGGTGAGTACGAGCGTGTGACAAGCCCCTGTAAGCGTGCCGTGATTTAGAGCCCCCATTCAGGACGACCGCTCGCAGGCGCTAGTTGGGCCGGATGCGTACATATAGCACGTATCAGGATTAAAAAAATAAAGTGACCGTCGCTGACAGCTATGTTCTTTGGATTGATTCGAATGACCCGAAATTTCACAGACGCCACGAATGCCGGGCCGGGCTGGGCTGAACCGCGGGTAGTGTATGGGCACCGCACAAAGTGAGCTGTCATTGCTGAGTGGACGGTTGATTCGTTTTATCACCGATGGGGTGCGTTTTAAAGTCGAAACCTCCCACGAGAAGACAGTGAATGGCCAGGCGAGCTTTCAGCTAATGAAAAGTATTTTTTTCTTTTTTTAGATCTGGGAGGGACCATGAGGTATAGTATATTTGAAGTGGAGGGAGCTAGGTCCGGCTCGTTGAGTCGATGTAGTTGTGGGGAGGCAAATCTCACCGGTCAGCAGTTTCTTTACGTTGCCATACTTATTACACAAATTTTGTGGCAGTTTTATTTAAAGAATTTGGTATAAAAAAGCTTTAAACTTTAAACAATTCGAAGGCGATGAGATGCTGCGTTTTTTGCAGTCTTTGCAAAGTAGCTTCCCGAAGGCTATGTTGCACAAAGCCGGGAACGCATAGGGAAACATCAACTCTCTATTCAGTTCTGTTTATCGCATTCAACCCATTGCTTAACAATCCTAGTTGGACAGAACGCGACATCCATCATAGGGTGGCTTGCACAATTACCATGGCTTATAGTTATGTAACGAGTGCTTAACTACCCAGAAAGTAATTAAGTGATTTGGCTTTGCTTGACGGTTCCCTGAGCTATTGAGGGCAGCGGCCTTAGTTAAGTCGTCCCTCACCGTCCCTCGGCCGTTGATTTACAACCAAAAGAGCAAGGTCGAATCATTAGGCGCCTATCGCTCTTTCGCCTATACCTGCATGCCAGGCATGTCGGATAGGCGAAGTAAAAGAAAAAGTAATCATGCACAACAAGCCAAGGCTACTTCTCCAGCTTGTTATGGGTCGTAATCGTACAAGACCGGTGCCTGCCCTAAAACTTTGCTGGAGGTAAGTAAGTCCTGACTCTTGCTCGGAAGCAAGAAAACAAAATAAAAGTACATACATGCGTAAATATGAAATACGAGCACAAGAACGATTTCGTTACTACGTCGCAATTTGCTCTCGTTACATCGAGATTCGCCGGGCCAGAACTTCTTCCACGAGCTTGCTTCCTAGGTACAGCGACAATCCTTTCACCATGTAATGCGCCGTCGCAGATATGGGCCGTCCGTGCCAAAAAGCACGGATTGAGACGGCGCTAATGACATCTCTCTCTATCCAAATCAGGATCAGGGGATTAAGCAGGCTCAGTAACAAGAGCGCAGTCCGACGAGATTACGCGTGCTGTTTCTGCTTCGGCTTCGAGCTGCGTACGCGGGCTGTCGTTGGAAGCGAAAAGCGTCGAGAAGGTTGCAAGAAAAAGTAACGGGGAATCGTTGTTAGTCGAGCGCAGAGCCCCCTTACGTCCGAAAGGATTGCGCGACGCGCGCTGTGAAGACGTCGTTGATTGGACCCTGCTCTAGGGTAATGAACAGACCCGCACAGTTGTAATGAGGGCTGCTGCTCTTGCTATTCGCGGGCATTAAGGCTTATCGAGCTTAAGCCACGAGTTGCAAAGCGAGCGCAAATAATCAACTTACAGAGATCATTTGCCTTGTTTCTAACCAATCAGGACGAAGGCAGAAAGAAAACAATCTTTACGAAGAGTGCGCGGGACCAAATGAAGTGCACTATTGTAAAACTCAAATTCTAGTAATGTGCGCGAAATCAGATGTGTTCAACAAAACTTTCGTTAGGGAGGATTTTTGAATATTGCAAACTCATCTGTATCATTCGATATTCACACAAAAATAAATCAGAGGCAGTCAGCTCGTATTGCACGCGGCTAACAACTCTTCAAAATATTGCCGCGAACGTTTGTTTGTTCTCACTGTTCATTGGTTACGCTATTTGTCTATTGCCGGTGGCGCGAGGCCTTATTACCTTACAATGGGTGAAGCACAGAGTTCTTGTAATGACTGTAATGACTGTAATTCTCTTTGCGGTGATCAAGATTGTCGTAGGAGCTTTAGGCGCGCTTGTGCAGTGTGCCGCGAACGCGATTCATTAGTGACGGGACACTACGGGCGCGCGGCTTTGTGTTTTATGTGTTGTAAATACTTGCAGTGGTCGCTCGCGCTCAGTTCTGCTTCGAACTGTGCAATAACGACGTTCGATAAACTTAAAAACTACAGAGTACGGGACACAGGAAAGAGAAGAAGAACACGGGACGAGCGCCAGCGCCTCCTTCCCTCTTAAATAACTATAGCGCATGCGTACCAAACGCACACTGCCTCCAAACACGCAATCGCCTTGCCAAGCCGAGGAACTCCAGTTCCTTCTCGTACAAGTGGAACTTACCCCTTTGTCGGGGCCATATCCCACCCTCTGAAAGGCTTCAAGAATTTTGCGTTCCTTTCGTTTTCTCGGACCACCGCTAACCTCCTTTGTTTGGCCGAAAAACGGGATGCACGATTCGCCATCATGCCTACAGGACATGAAATGATGATGATGATGAATGTTTATGGCGCAAGGGAATTTGTAGCCAAAGAACGCCATGACACAAGGACTTTTTCTTCTACTTAAGGTGGAGTCGAAGGCCTATTTCCCAAGCATTTCACCCCAAAGAAGCCGAACACCAGACCAGGGGAAAGCTTGTGCCCATTGTATCACCGTGGGTACCTGGTGGCACTGGGGATCGAACCCCGCACCTCCCGTATGCGAGACGAATGCCCAAACGACTAGGCCACCGCTGCGCTCAGGATGTTTGAGTAGACGCTGTCCACGTGCTGCATCTAAGGCGCTGGCGTGCTGTCCTGCCCTTTTAGTCATGCCACCTGAAGCTAGTTAAGAGGGGGATCGCGCCTTTATGTTTCAACGCGATAGTGTTAAGTAGCCCGCCGTCAGTGTCCGTCTTCAGCGTCCGTCGTCGACGTCGTCCACCATGAGCGAAAAATCTGTAAAAAATCTCAGACAAGCAACATAGATGGGCCACCTTGGTCAAGTGACCTTGTCGCGTCATCGCAACCTGCTCACTGGATTGCAAGCAAACTGCCCACCGTGAAAGGCGAGAGTTAAATTAATGACTGGTGACGAGAGGTTGCTCGGGAAGAGCAACCTGGGTAGTCCTACCGGTGGCAGAAACTGCCGGCGCACAACAGTTGCGCATCGTTTAACCTCTGCACCACTGCGTCGGAAGTGATATGAGGGCTCCCAGGGATCTATGAATGCAAAGTAGAAAATGATCTATTGCGCATATACGGGCATTAACCCATTAACACTATGGTGTCATACCGTTAAGGTGGCGCTGAAGTGTCGCCTCCAATTTTTTAGGTCTTTACTTGTCAAATTCTGTTCTTGTAAGGTTCAGGTTAGTTTTGGTGCTCAAATCGATCACCTTCGGTCTGCCGGTTTGACGCATGCTCTTCTTTAAGCTGTCGTTGAGTCCACGTTGAGGTCCTTACTCCCCAATTCAAAGGATCTAAGGGTGGACACATGTGAGAGGCGGACGTTGGAGGTAATTTCTTATGTTTGCAGGTTCTCGCACAGCCTGAACAGGGTTGTCGGGAAATTCGGTGCAGAGGTTCGTTTTTCTGTCTCTTGCAAGCTATCCCGTGTGTGCTCAATTAGAAACTAAGATAAACAAAAGAAAATTGGATGAGGAAACTACCACCGAAAAAAGTTTGAGCCTTGCAGAATGAATGTCGTCTATCAGACTTTGCTCAGGTGTGGCAAGGTATATATCGGCCAGGCGGGCCGCTGCGCTAACAAGCGATCACTAGAGCATGCCAACGCCTTAGACGCAGTACGTGTGCCGCATGTATCTAAACACTGCTAGTCCTGCATGCATGACGGCGACGAATGCACGCCGCTTTCCAGCCAAACAAAGACTGTCGGTGGTGCGAGCTCTGAGAGCAAAAGGAACGCGAATTTCTCGTAGCGAGGCTTGGCGCCGACATAAGTGTAAGTGAGGCTTCCATCTAGGGGGGAGGGTTGCTACCACCCTCAACGTCCCCCCCCCCCCCCCCCCCCATCCTTTAAATCCGCCCCTGCTTGATACAAACATTTCCTTCATAGAGCTGCTGCCTTCAGGGAAACGTTTTTGCAGAAGACGAAACTCCGTACTCATCGGGAGCACTTTGAAGCGTATACTTGGAAACGCCCATAAGAAGTGCAGCTCCAATTACATACTGCTATTTTCTAGATTCCTTCGCAGAAAAACTGGAGTTCTAGTGCGGTTCTGCAGAACCAAGACAGGTGATCCGGTAGTTACAGCAGGCACTTAATGTGGATGACACTAAGCTTGCGTTTGTGTGCCCTGATTTAAAGGATCGCCGAAAACATCTTTAAGGTTTTTTCATAGTATTTTTATTTTCCAGACCGGTGTAGATCGCAATAAGTACATGAAACAATAGGGGACCACTGCTTCAAAGTCAAGGAGTTTCTGCTTTGAGAGTGGCACTTTTCGTCATTGGTTTTCAATGCGATAGCGCTAGAAGCCCGATCGCGGGAAAGCCTGACTTAGTGGTGTGTCATAAAATTCGCTGATTGGTCGAGACAGTTATGACGTAATCAGATTACGGATTGTGCCAGTTGCCATATCTGTTACCTCACACCCCTCTCTCCGCCTGTACTACCGCAAATGGAAGCCTTCATCGCATTCCACACACGTGATGTAATTAAGTGGCACTCTAGTTTTTCTTCAATAACTCCGTCATGTGGAATGCTCTATCACCTGAAAATCTTTGAGTTACATCAACGTATGCATTTTGCCCCACCTTGAGTGCTTAATTTAGGGATGCGTGTGAAGGTTACGTTTTCTATTTTGGTTTATTATGTTCATTTGTACACTCAAGTTTTAGTGTATTCCGTACCCCCCCCTGCTGTAATGCGAATATATGACGATGTGGTTATTGAATAAATAAATAAATCCGCCTTTTACTTTCCACCACGATCTATAAATGTTCTACGTTCTCGACATACATTTCAACGGTTAGGAATCTGTGCACCCTTCAGAGATCATGTAACCGTGCATCCAAGCCAACTCATTTTAATGCCTGCGGAATTCCTTTCCCACCTCTTTGCTCGAAGCAGTCGCTGCTCAGATTCAAGTGCAAGAACTGCACCGGGCTATGAGCAGCACCAAACGAAGTTCTGCTTTTAGAATCTCGTACATGCGCCCATTCGGGAAGCCGTGCGCCGGCGACAGTCCAGAATTGAGACGTCTAAGCCTTATTATAATAAATTAGGGATTACGAAGGATTACGACGACAGCAGCTAAAGAGCTTATTAGATGAGATTACGCGTCTATACACGGGCGGCTCACGGCACGGCTCTGGCGCTAGCGCGGGGAGTTTGATTGCGGAATTACGATTTGCATCGGAACGAATACGGCTGGGAAACGAGAAGTGGAATTTATTAATGTCCTTCCGGATCTCGACTGCCACGGCGCGGTCGGAGGGCCTGTGCCGATCATTTATATCCAGCATTGCAAGACGAATGAATGCAGGAGCAAACGTTGAGAGCTAAGGGGAATAAAGGCAGTACTGAAAACTGCGTCGCAAGTACTTTGGATTTTTGGGCTCATATTTTAAGGTGGGACGAAGCAGCGATAGTGAGCTTGCGAACGTAAGCTTTAGTGTCGTCCTAATTAGTGGTGCGGCGCGCGGTGCTGCCCGTCGAGACAAATGATATTGGCGATTCCGACTCGAACAGGTTTAGAGGCGGCTCGCAAAATTCGTTAACGTAATTAGAGAAATGGACTAGGGAGGCAATTAGACTACCGGTCGTCTTAGCCGGGTTAATGGAGTGGTAAGATGAATAACCAAAGGTATGCTGACAGGACTTAAAGTGGGATAGGAGACGCATGCTAGGTGGCAATATTCGTGTTTCGATGGACTCTGAAAGGAGAAATAGGAATCACAGTCTTAGTGAGAAGATTCTGTGTGGTGTTCACTTCAGACAACTTCTCCTTTAAGCCACTGGTTAACGCTTGGAAGGCTGCAAACAAACATTCTAAACGAATTTCTTGCTTGTTGCTTTACACCCAGCCCGTGGGCTTAAGTTTATAAATGCGAAACATCGATGGACATTTTATAGAGAATGCTCTACTTCACGACCAAAGCTGCAAAAGCCGAGCCATTGCTGAAGTCTTGACCTTGACCTTGAAAAATAAACAAATAAACATTGTCACAACTGGGATTCCAGCGCGCGGCGGCGCGAACAGAGCAGCTTCGCTGGCCACTGCACGAGAGCGCTATGCTCTCTCCGCAGCCGATCACATCTCGTTTTGTTGTTGTTGTTGTTGTTGTTGTTGTTGCCTTAGTGACATGGCACAAGAACAACAACAAAACGAGACGACGTGATCGGCTGCGTTTTAATCTGCAACCCACTCTCACGTTGTGAATTTCAAATCGTCTTCGTCAACTTCCGTCTGCCGCGTAAACAAATCACATCAGCTTAACCTCTAGCAGAGGCTAACCTGAGGCTGATATCGCCGCCAGACGTGCCGACGACCCAGCAAAGCAAAACCATGAGCCAATCATGCTTAGCACGTGCTTTCGCATGTCTACTCGGTTTAACTACGTTAAAACCTACCATTTTTCGGCACTTTTTTTTTGGAAATCGGTGTTTTTCGGTGAGTCGTACTGTGCCAACACTAACAACAATGGTTTTCATCGGATAAAATTTTTAAAGTTTAGAAAAGAGGTGACAGAAGCGAAGAGTTTCACTCAGTGCTGCATACGCTATTTACAGTTGGTTAGAGTAGTAGGCTTGTTGAGATTTTTTACTTGACTTTGTTTGTATGCTTGTACTGAAAGCGCTCAAATTCCAAAATACTTTGTCATCATTGCTGCACCTGAGATTTTAAAAGACACTTGGGACCATTAAAGGCTTGTCGCACGAATGTAGTATCTGAAACAACGTTGCGACGACGTCAGAACTGACCCTATAAGGCTGCAAGTTTGAACCTCTGTCTGAAACTTCTTCGGCTGCCATTGTTCCGCAGTACAATTCTGGAGGTCTCTTCATAGTGCACGAATTCCTCTGGTATCTCAGTTTTTTTACAAGGGTGAAGAATTTGGACATCGATCTAGGGGTCACCTGTGAACGGCAAGTCGTAGTGGATGTTGAGCCCGGATTTTGTGCAACCAACTTGACCGAGCACCTTCTAGAATACTACACAAATGCTTGCGAGCTACATTCTTAGTCCTCACCTGCCACAACCTTTATGCTGAACCCGCTTCAGTGGCATGCCGCCTGTGCCTGATACTACTTCTTCCAAAGGGTGAAAAGTTCCACACTAAAGAGAGGACTCCTCGTGTACGAGGTTCACCTCCATCTAAAACGTCTTCATAGCCTTGAGCAATGAGGCAGACGTCTCATAAGGCAGAGGGTTCAAGGAGGCAGAGGGTTTAAGGAGAAAGAAACAGTCCGGTGTTTTATGAGTGCTAAATGAGAGACAATGTCTTGGAGTGTAGCTACGTTAACAAAGTTCAATTTATGTGTTAAGCCACCAGAGTATTGGAACGCGCTCAAGAGTTCTAAGCACACTGACAACGGGCAGTCAACTATCCCTCCGACTCAGGTACCCGCGTTTGCCGTCGTGCTCTCGCATGGGACAGCCAGGAGTCGTCGCTCCATCTCGCGGTGGCCGCATGCGGAACGCAGCTCTCATTAGCCAGGAAGAGTAGGAGCGGCGGGACTGCAGCGCGGCTTATGCAGTTGCGTCGCGCGCGTTTGCTGCCTGCCCGGAGAATCCTTGCGGGTCCGGCCACCGCTCCGGACCCCGGGGCCGGGCGCGAGCTGCCCCTCTATTGGTCTTCGCATGGGCGGGGTAACCTTATTAGTATTCGTTGGGGAATCAAATTCCCTCTGCCTCGCCCTCGCAGCCGTCGGCTTTGCTCGTGTGCGCCCACCGTCGCTCAGTTGAATCCGATTTTCCCGCTACACAAGCGGCTTTTGCGGAATCCCAGGCCGGCCGTGCAGAGGGGAGGGGGGGGGGGGGTGCAGAATCGCATCGCCTGGGGAGCAGCAATGGGGTGGCCCAATGCGATTAGGGGATCTGCTCGGCGCCCCGATTTCTATGGCGTGCGCGTGGCTATATGGTGGGATTCTCTCTTCCTTAGTGAGGGACGGGTTTATGCGACGGCTATGGCCAGCTCTTGCGCATACGAAAACGCGCACGACGCGATGCTGTCCCGAGAGCGTTGCGGCCACTTTGGCAGGATAGACGCAGCTCCCCTTCGCACGCTATACGTGTCTATGGTGTTGTCCACGCAAGAGTAACGTCAAGGACCCGCTACGGAATCAAAGGGTCTTGGAAAAAGGGTTTGTCAAGCAGCATGTGCGTGTTGCATGTGGCAGCCCAAATTGAGTTTTCTGACTACCTTCCTCCTCGTTGCGTGATAATAAATCCTATATAAGACGAAATCCCTCACGTGCTTAAGTTAAAAATCTTTCGATATGTGTGCGTTGGCACTCGCATTGTGGCCATTAACTTCGAAGAAGATGCTTTGAACCGACGAGCAAGCGGACGGTTTGGCGTTCACCAGTAGTGCATGCAATAAAGGAAAGCGCTGCTCACATTGAAGCACTGTAGTGTCCTTTATGTGCCTTTTCTGTTTGTACAATGTAGACGGACCTGCTAATAAACATGATCTCTGTGAGCGCGTGGTGTTTTTGCCTCATGGGTACAAAGCATATTAGCATTTCTTTTTGTGTTTCTTTTCTCTTTTGGCTTTAGATAAAAAGAATACTTTGACGGCTGCACCGAGAGTATGCATTCGATATAACGTGATGAAGTAAATGTGGGTGCCTTGCACGTACAAACTTCTTCCTGAGCAAGATATCAGTAATGGGTAGGAGGATCATCTTATGAGACCGAGCGGCTAAATATGTACGCACGTGAAAGAAGCCCTCTTCTAATTTCCATTCGTTCTGTATTTATTGAACGTAACTGCCATCGGCTCATTTATAGGTAGTTCTCATACATGGCTGCCTTATACGGAAGGTCCTGTGAGTCTACAGGAACATGCTTTCGCGATGCAGTTTCACTCCTGTCAGTTCATCCTTTTATCGAGAAAAGCCTGAATTCATTCGGGCACTCAGTCGGGGCCTTTGCGCTCAGGTCTGCGCGTACGCAAATGCAGCAGCGAATCAAGCGCGCTCCGCTGTTCCACGCGCTATGTAACGCATTGCGTATGGGCTCAATTTGCTCCGTTCGACGAGCGTTACAGCTGCTGCAAAGCACGGACACTGCTGAGGCTGCGACCAGAAGCAAGGCAGCGTTCCTGTTCGACGCTCTCGATCTTATTCTTCTCATCCTTATTTGCCAAAGCCCTACGCACTATCTCCGGCCCGCGCAATCCGCGTTCGGTTAATCCTTTCTTAATTGGAACATTCGTTCAGCTCCGCGCTCCCTGCAGGCCGGGCTTCGCCGCTCGCCCACGCCTCTTCTCCCCGTCGACGGATAGGGTTCCGTCACACAGTCACAGCATCCCTCGCCCACCCCCACTTCGCCCCCTTCTTTCCATCTGCAGCGCTTCCGCTTGCCCAACCAACCAGCTCATCCTTCTACCCCGTTCCTCCGTTTACTCTCAGGCGCCCCGCTCTCGTTAATGCGCCGATGATGTCGCGCTCAGGTCGCGAGCCCTTTCTGTATAATGAAAGCTGCAATCATTCGTCCGCCTTCTCAGAGGCGTGCTGCAGCGGCGCATCCGAGCTCGCTTTGAAAGTACAGCTCATATATAGGAGTCTGAATTGTCCGTGCAGAGAAAAAAAATGAGCAGCTCAAATGGTGGAAGAGACGAGAAAAGCGTGTGTTCGGTGCTATGTTGTTATCTAGTCGTTTTGTGCTTCCTCTAGAGTAAATGCTCCAAGTGGGCAGCTGACCAAGAATGAAAGGCACTTGATCAAAAGAATATGCACGTGTTTACGCTATGTGTAAGCAGTGAATATACAGACACAAGACGCTAATTTTCGTTTAAGTATTAGACGTACATATAATCAGAATACAGGCTGTAGGATAAGATACAAGACCAAAGCGCAATTGAGCGCTGAAACTTAAGAAAACTTGGTGGCTCGAATGCTTAGTAGAGATTTCTGAAGAAGCTGTATTAATGCAAAATACAAACTTCTTTCTTTTTACTCTCTCAAAGCTCATCAACCTTTCCGCTTTCACTCAACGCATACCTTCCTATCGCCATGTTTGTGTCGGCACTATGGCTGTTTTACTTTTAAAGTCATATTACAAAATAGATGCATCAATAAGAGGTGAATCAGAGGGGACAAAATGTTCTCATTGGACCACAATGACCGTAATGACGCTCCAAATAGAGTTTTATACATCGCTGTGGGCGTAAGCATCAACTTATCGGCGACAGTATGTGAGTTTGGAGAATGCGGGTGACGGAGATACTTTTGTAACGGTTACCGCAGCTGGCGAAGGAGAGGGTTAATTGGAGAGACATGGGAGAGGCCTTTGCCCTGCAGTGGGTGTAGTCAGGTTGATTATGATGATTATGACTAGAAACTTGGAAATTTCTACAGTACCGAGCTATTCTCTGTCCCGCGGTGCATGTTTGGGCTGGTTCATGATGCTGCGTATAAAATCCTCTCCACAGTGATGACTTAGCATCCAAGGCATTCAGTGGCTGAACACGAGTTCGTGAGCTCAATACCGGCCGGGAATGAGCCAATTTTTTTTTAAGAGAGAAAAGTGAATGCCACAGTAGTAATATGTCTGTGCTGCACGGTGAAGAACCCCAGGTGATAAAAAATGATTCGCACCCCTCCACTATATTTACACGGCTTGATTGCAGCTTACAGAATCGGTTTGGTACTTGAAAATTCATCGATAGATATCTTGGAAAATTTTCAAAAATTCCATAATTTCAAACAGAAAAATGAATTAACTACATGCAGGAAGCAAATATGTTGCTTTTTTTCCCGCTAAGCAATACATTTCCAGCTTCGGTTCATTTCTTTCGCGAGGCTTTTCTTCACAGTTACAAATGAAAGGAGCACATTCACTTTCTCGGTTGTGAATGCCTCACAGATGGCGTGGTATCAGTCCTGGCTTTGTGTTATCATTTCACGCCGAATACTAAAACATACAAGCTTTGAAGTACGGAAGGCTTTGAATTTGTTTCGAATTCATAGTTGAAACATCCTTTTGCATGGTTGTTTAAATCTCTGCGGTAATGCAGATCAGCGATTTTGTAGCACGGGGGGGTACATATAAGTTCACGGTGTGACCACATTATTATTAGTTTTGCATTTTTCATGCCTGATATGGCTGGATTGCACTATATAATCGCCTCTTTCTCTACCACTCTCGTGATTCTGATCTTAACCACCACATGTGCGGCTTCGAGACACTAGCTAATAGCAGATATATTGGCTGTTGTTGCGGATTACGCGACCTGGATACTTTCGTCCACGATAGTACATGTGTATATGCGGTCACATGCAGAAAAGTGAACCAGTTGTAAGCTGCCACCAGTTCGCTGTCTCTCTATGCACTACACGTCCTTGTCGCACCGCTGACCATTCGGCTATAAACGAACTTGGACGAAACAAAACCCTTTTCTAGCTTATACTCTTTTCTACCCTGTCATTCTTTCTTTTCTTTTTTAAAGTGAACATATCAAGAAAGAACTAGTAGCAGGTTGCTCAACGACACAGCTAGGTAATACGCAGCTTCTGTAGTGTTACCTTCAGTTACACTCTATTTCTTATATCTCCTACAGATTATGGCGTAGTTGACTGCACATGTTAGGCTTTCCGTGTACCACACGGTCGTGTCATTATTCTTTCCACCTCCAGTGGTACAGTATATTGTGCAGAGGTTTCGTGCGTGCGCGTGATACTCAGAGTTAAAAATACGGATGCTTGCGTTTTTGTAAGCGAGAAAACTTGCTTGTTTACGTTTAGTTTTCTGCTATGCCCCCTTGACCCGGTGCTGATATGAATGTGTGGCGTGCGACTTTCTACGTGATCCAATTTTCTCCCACTTTTTTCTACTCTTCCGTTCTCGGGGCAAAAATCACAAATGCAACGAAAGGGTGCTTTCGTGATCGCTAGAAACATGCAAGCAAGGACCCTGTTCAGGTTAATGAGATAGGAGACAAGCTTCCGGCTGGGGGAGGCCTGCGCTCACTGTTTTGCTTTCTAGATTTTTTTTTAATGGCCTGAGTTTGTGTCATCCCCTATTACGCTTTTCTTGTTCTTTCTCCTATCGCATTGCCTTCAAGCACTTTTGTTGCCGCTTGAACAAGAGTCGAGTCATCGTACGAGCACCAACGTACTGAAATTTGTTTTACGAGTGATGCTTCCTTACACTTGGCAAACGAAGAATCGTACATGAACAGGAACAATAACGACGAGGTCAAAAGCAGGAAATTTTACTGAGCACTACAGAATGACAAGGACAATAATGGCGACAAAAACTAATATTTTACTGAACTGTTTGGAACAACAACAGCCAAAACTAACACTATGCAGAACTGTATGGGGCAACAGCACAGCAGCAGCAGCAAAAAAAAAAAAATCACATTCGAACAATGGTAATTTTACTCACTCGTAAGGAAAAGCTACATTGAACTCAAAGAACAGCAGTCTTACTGAACTACGTGAAGCAACCACAGTGAGAACAAAAAAGAAAAACAACTTTTCTCAACTATGTGAAAAAATAAAAATATGAGCAGCAGTAAGTTTCCTAAGCTGTGTGCAACAACAACGAAGAACAAGAGAAAACCAGTAACAACAACAACTGCGTGGAGAAACAACAATAAAGACGACTTTGATCATGACGGAAGTAGTTTTATTAGACTGTGTGAAACAGTGACAACAATAAAAGTACGCCTGGTTATTCACTGTCCTGTATGAAACAAATACAGCAAGGATAGCAGCGATGACTAAAAAATTTAATTTACCGAACTATACGAAATACAAGCAATGACGACAACAAAGATAATTTTGCTGCCTTATATGAGGAGGCTAAGAAAAATCTGGAACGTGATGCTCAGGGGCTGGCTTTACGTTTCTAGACGCAGAGAACGGACCTTTTATTCACACTCTCCCACTGCTGTAACTATACCGAGGTCGACAAATCAGAGCTCCCATTTAACTATTGTACATTTAAGCCTCGTGCCTCTCGCTGCGGTGGCTCAGGGGTTATGGCGCTCGGCTGCTGACCTGAAAGACGCAGGTTCGATCCCGGCCGAGGAGGTCGAATTTCGATGGAGGCGAAATTCTAGACGCCCGTGTACTGTGTGATATCAGTGCACGTTAAAGAACCCCAGGTGGTCGAAATTTCCAGAGCCCTTCACTACGGCGTCTCTCATAGCCTGAGTCGCTTTGGGACGTTAAACCAGAATAATCCAAACCAAATCAAACAAACCAATCTTTTTCCTCGCAATCATCTATGTGATTCACCTACAAACCCTGGCTAATCCTCTCGTGTGGGAATGTGTCACGTTTACTCCTGTCCGCAACAATAACAGCAACAGTGACGACAGATGAGCAGGATAAAAAATTACAGGGGCGCTTAAGTCATTTTAAAGTGGAATACGACAGCGTTAGAAGAAGCAAAGATGCCGCTACATGTTTTCGTGTGCGTGTTAGTTCTCTCATCACACGCACAATGTAGTCACTTTCATCGTACCATATATTGACATAAACATGATCACGCGCATAGTACACCTGCGTCCGGTTCCTCTTCATACGTCTCTTGTGTGTCTTCGAACATCTGAGCCACCGACATTTATGTTGCTGGCCTGGATGCTGTCAACACCTAGCAACTAATGGGTTCCAACCTGCTTGTCTCTGCCTTTCCTGACTGCGCAAAAAAGGGTGAGATTCGCGGCGTGGTCTCGTGACCTTGTGATGTCAGTGCCCCAGCAGCCAATCAGCGACTTTTGCGACTGACACAGGACGCAAAATCGCATGATGTGAAATACCATGGCGGAGGTGTGGCAACTGAATTGAATTGAATTTAAATAGTTTGTCGCCTGCCATGATGGCTGAGTTGTTCACAGCCCACGGGGCAGGTTGTGATGATGTCACAAGGTCGGCCTTCATCACAACCTGTCCACGTAGGCTGTGGCTCTCGACGAAACAGCGACTTTTGTGACTAACAGACGCGAAACCACATGATCTGACGTCTAATGCAATCATATTAAAACTTTTATTGTCTTCATGTGTTCATAACAGGTGGAATCCTTCGCCGGGGATCCCATGGGATGCGGCGACCATTTTTTTTTTTTTTTGCAGTCAGGTTTCCCTCATCCTCAAGGCGAGAGCTGGCCATCACCTTCTCTTATTTCTCCTTAGTGAGCTGAAAAAAAATTGCTGAACTGTATCAAATAGCAATCTGAAATGCCAATAGAAAATAACAGCATTTTTACTGAACTACGTAAATCAGCAATAAATGGTGGCAACAGAATACTTTTGCTGAACTGCATAGAACAACATTGCCTTAGACTCTAAAAAGACCCGGTAATTTTGTTGAACGATGGAAAAAGCATTTATAATAAAACCTGCAGTGACTTAGAGTGAAATACCTTCCTGGCCTTCCCAAGGAGAATATATCCGTGGCTACTCGAGCAAGGTGTCTGCCCCACCTAGCTCCAGGCAATTAGTTTCCTGGAGGTACTACACGGCATGTTCCTCAAGTTCCCTTGTATCGACTCTACAAAATCAAGCGAAGGCGGTAAAATCTGCTCTGATATTACTTTTTCTCATGTAATTTGTGTGAAGTTACATGAGGACCTAGAACAAGAATGGTGTTCCTAACACCATATATTTTTCTGGAGTGACGTGAGCTCTCCGACTAGTGAGCGTTGTCGGACTTCATGCTTTCCGTTCACGCTTTTGAGAAGCAAACGAAGGGACTTGCATGTAGCGCGGGACTGGGGCTTCAGACCCTAACAAAATTTTTTTTTGAGTCTATAGACTTCATAGACTTTTATCCATAAAGTCAATAGACTCTCTATAGACAAATCCCAGAGAACAATCTATAGGCAATACAAATGCTATAAGCAGTCTATAGACAATTTATAGATTTGTGGCCATACACTTTCAGCAGACTTTCATCTATAGACAGTCTATAGACTATGAACAGCTATAGACTCTTCATAGACAAATCCTAGAGAACAGTCTACAGGCAATACAAATGATATAGACAGTCTACAGACAATCTACAGATTTATGGCCATACACTTTTAGTATACTTTTGTCTATAGACAGTCTATAGACTATGAACAGACAAAAAGAAATATCTATAGGAAGGCAATAAAGTCTATAAGAAGTCTATTGACTGTCTATAGACCATTTTTATAAGGGGTAACGTGGGAAAATGGGTGCTGAGGAGCAGCGAACGTGGAATGTCGAGATACCAGTCCCGCTGAAGTCGTAACGGAGTCCATTTTGTATTCACTCGTCGACATGCTTGCCAAATTTTTCGAGTGCTTGCAAGTGTAATTGGCTCACGGTTTCTGCACAGAACCCATGAAGAGTATCATGTCTGGTTCATTACTCTTAATAATAAACATGAAGGGATGGTCGACGACAAAGCGAGTGACGTGAAGGGGCATCGTAGCACTACAGGCCAGTGACGTCATCGCCGTCGCCGAGGATGCATCTGTGCCTCCCTCGTCGATTTTTAAGAACGTCTTGTGAACCAGGTCGGAGACCGCAGGTCGGCCTGCCTCGAAGATTCCCGAGAGGTCCGCTTCACCGGGAGTGAACAGATCCTTGACTCCAAGAACTCTGAGGGTATCCTTCAGAAGAAGGCCCTCATCGAGCTTGAACTTTGGAAGGCTAAGTTCTACGTTCATGACCATCTGGAGGCTGGAGAGTAGCGCGCATAGACTATTGGTAGTGAGTGCGTGATGTAGGTAAGGTAGTCCATCGATGTCATTTGGAAGGAGGATGACTACGGAAACTCGGTGACCTCGGTAAGGTATCTCCAGGGCTCTAGCTCTTAAGAGCTCTGAACGTCCGACCCTGTAGCCACGGTCCTGGAAGAGCATGTCTACCAAAACACTGCGCTTGGTGTCCAGATGAAACTCTTGAGCTCTCGTGTATCTCCACTGGAAGGGGTGTTGCCAGTAGCCCTTGATGTAGACAGCATTGAGCACTATCAAAGCTGTTTCGCTGCTGACGCTTGCGGATGGAAGCAAGTCCTGAATTTTGGAGGAGGTATGCTGCAATACCGAGGAATTAGCGTCCCCGCGAACCACTTCGTGGTTGTTCTTGAAGTCGACAGATTTCACGGTCGTTCCGAAGGAACTGTCCAGAAGCGACTGGTAACCGGCTTGCAGTGGAAACGTTTGGTCACTGTACAGCCCATTCATAACTTGAAGGGTAACTGCGGGAGCATAAGTCGCTAGGTGTGCGAGGAATTTTGAATAATAACCACATAATCTCTCCGCGTTCGCTTTCCGGCCGAACAACGCAAATATTTCTTTTGCAGTGTTGCCTCGCGCACCAGCCAGAACCATAGAAATGGCGGAGCCGATGATGAGGGGAGAACACAAGATATTCTCCTTTTGTGTATTTTGAAGCCGGAGCTGTTTGTACAGATTCAGAGCAAAATGAAGCAGGCAGTCGTCCATAGCTTGTGGCGAATTGTGTATTCGATTTCTGGAAATAAGAAATGAAAAGAATTCAAAGTGAGCTGATGGGCCGGCGAGACGACTGCTTCTTGGTCATCTTAATAACCAGAAATAACGCACTTTACCACAAAGCGCAAGGAACGCAATAATAGTTATTAGAGCTCTGTAGATAGTATAAATATTCCTGTAGCATCATGGAAAGCAAAACTGGGTGACACAGTAACTTGACTGAGCTCTGCCATATCACTGGTCAGGAATAATGTTTGTGCTCTGGATGGTTGACGTATCGAAATGCTGCAAGCGGAATTATAGCTTTGCTCTTATAGCCTGATAGCCTTAGCCCTCTAAACAGAAGGAAGTAAAGAGAGAGTAAGCTGTACTCTAGTGTGCTCCCCTTTTTGCTCCCATACAGGCGTATTCGTGTTTATAGAGATATATAACCTACAGTCTTGTTGGCACAAAATTTATGATGCCTCGTGCAAATAATATCCGACGGTGCATGGCGTTCTTAATCCTCCTGGAATTTACTATAGTGAAGAGAGGACCACAAACGTCGCCGACAACACTGTAAGTGATATACAATGAGATTAATTGTATATCGACAACCTTAGGTGGGCGCCCGAGGTCGTCCTTACTCGGTACAAAGGAGCCATTGGCAAGATCCATTCGATGATCGGGACTCACCAGTACGCGAATCTTGCCAGACAGCGCGAAAATAGCTCTACGAAAACACTTACCTTGAATTTGGTTGTCCCTGTCGTGGCTGCCGGCCCCGGCCCCGGCCCCTTCGTTGTCACCGCGCCGCCGTCGTCGTCTTTGTTGCAACCGCCGTGGTTGGAGCTCTTTTACATCGTTTCCTTAGGTTTCTTTGTTCCACGCACTGTGAGAGAAGTCCGTTTTCTGTGGGCACCTGGTCATTCTGGTGTCAAAACGAGGTGACCGACTTCTTAGCAAGGACTGCTCGCAGTACCCCAGTTATATATTTCTTCCCTCCCTTCATTCTGTTGAAGATTTCCCGTTTCCTGCGGTTGCAACATATCTAAGCCAGCTTCCGTGATCCCTTGCTCAATACCGCGGATTTTCGGCACTTTACGCGCGGTCATGTATATAAAGGCTGTGTGAGGTGTCAGTGACGCCTTTGAGCTGAAGAATCCCCCGCGCAGATCTGTATTTATGAATATGTGGGTTAGTAACGAAGAACGTTTGCGACACGTGAGGGTAAGTAAAGTCAATAAAACATTTCTTTCTCTCTCGCCAGTGGTTCGCATCTCAGAGAAAGATTTATCTGGAGGTCCCTACCTTGAGGTTAGGTCTCCCTCTCTGACTGCCAATTCTTCTTTTTTTCGGTGCTAGCGCCAAGGGACCCGCTTCAAGTAGGGTTTGTTCATAGCTTCACGACTTCATTACTGCAACCAGACAGGTACCTTGTTAACTCAATTCAAAATTCCTCCACGTGTCTAAGAACTCCGTAAATTTTTTTTACAGCGAAAGTTGTTAAGCACTAGTTCCTGGGTTTCTAGTAGTAGTAGTACCACTTGTAGTAGTTGTAATTGTAGTTACAGTAGTTGTTGTACTAGTGGTTTTGTATTTGTAATTGTTGTAGTTGCAGTAGTAGCAGTAGTAGTTGTAGTACTAGTTGCATTTGTAATAGTTGTAATTGCAGTAGTAGTTGTAGTAGTGGTTGTAGTTGTAATAGCTATAGTTGCATTAATAGCAGTAGGAATTGGAGTAGTAGTTCCAGTAATAGTAGTTGTGACAGTAGTAATATTTGTAGTTGTAGTAGTAGTAGTGATAATAGTAGTAGTTGTAGTAGTAGTAATAATATTAGTAGTTGTAGTAGTAGCAGTAATGGCTGTAGTAGTTGTAGTTATAGTAGTTGCAGTAGTAGTAGTAACATTTGTAGTAGTTGTTGGAGCAATAGTACTTGAGGTTGTTATAGTAGTAGCTGTAGTTGTAGTAAGTCGCAGTCGTCGGCTTAACCAGCGGGTGCGTTGCCATAGGAACCGCTCGGAGGGTGGTTGCCGTGGAAGGAGAGCATCACGAAAGTGGAAGAACACCCACCGAGTATGGTTACCATGGAAGGAGGAGGCTTTGGCGAGAGCGTAAAAAGGCGCAGCCGGTGGGTGGTTGCCACGGGTACCTCACGGCGGGTACGTCGAGAGCGCAGGAAGGCATTGCAGGATGGTGATTATCACGGGAGCCGTTCGCAAGGTGGCTACCGTTGGAGGAGGAGGGTGTGGTGAGAGTGGAGGAATCATCAACTATAAGATGGCTGCCGTTGAAAGAAGAGGATATGGCAAAAGTGTAAGAAAGCGAAACCGGTGGATGGTTACCTCGGAAGCCACCGGGAGCGTAGTTACCCTGAAAAGAGGAGAGTTACTGGTGAATGAAGAGAGAATGGCGATCGAGAGCATGGGAAATATTAACTGAAGGGTGGCTGCCGCTGAAGGAGGAACGTAGGCGAGAGCGTACGGTGCAAGAGCTCAGTGGTTGCCACGGGAACCACGCGGAAGGTAGTTACCCGGGAAGGATGTGGGTGAAACGAAAGCGTAGGAACACGCAACTAGTGTGGTTACCATGGGAAGTATTAGGAGGGCACTTAACATGGAAGGGGGAGGGGGAATATGGCAAGAACGAAGGAGCATAGAATGGTTCATCTGCGGCACTCGCTGCGAAACACGCCACTATGGGAGAGGGTCATCGGGGGCGTTGAGCGCCTGTAGACTGTAGACGGCGGACTGTAGAAAAAATTAAAGTGGAAAGCGAGTATGCGCGAAAAACTGAAAATGGCGCTCTTGAACTGTACAGATATGAAGTCGCTCTCATATTCTCTACTCCAACTTATCGTAAAACATAAATACATTAACAGTTGCCTCTGAATGTCGTGTTAGGCAGTGGTAACTGTGCTGCCAATTTCTTCCTCGTTCTTCAAAACTGTTTTTTTCTTCATTATCTTTCATGTTTTAAGCCATTCCACTATTGTACATTTCCGCCTCATGTCTTTCTTTTTTCCCCTAGTCGCTCGTGTGTTCTTATGTTCTTAGGGCATATGTATACTCCGATACGTCGCAAACGTAAGAAATTACGACAGTCACTCGTTGAGCGTTTTTAACTAATTTAACACCGCTTATCTACCAGCCCTTGTAGTAGTCCTTCTCTGACGTGGCTGTTATTACAAATTTCATTGTTCTGCAGCGCAGGGATCCGCAAACCAGTAATCGATGTCACTGAGAGCCCAGCATCAATGCGAGGTTCGTTTCACTTAGTGATGTATGCAGTAGGGCTTTTCAATCCAGCCTCTGCGCTCCTGATGATGTCACCTGCTAGCGGCGCTAGCTCTATCCTGTGCACATGGGTTATACAGTCGAATGTTCTCACATTTCCGTGAGCGAAGACACCACTGTGGGAACCGACAGTCTTGGCCCTGGAATCGACTCGGCGAACACTTTCTGGAACTCAAAAATGGGCATGCCGTCCTTTGCTGTCCTTTTCAAAAGTTCAAGCCATACCGCTTCCTTCAGGGGTTATAGCGCGGCTCGTATCGCATCCTCAGCGTTCCAGGTCTCTGAAAAGGGAGGAAGATATTCACCCTCGTCTCTCAGAGTTTTTTTGGCGCTAGAGTCGGTACGAAGCCTCTAGTGCACAGCCCAACCAGTTCGCAGGAACATTTGGAATGTGCGGTGCACGTACGTTAGTTAGAAGCTTCAACCCACCTTTCGGCTGACAAGGCTCTGCAAACTCTGACGCAGTGATTGTTGAAGAACATTCTGTGCTGTGAAGAGAGGAATATTTAATGTGCAGGAGTGTAGAGAGGTGGGGAATCCAGCTTTCAACGCCAGCAGTGCGCTCCGGAATAGAAGTTGTTACGGGGAAGTTTTGAAGCAGATGGAGGCAGAAGTGATGAAAAAAATGAAACTCTAATGGATGAAAGCCGCACCCTTTGTCTAGGGCGCCTGTAGAGCACTCCTTGGCGCCCCCCGCGGTATAGGTGACCTTGCGCAATCTTCAGCCCCGTAAGACGTGCAGGCTTTCCATTAAGCTGAGTCCCTACGTATCTTATATGTAGTGACTGGATGGCTAGGCACAGAGAGAAAATTTACAGGTACCTCCAATCAGGCAAACAGCCAGAATTTTTCAGCGGCACCCGAGGAATTTTTTTGTATTGGGCGGGGATGCAAGCTCCACAAGCGCTGCTACGTGCATTTAATGACTAAGGGTGTGCAGGAGGGGGCACTGAAGGGACAAGTTCTTGCATGCGTTCCGGCCTTCAGTATAAAAAGAAACACTCATCTAGCACAAATGAACAAATTCTGCGGCTACTTCAGTCCTCAAGTTGAAAATGTCCTGTTAACATTACCCGTCTAAAGGAAAACTGTGTAAAACAAAGGAAAAAAATGTTTTTCACTACACTTATGAAGTAATAATCGAATGAATGCGGATTAATGTTTCCTTTCATATTGGAGCAACCTTGTACTTAATTATACAAAATTAAGCGCATGTTGCTGTAGGACTCTACGTGCAGCACGTTTTTACGGTGCGTAATGAGGAGTGATAACCGAGGAAATCCATGTCTGAAAATGGAGTGGTCCACATTTTCTGGCTTCCCAGCTGGCATATCTCTGGAACTACGTGCGCTGCGCGCTTAGCGATAAGAGTTAATTAAGGCACTCTCATGCTGCTTGGACGCCGGGACGCTCATCTTGATTGTCTCTGAAAGCCTGTTTTCATTTAAGCAGCCAGTCACTTTATTCTTTAGGTATAAAACATCGCATGAAAAAAGAAAAGAAAAAACCAGTCCGCCGTTCTACCAAGAGCACCATTGCGTTCAGGTTACTCTGCACCTATGGTAAAGTCCTTTAATAGTTGGTGAAAAGTCTACAAATGGCCCACGAAGTTACGATTCGTATACGACCCAGTATGTTTGGCGCCAAATCCAGATTCCGATGTCCGCCAACGTCTTCGTCATTTACACTTATGCAACCTCACGCGTTTTCTTCCATTTCTTTCATTTTTTCTATTCTGAGATCCCAGCCCAGGAATTCGTTGCAGGTGGACTTTTACAACTTTTGTTGCGAAAGCAACACTACTGGAGCCCAGCTCGACTCGTCGCGTATGCTCGTGGCAGTGCGGCTACCAAACGACCCTGAGTCGCCATTGCCTAGCAACCGCTTCAGCTGCGCTCCTACAGATGGCGCCGCGCCGCTGCCGCCTGTCGCCTACACTCCCAGAAGGCACCACCCTCGCACAGGCGCTGGTAGCCGGCACGAGCTAAAACAAACGCTTATCCACAAGCTAACGCCACAAGCATATTGGCAAAAACGGCACGTACGATATTGTGCCGTTGCCTAGCAACCCGAGTTACTACCAGAGCTTACACGAGTTACTCGGGTAAGCTCGGGTAGTAACTCGGGTAAGCTCGGGTAAGTTCGGACGAGCGTCGTGCCATCTGCACGAGAGGTTACACGGGAAGAACAACATTGTTCGCAAGATCCCGACGGGTGGCTGGGATAGAAACAGCCACCTGTCAGTGCAGTGGCGCATCGCTTAACCGCTGCGTCACTGCGCTGGTAGTAGTATTTGAGGACTCGCCGTCATATATGAATCTCAAGTAGGAATTACCAATTCAGCATACGAGGGCATTAAAATATCATGCCACACCCCTAAGGCGGAGTTCAAGTGCCCCCTCCAATTGAAGAATGAACACCTGCTTTCGCTGGTCTACTCGGTTTAATTACGTTAAGCCCCTATCAATTTTTTCTGCCGACTTCAGCGTTGACATCAAGGAGCTCAAGAAATTTGTCCTCGACATCGCATCAAGGGACTTCGCTTTCGAAACCCCTTCAACGCAGTCAGCATCATCGTCACGAAACATGTGTGGCGTATGGGAGTTCAGCAGGTAGTGAACGTTAAAGCGATTACGCCAGTACCACAAAACATGCGTTTAACCACGATGCAAGAAACGATGCAAGAACGTAAAGGGACACATAGTCTTTTTTAAAAACGCAGGAGCCAAAAGCACTAACACCCATCCACGTGACCGAACGGGAAACTATGAATTCGAAGCCACAAAACCATCACCAAACTCGCTATTCATGGCGTCACCATTTCGTCGATCACTGCACGAACCAGATAGAGCATTTCTGTGGCTGGACACCTTATGTAAGCAGCCCTCTTTTTTTTTTCACTGGAGTTGCTAATACATGTTCAGAAAGAGAGCTATTCGAACGACAGAAATCATTATTGACCAAATTATTTGATTACTGATGAAAGCAACAATAACATTAACGTAACGGGATCACATCGTGATGAAGGATTGGCGTGCCATCTTCGCTTTCAAATGATTTTCATTTAGTTACGCGGACTTCCGTGCGAGTGATTTGTGTTGGGATTGTACTCTTGCCTCGAGAGCTGCTTACAACAGAACTAAGAGGAATTTAATGCATAGATACAATTTAACAGGATGCGCGCAGTGCGTAGAAAACGCTATCATAGCAGAAAGGCCACTCTCCTCCGTCATTTCCTGATTTTCTCTCGCTGGGCTATCCCGTGGGTGAAAATACGTTCCGGTCCATTGTCTTTTGGTTAATCACTATTAACTCAAATTACGGCGATATGGATGAAAACAGGCACATAAGATGATCGAGATATTTTAAAACCTGCTCCCTTCCCCCCTTCGCCCTTCGAGTGACAACCTTTATAGTTCTTTATTGTTTTGCTGCGAGAAAGTAATTACAAGGGCTTGGCAGATGAGTTCGTGCGTCAACGAAATGCGCGAAACGAGCGCGCCGAGCGTTATACTTCGTGGCAAAACAAACAAGCAGCAAACGTGGACGCGCTAGCTGTGTTCTCTCGCGCGTGGCGCCACCACCCGGCGAGCGGCGATAGCTGTCAGGTTGGCCGAGGAGCGGCGCGTTCTCTCGATTTGCTAATACGGCTCCGCGTCCGCCATTAATAAAGGCCGGCAGGGGACACAGACTGGGCGAAATGAGTTCCTCTGTCGTCTCGGCCTGCAGAGCTTGTGTCCTTTTACAAGCACGTAAATGAAATCACGTGGCCTGGAACCGCAATTAGCAAAGTGATGCACGCTCCCCCCGCCTGGTGGCGCCGCCATGCAGTTCGCGAACGAACGAAGAAAAATAAACAACGAAGAGCGGTACACGGGAAGTGTGGCCGGGCCTGCCGTGTAATTGATAATAAAAGCAGTGGTCGAGGACCGGGGCCCAAAGGCGAGCACGCACTGGGGAGTCCGCGTAGAGTGCGTGTCACGACGTGGCCGTCCGCTAATAAAGGCCAGTTAATAGGCCCAATAAAAAAGTTCCACCGTAATCACGTTTCCTCCGCGAACTTTGGAGCTCGCGTGCGAGCGCTGCTCGGTTGGAGATGAGCGCAGCGCTGTGGCGAAGCGACTCTTTTGTCGGGCTCGCAAGTTGCGTAGTGAAGCATCTGCGCGGGTTCGCATGTGTACACGCACCGTTACGAGTACTCTTCGCGCACTTCCCGTGACCCTCACGGTGGTTGGAGGAATTTCAGGGAGCCACGTATTTAAGAAGTACTGCAGGCATAACATGCCTGAGGAGGAGAGGTCAGCAGAGCAAAAATATGTAACAAAAGGAATACATCACGCAATAGTACATAGATAATTACTATTAATCAGCCAAGCGAAGCACAACTCATCACATCGCACTTCAGTTGTTCGGAGATATGCATGGGGAATTAACCGGCGGGGAGTTCCAGTCTGGAATCGTTCGTGGAAAATATAAAATATACGTGAGTTTGCGCAAATACAGATAAGGTATGAAAGTTTTTGTGGCGGGAGGGTGTTGTGGAATCTTTGGCACAGGGTTGTCTTCGGATTTATGGCCAAGTTTGGAAAAATTAAGCGTTCAAAAAAGGCTAGTCGGGTTTGCTTTCTATGAAATGAATGAGAAGAAATGCATAACGACGATGTTACATAACGTGTTTCAAGTTAACTGCAGCGCACAATGGAAACACTGTTACCACTCCGTCGGAGGCCACTATCTCAGGAAAAAATTGTGCCCAGAACTGATGTCTTCTGACACAATGCAATATGGCCCAGCTGTTGCATCCTGGATACGGGCACTGACCTTAAGCAAACTTGCTAGGGTGTTTAAGGCAGCAATAGTGTGCTGCACTACCCAGAAGATGCTGCTGCTCCATTCAAGTACTTGAGAGCCTGCGCATCCATAGTAAGAAGACTAGCCCTGTGTACACAAGCTCAAGTAGTGCTTGGTAACCACTGGGCGGTGCAGAACGAATATTTCTGAGTAGAAAGCAGAAAAAAAAAAAACATTCGGTCTACCTCGTCGCCGAAAGCAGGTGGTAGCTTTGCGGTACTGGTGAAGCACATTGCCGAACGGGTAATTAGAATTACTAACCGCACTTTTCGGATTGCTGTCGGTGATGTTATATGCGTGTCCATGGCAGCGTTCGTCCATTTCGGCTTTTGCGACGCGTTCATGTGGGAATGTGGGCATATGATGTTGCCGTTGGCGATAAGTCAAATGTTTCTTTTTTCCGGCGTCAAAGCCTCATTGGGTTTTTATGGAGAAATATTACGTAGGAAAATCACTGAACCGCATTTTTTACATGATTCCAATAAAAGACCGTCTCCCCTTGCAAACGGTTTTCTCCAAGAATGACCTATAAATACTCCCCTGAGCGCTGTGTTTTGTCTCTTCCTCGTTTGGCTTCGAGCCATTGCGCTGGTTTACAAGAACCATGTCTGAGCAACTCGCCCAGCAGTTCATGTTGTAGAGCCATCCATTTCAACGACCGGCAAACTCGACGCCATCAACATGGAAATCCACCTTAAGACCAAGGACAGTCAAAGTAGCCAGTGCTACGAAGGCCAAAGCAGCAGGCGAGACAACGACCAGGCAATGCTACTACGGCGGCAAACGGGTCTAAAACGAAGACTGCCTCCACAGTAAAGTTTGCAAAGTCTACCCACTGCGGCGGCTTAGCTGCCATGTACCGCATAAAAGCTGTCGTTCACGCGAAAAAGATACGAATTTTCTTTCTGCATAAAGCCAGGGACGCGTATTTTACTCGTTAGGTCAGAACCTCAGAATAAAACTTTCCATTAATCTAAACCATAATGGTTCACAAGTGTCCCCTAAAGTGAATTTGGGAGCAGAAGTCTGTCCTCCTCTGCTTTGCCTACTAAGACGGGCAAGTAAAACGTCTCGCTATCAGGCCCTGGCAACGAGCCGTTTAAGTCCCAAGAAAGTTCGAGGAGTTTATTTAGTGGAAACTTGAATGGGCAGACCTGATTGTTTACGTAGTCACCCCTGCGTTACATTCTGCTCGGGCTTCCTGAAGACAAGGTAAAAGGAGTGGTGGAGTTTACTGACTCGATGAGCTCGAAACAATGAATTGAGGCTAGTTACCCGCTCTTGCCCAACGGCCTGGGGGTCGTCGCGGCAGAGTACAAGACCAACTTCATGGCTGACTTAGCTCCTCTAGGGATCGCAGCGTACCGCTTTCTTCCCTGGAGCCTGTTATACAAGATGTGGAAATAATGGAGCGAGACTGGGATTCTGAAGGTTGACGATCCGACGGTAGGGTGTGCGGGTAAAGTCAACGTTCTCTGGCTGTCGGGCGAAGTTTGAATTTGCGTCGACCTGACGCAGCCAAACAAGGGTATGCGTAAGAAGAGGATTTTCGTGCTCTCAGGCGACGCCACTCTTGGCAGTTGAACGGCGCAGCTGCGTTTTTAATAATTGCTGCGAATTGTGGCTTTTTTTTTTAAATCGAGGCAACTTTTATCAAGAAAACAACAGCGTGATACGAGTTTTTGTGATTAATTGGTTATGAATAGTAGCGGTGCATGTTCACCTGCTACACAGCTACAAAATAGGTCCTGAAAGTCACCTTCCCAGCGAACAGTTGCGTTGGCTTAACTTTATATAGTCTGTAATCTCTTCATGAAAAATTGCACATTATGTGGGCCGGTCGGTCCCATTCACAGCCCGTCCGTGCACGGTAGTCTCCGCAGGCTGCTTTGGACACCACTAGGTGCGGCGTCCAAAGGGGCGTCCGCGGTTCACTGTTCCGGCGAGGGAGGGCGCAAGCAGTAGCAGAACTTGCGGTACGGCATGGTGGGCACGCAGTGGGAGCGGTTGCCGTACAGTGAGACGCGCAAAACGTCTCCGAGAATGGTGACGGCACCGTTGAAGACGCGCGCCGTCGCCTCGAACGCGGCCTCACCAGGCACCGTGATGAGGCTGACGGTGAACTCCCGCAGGTCCTGGTTGCCGCGGAAGAGCCACCTGATCGAACGGCCCAGCCACTGCAAGCCGGGGAAAAGTAGATGCGAGGTATTGGAGAGTCTAAGCATGCGCTCTACCCCATTCTTATTCTTCCAGTTGTTTCCCTCTCCTGATCCGGATGTTGCTTTTAGTAGACCGTGTGGCAGCTCGCAGTTCGACCTAGCTTGGGAAATAATGTTTAGAAAATGCCGATTCTTCAAAGATATTAGCAGTTCATGAAGTTATGTGAGGAGGAATAAATATAACAGGTCATACGCAAGGTATTGCAGGGTCAACTTTAAAGAGGGTCAGTAAAATGCTACATCAGGCGAAGCGAGGCAATTCCGTGTCGGAAGTTGTGCGTTTACTCGAGCTCTCTATTCGCGAGTAGAGCTGGTTGAGACTGCAGCGAAGTTTAACGTCGAGGCGGTCTGTGCTGGCTCATCTGCGGGATTTTAAAGATCATGGCGCCTCACCACTGTCCCGAAGGCATAACGGCACAAGTGCCTCACCTCCCATCAACCCGACTTTCGGAATCAACAGATTTTATTGACAGATTGTTATGCGAATCAGGCTGAGTCAAACCGCTATGCACGTGTAGGTTTCCTCAGTCCAAGCGGATGCTGCCTGTCTCTGCCGAGATCAGTTCGCCCTTCCTATAAAATGTACTTTCAAGCATTACTATTTTTTTTAATCAAGCGCTCTAATACAGCACGAAAGCATTCCAACAGGCCGGACTTCCAACCCTTGAGAAAAAATTGGTAGTGGTTTAGCTCTGGTTAAGCCTGGATATAGAAGCGAAAAGCTGCCGTTATGCTTTGTTTGACGTCATGGCTGTCGCAGTTCGTGCACAATGCATTGGGAGCACGGTGGAGCACCACGATAACGGTGTGGGCAAGCGCGTTTTTAGCCCTCCTTCCGCATGCGTAGCAACTGTGGTAAACACGCGGCTGCAACTAAAGGGCAAACGGTGGCGAGGAGGCGAGCGCGCAGTAGCCAACTCCATCGCTACCACTTCTGGCTCTTCTTTTCCTCCTTCCATGGCGAATGTCTGCGCCTCTTCTACGGCCGCCGCCGCCGCTCACGCGTTCTCGCAAGGCCTTGCGAAAGAACCTTCTCCTCGTGGAACGGCGGCGGCGACCGCGCGGCAGCGGCGAGGGATATGGCGAGGAGGAGAAGTGATGACGTAGCGCGCGCCGCGGCGGCGCCAAGGGGTGGCTCACGCGAAGCGCGGTGTTGACGAGCCTAATGAAGCTTTTCGCTTCAAAATTCCGCCACTACAAGTCGACTTGAATCCTTCCTGTGCGCTTCATATCGGCTCCCTTACTTCGCCCGTACCTGTGAACATCTGTATTACCACATGGCAATGTTCAAGCATGACAGGAATATATGGCAATATCACACTCTTGGCTGCTGACGTTACACTCACGCTGCTTCTGTCGCTGGGGTCATCGAGGGTGTGCGCGTACGCGGCGTCGACGCGCAGCAGACTAAGACTGGCGCATCGATCCTCGTATGGCTCCAGGATGCGGTTGATCTCACGCACCACGGCTGCGGCCACCTGTAAAGTGCAGCAAAGCGAACACCGTCTCGAACTTCGTGACGCTATCAAGCCAGCGTCGAACTTAGTTGCTAGTGGGGCGAGTTTACGCTGCCAGATCAAGAGCGGCGGGCACACAAGGAGGGCATGAGATGGTGGGGGACAAAATGTTGTCCCATATTCTCTCCCGCTTCCCGGGGGGGGGGGAGTATTTACCGGAAGGCGCTGCAATGAATTTCTCCCGTCCTTATCTCCTAACCCCCTCTCCTGTCATTCTGTCGCGGAGTGGCCCGAGAAGGCATGTGCGGATCAGCGAGAACGCTGTCTGATATCAGCTACCAGAAGACTTCCTGAAAAATCGGGAGGAAGCGCCATGTGACATGGACAAAGAGTGGATGTCATGGAAGGTATAGATAGAGAGGCAGGAAGGTCTTCATCTGGGCCTAAGCCTTTCTTTTCTGTACGCTGTAAATATCATTTATATCGTATAAGCGGCATTAAGGAGATTTAGTGCATCTCAAATGGAAATGCGACTAGGTGATACCTTGTCTGGTGTAACCATTTGCAGCCAATACTGCGCTGCCGCAGTTCACGCTGTTCTCAAGCGGACTGCAATACAGCGCACCGCTCCATGACAGAGTTTTTATGTTGCCTTCTCATCCAAAATCTGCTTTCAGGGCCCTCAGACACATCTGTGAAAAATGAAGTATAAAGAAAGATTTTTGGAAATAAACACTGAAGGAAAAAAAAGATGGCGCTCTATAGGTCTGGGTTGAACACACGATCTTTTCATATCAGTATCAGACGCTGTGTTTTACCAGTTCAGCCATGGTGGTAGTTATCCCCGGCCTGCGGTTACGGTGGGATTTGCACGCATGATTATTAGACAAGCATTCAACGTGTTCGTCTCCGTCGTTCTTGACGATGGCGGCCATCGTGAAACCCTGAATGTTAACTGCATGAATGGCAACATCAAGAGCGTGTCTAGCACAAGAAATTGACTGAAGACCACGCTAAATGTCGAGCAGCTCTAAACACACGCACCTGTGGTACAGGCCACTCCGTCGTCGACGTGGACTTCCGGCGCAGGCAGGAGCACCACTGCACTTGCATGCCAGTCTCGCTGCAGGTCCGGTTCTCGGGCACTGGCGTGAACAGGGACGCCATCCGCCGCCCGACGTACTTGCGCCTCGTCGCCACCTGCCGGCGAAGGAGAGAAGGTTCACTCACCTAGAGATAATGCTGCGCGCTCTAAGTATTCTCTGATTTTTTTTTTTTTTTTGAAAACCGATGGCATCCCTTTCAACAGAGTCTTCGGGAGCTTCCTCTCTGTAACAGAAGTGGACCGACACTTTGGTGGGAAGGCAGGGAGCTAGCGAAAATGAAAGACGCAGCCAGCTGCAGGCTTGCCAAGTCATGCTTAATCCCTTCCTTGGCACAACCAGTAAAGATATTGGGTCTAAATTATAATTTTTAAGGGTTAGAGCGCTGAGCAAAAATTTTCGCAGCCCTAGCTGTTATTAGCACGTTCCTCAAGGACGTAACACCTGCGGTGCCGTGCACGCAGCCCACTGCCGGCCATCCACCGGTAAAAATGCGCCTCCCACCCACCAGACTTGTCCAGAGCGTTCGAGTGGTGTGCTGCGGAGCAAATTAGTCTGTGCGATTTCGCAAGTATACTCGGCAGCGCTCTAGCGCAAGTATTATTTGCAGAAGTCGTTACCTGCTTTAGAATTTCGCCTTATTTCCTCCACACATTCGAGCACAATGTGCAAATGTGATCGTGCCTGTACAGCACATTGTACTATGACCTGTCGTCGCGCGATTTGTTCTCAAGTATCTTCTTATGGACAATCGTTACCGAACACCATGGCAAGAATAGTAAAGTTATTTTAAGGGCACGCGCTCTCTCCGCATCATTTTCATTTGCACCAGTACGGCGGAGCTGCTCCCATCCTTTCCTCCTCGCTTTTGTTAAGGATGGTTTAGAGCATTGAAATAAGGCGTCGTCTACACAGAGAGGCGTATAAATGTGAACCCACCTGTCAATGAACTACTACTTGTCTTTTGATCTCCGGCCCTCAGATTCCCGCAATCAAAAGGAGAAAGCGACACGCGGAGTGCGATTGGGGCTGTTGCGCCATCCTTCTTAGCACCCGAAGAAATTACCGCTCACTTAGGGACACACTTCCCAAGAATGAATACGATGCACCGGAGAACTCCTATGCCGCCTTCATGGGGAACGTTTTATCACTCAACTTTAAACTCAGCCCCACCCTTATCCCTTCAGCCACGAATAATTCGAATTTCAATGGAGGCGAAATTCTAGAGGCCCGTGTGCTGCGCGATGTCAGTGCACGTTAAAGAAACCCAGGTGGTCAAAATTTCCGGAGCCCTTCACTACGGCGTCCTTCATAGCCCGAGTAACTTTATGATTTAATCCCTCATAAACCATAAATCATAAACGAAACTTGGGCAAAGAGCTGCGGCCGAATTAATGCATGCAACAATCATGACGTCAATAGGAACGGATTTAAAGCACGATTTTGCGAGGCTTTCCACCGTTGAGACGTATTCACCCGACAATGCACAATTTTCTATTTTCTGGAGCCATTTACTCCGTTTTTATGTTCAAGTGCAGGATACAGCATATAGTTAGCATCTGAACATACGTTGTTAGAGAGGCTAAATCGTTGTTAGCGAGGTTAAAGTCCAGCTTGAAGCCTATTATCTACAGAACATGATGCACTAAAACAATCCTGGCCCAGAGCTTCATACTGGTCTACTTTCCTGAGAGGTTTAATGTGAAATACACTATTCTAAACATTAATTAAGCCTTCACTTCAAACCTGCCTTACATGCGCTGTCCGTATGAAGACCCGCACTGGCGTCTTACACTACCCGCATGCTTAACGTGCGTACCTCCCCTTAGTGACGTCAAAACTGCCAGTGGATCAGGGGCGGGATACTCGCGTGGTTGGCTTCGGCTCCGCGCGCCAGCCAATCGCGCGACCGAAAGCTAAATGGATGTAAAAAGCCAACCACGCATGAATCCGGCACCAGACCTCAGCTGGCCACCTACTTACAAATCCATACTGCTACGACGCACTACTCCAACGCCGCCAGCGGAAGGGCCAGGGCCACACATCAGACCTTTCTCTAGTTCTCTTTACTATGGCGTGGAGGTTAGCAGTCGGCTTTGCATACGGCGTGTGTTGATTTCACCCCTCCCTCCACCGTTCCTTCCGCCCTGCCGTTGTTCAAAATTAGTTTCTTTTTTTTTTCGGGGGGGGGGGGGGGGGGGGGGGGGAGGCGTTACCTTTCTAAGAATGTATTGGTGTCTGGCAATATTCTAAAGCACTAAACTCGTTCATGTCCATTCCAAACTGATTATAACTAGCTCCTCTTCGCAAGATGTTGGATGTAGAAGGTTGCAGGCTGCACAGGCAGAGATTTGTGAATAAAATTGCCTCAAAACATCACAATACATCCCATGCGTCCTATTTATTTGCGTTACACACCGCTCGCTCGTACCTGGAAGGCCTCTGAGTCGTATGAGCTGAGGAGCGGGAAGTCTTCGAGCACGCTTCGTAGCGTGGCGTACACGTCCAGCGGCGTGGTCAGCCGGAACGCGTTGGCCTTGAACACTCGCACTAGGTCCGGGTGTCGGAGCGACAGGCTTCGCGGCAGGTACCACAGGTATCCCGGCAGGCGGCCCTCGAGGAGTCCAGCGAACGTGCGCCGGATGCTGCCCCAGCGCATGCCGTGGTCGCTCAGGAACACGACGATGGTGTTGTTCAGGTGACCACCCTCGTACAGCGACTGCGCGCGCCATCTAGGGTTAGAAGGGTTCGCACCCCTGATGCACTGTGACAGCAAGCGCAGCATTAGCGTATTAAAGATTACGCAATGACACAAATGGGACAAATATCTTCCTCTTACTTCTTTCCATGTCTCGCAATTCTTTTTCCATGCATACTTGTGTTACATAAGAGGCGTGCAATCTATTGGTCTTGCAGACCACGTTCTTGCAGACTTTCGCATCAGCACTACGGGGGAACACTTCTACGTCGGCCCTGAAGAGATCTGTATGACAGTCCAGGTACAAGGTCACCTCGTTAACAATGAAGACCGCCGCGTGTTTTTGAAAGCGTACACTGTATGCATATATGGACTCATACAACTACACTGAGCAGTTGCGCCGATCGTTTTCTATGTGGATTCTTTAAACACTGTTGATATTTTAAATACTAGCAAGCCACGAGGCCATACTTGCCCAGCAGTAGGACAGAGAAAATGAGTTGTGCGTTCATGAGAGTACACACGCCCAGCGATGCAATCGTAGCGCTTCTCTTGACAGCGGATGTCCTTGGTTTATTAAGACACATTTGCCGCTCAAACATCTAGTGAGCACAAAAACAACGGTGCTCCTCATGGGGTATGCGACGATACGGGCTTCAAGGTAGCTTCCGATGTTCATCAGAATTAAGCAAGTTGTAAGGGAGCAACCTACATGGTCATGACTACGAATGTGGCGTTGACCGCCTTTGAGGTGACGATATAAGTATCTATGTTCTTTTGAATAAACCCAGCCGCTGTCTGTGCCCGTCCCTGTCGTATTGTGATGCGTGTTTTTTTTTTTTTTTTTCGCAGCAGTTTGCTTAACCATGTATATCACTTGTAAAACAGCGTGCGCTCTTGTCTTGAGGTCATCAACTCACTGCCCGCTTGGCGTAAATTATTTCTTCCTGAACCTTATACGCGGTCGCCTTGTGACGTCACGCTACCTTGCCCTGCCCATCTGCTCAGGGCAACCTGCCCACTGTGGGAAGTGTCAGATAGTTCAGTTGCATTCAAGTGCCACCTGTCCACCATGGTACTGCACGTGATGCGATTTCGCTCCCTGTGTTAGTCAGAAAGGTTGCGGATTAGTCAGGAGGGTGATGACGTCGCAAAGTCAAGTTAGCACACCGCGAAAGTTAAAAACCGAAGAACAAGGTGGAAGTGCGCTACCGAGAATGGGTGAGGGCGGGAATGGGTAAGATGTATCTTGCCAGTATACCTCCAATGTGGGTCACTGACCTTGAAGAACTGGAGAAAGACTTCGTCTCCGGCCCAGCGCGTGGAGGCATAGTCATGCGTGAGCGAGTTGATCCAGGTGAAGGCAAAGTACGGCTCGTTCCTGAAGGTGATGGCGAAATCCCGCGTGTATTTTAGCAGCACCTCCGACTCCAGCGACGGACCCACGCAGTAGTCGCAGTTCAGGGGCTGCGCGCAAGGAGAGGGGGCACACATGATGTATGTTGTCAATCCATTTCTTGCGCTTAAGCGTCAACACGGTCAACGCTGCTTCCAGTGTTACGCGGAAATTAGGTGATCTTGACCTGCTCATTAGTTGGGCAGGAGTGGGTGAAGGAACAAAACGCTGGTTAATGACATTCAAGTCGAAATCAAGAGGAAGAAATGGGCCTGGGCAGGGCATGAAATGCGAAGGAAAGATAACCGCTGGTCTTTAAAGGTAGCGGAGTGGATTCCAAGAGAAGGCAAGCGTGGCAGTGGGCGGCAGAAAACTATAGGTGGGCGGATGAAATTAAGAAGTCTGCGGGGACACAGTGGCTACAGCTGGCAAAAGGACCGGGTTAACTGGAGAGACATGGGAGAGGCCTTTGCCCTGCAGTGAGCGTAGTCAAGTTGTTGATGATGATGATGGAGATGTATCTATCTTCTTACACTTTCGTTGGGTCCGAAAGAAATGCTCGAGTCTGGCACTTAATTAGTTGATCTTGAACGTGAAATTACGACTACGCGATTGTGCTTTGTTGCCCACTGTGAAAACCCGGCGTGTAAAATGTGTCTGATGAACACAAATCACGCCGAAGTTTTCAGTTGCCTTGGTAGAGTAGGCACGGTAATACACTCTATCTCACAAGATGTCTACAGCCGAGTGCAAGCTGCCAACGCTAGGCGACTGCTTCCAGACTTGCCAAGCTGGCTCGCACGCTTGCAAGATTAACACACTTATGGGGCCGTTGCCGCACCCTCATAGCTGCACTCCACTGCAGAAAAATTACGAGATGAAGCATAAATTAATCAAAACCAGACTGAATATGCGCTCGCTGCAACGTAACAAGGAATGCAACGAAAGTTGTACTCCTTTCTTCCGATTCGCAAGCGTCTTCCAGCGGGGGCTTGTAGACGAGCCTGCGCTATTGTGTTCTGCTGCACGCTGAGGCGGCCCTCCCGTTCTCACCTTCTTGTGACCGAGCTCTGCTTCGAAAGGCAGCATGAACGGCCTGCTGTAGTAGTCCGTAGGCTGTTGGAGGAAGCCAAGCTTCAGGTAGTTGAACGTTGATATGTTAGGAGCGTCCTCAGCGTACAGGGTGCGGTAACCAGCGTCGGCGAAAATCTGCGCACGACAGAGCGTTTGGTTTTTATAAAACCCCGTCGCGATCACTGTTTTTTTTGCGAAGCCCAGTCTATCAAATTCCTCACACCAATTAAAGCACGACAATATTATGTGTGTAAGTACAGAAATGTGTGACTGGACAAGGTTTGAGAATTCTCACAGACTCTTCCTTTCATGTCCAAGTAACCCAAGACTCCAACTATACTCGCAGGAAGGTATAGCACCGGGCTAATTGTCGCTGCATGAACAATTAGAATAAGGTGGCTCTGAAACAGAGCTTACGAGGTCTGTTAGAAAACTATCCGACTTTATATTTTTTTTTTTTGCGAACATCTGATGGATATAAGACAAGCGCGCTTGCATCAGGCGACCTTGAACCTTCATGCGCATGCATGAATTTTTTCCCGCCTGCCGATAGCGCCAGTCGTTGGGAAGCAGCGTTTGAGTGAGGCAGTGTGCAGTGCTCTCGTTGCTTTTTTATTGCAAGGAAAATGACGGAGTGAAAGGAGCAGCGCTACTGCAACAAATTTTGCCATAAACTTGGCGACAGCCGAGTGGAAACCATTCGAAATAGTCAGACGGCTTTCGGTCAAGATGCTATGAGCAGCACACAGTTTAAGCAGTGTTACAATTGTTTTAAAGATGGCCGCACATCGGTGGAGAACGAGCCACGCTCCAATCGGCCATCAACATGCCAAAATGACCAGGTGACAGGTCATTGCCGAACTGAACGCTATGGTGATGCGGGACTGCCGCGTGACTATCCGAGAAATTGAGGAAGAGGTGGACATGAGCAATTTCTCCGCATATTCCATTATCACCGAAGATTTGGCCATGGAGAGAGTTGCGGCGAAATTCGTGCCGAAGCTGCTCACGGTGGAGCAAAAGCAGCTTCGTGTTGAAGTCTCGCAGGACATGCTGGATTTCGCAAACAGTGTCCCCGACTTCATCAACATCATGATCACTAGTGACGAGTCTTGGGTGTACAGGTACGACCCGGAAACCAGATCCCAGTCGTCAGAGTGGAAGCATTCCACGTCACCAAGACTTAAGAAGGCCCGCCAATTGCGCAGCAATGTGAAAGTGATGCTGACTGCTTTCTTTGACACCCTCTGTGTGGCAGACCACGAGTACGCACCCCACAGGGTCAAACAATGACCAAAGAGTACTACAGGGATGTCCCCCGTCGCCTACGTGGCGCTGTGCGGCACAAGAGACCGGAGTTGAAATCAACAGGAAATTGGCGCACCCATCGCGCCAATGCTCCTGCACATTCCTCGCACTCGAATCAGATTTTTTGGTGAAAAACCAGACTCTTGTAGTTCAACAGACTCCTTACTGTCCTGATATGGCCCCTGCGATTTCTGGCTGGTTCCCAAAATCAAAAGGCCATTGAAAGGAGCGTGATTTCAGACAAGGAAGAACATTATGGCTGCAACGAAAGCTGAGCTAAACTCCATTCCGAAAAGGGCCTTTTCGGAATACTTCCCACAATGGCAGCACCGCTGGAAGAAGTGTGTGGAGTCCCAAGTAGACTACTTTAAAGATGACTAGGTTTGCAACGCTCCAGTTATGCAAGTTTTTTTTCAACGGCCAAAGGTCGGATACTTTTCTAACAGACCTCGTATGACGACAAGCCCTATGCCTTCTTCTAGCCTGGCAACACATAGATATAGTGCGCTTGTGATGTTCTTGTCCTACGTCACGTCTCTGTTGCGCCTTATATTAATTCATCAAACGTACCCAATGGGCAATGGCTTGATGCAAACCTCATTCCTTGAGCCTTGATGACGCAACAAAAATGTCTGACATCATAGCGGTAACCCGCACCGGAGAAATGTGAAAGCATTGACGCACCGTCGGCGGCAGCGGCGAACCTTTTGTTTCTGTTTGTTTTTTTTTTTCTCCTTACGCCACCACATCACGCCACTGCTGACGTCACGGTGGTCCGATCCAGGGAGGCGCGCAGTACCCATTTTGGGTTTTCAAATTTTGGCGCCACGTCGTTGGCTCCGCCAACAGTTCCGGTTTTCAAATTTGCCGCCACGCTTTGCCCTAGCTCCACTCACTTTTCGGACATTTTTGGCTCTAATTAATTAACTAATCACTATATCGACGTAATTCTTTGTGCGACATCATCCTCATATTGCTCTCTTTCGATTTGCACCATTCGTTTGACGCAACCTCTTCTAAGAACCTCACAACTGCTGCGCACATATTTTGGTGACACGAACCCCGCCGACAGAGCCCAGAAATGCTTTAGCATTACAAAGATATTCGATTAGAAATGTGACTTCTTTTTCGCTCCGACTTACTTAACTTGGCCAGTTTACAATGAATTAATGCTCGATTGCAACATTTTCGCGTTCATGAGTAGGGAAATAACTAGACATTTAGGAATTCATTATTTCAGCAGAAATTAGTAAGATGTGCATCCAAACGCCGGTTGACTGGTATCTTTTGTCTTACTGTTGCCGTTAAAGGTATTAATATACGGCGCCCGTTTGTAGTATTAGTGACAGTCGCACCCCCACTGTTAGTGCATGGCCTGCTTTGAGCCTTCCGTACCGCTGACGGCTACGCCTTCAACTGCTGCTCGTCCGCATATATATTGCTCCGGATTGAAAATCTCCCAGTCTCTCCCTTCTGCTAGCGCGCAAAATCAACATGTGTTTGAGCAAACCTCCCCACCGCTGTTTGTATGGCTTTGCATGACAGCCAAGCAATTACTATACACCTTCCTTTTTTGCGACGTCGCAACATTCGCGTTATAATTCGTGTACGCACCTTCCAGAGGAAGGTGCAGTTGTCCAAGAACTGCTCGCTGCCGCCCCAGCATCCGGACTCAGCCTCTTCTTTATGCTGACCAGTCAGCAGCGGGATAATATTCTCCAGCGTGTTCTCACCGAGCGCATTCACGCCGTTCATCATGGTGGCGTTCATCTCAGTCAGGAAGTACCTGATGACGCAATAAAGTCAATCAATCAATCAATCAATCAATCAATCAATCAATCAATCAATCAATCAATCAATCAATCAATCAATCAATCAATCAATCAATCAGTCAGTCAGTCAGTCAATCAATCAATCAATCAATCAATCAATCAATCAATCAATCAATCAATCAATCAATCAATCAATCAATCAATCAATCAATCAATCAATCAATCAATCAATCAATAGCAATCTATCAATAAATATCAATATATCTATCAGTCAATATCAATCTATCAATCAATCAATCAATCAATCTATCAATCAATCTATCAATCTATCAATCTATCAATCAATCTATCAATCTATCAATTTATCAATCTATCATTCTATCAATCTATCAATCTCAATCTATCAATTTATCAATCTGTCAATCTATTAATTTATCAATCTATCAATCTATCAATTTATCAATTTATCAATCTATCAATTTATGAATTATATGATTTATTAATTTATAAAATGTATGATTTATTAATTCATTAGAGATAATGCCACCAATAGCTAGGAGCCGCCCGAGTGCACTTCGCACAGGTGTTAGCGGAATCGCTTTATCAAATGTATTTCCGTTTGCGTTATTTGCTACGTGCAAGATAGCTCTTGCTGCTGCGCTCATGCAAGTTCAAGACATAATCAGGACGCCAATGATGTTCTTTTGTTGTCTATTGGGAAGTAACTGTATATTGCCCGAAGGGGCAAATAAAAGAAATCGCAAATCTCAAAAGACGAAATCGCAAAAGTACGAACAGCTAGATGTGCTGATGAAACGCATTCATGGGAAAGCATAAAAGTAGGTGCAATCTTTGAGGGTGCATTTTCTTGCCCTTTTATTCTAGGTCAATCGCCACTATACTTGAGTCCGCTTAAGACATTGCTTGATGGTCGCTGATAAATCAGACGCCGTAGGCGAAGGCTGTGTGGTCTAGGGCAAAATCTCTAAAAATAAGCGACACAAAACGGTCTCGCTCTTGGTACGTTGGATTTTTTTGGCTGAGCACAACAATTAATGCAAGGAAACAGCAAAGAGACTTCGAATTTACGTTGAAAAGCAAAGTTTCGCGTGGTTCTTCACAATGCAGAAATACAGTAATATTTACATTGTTTGCCGCGAAAGAATATTCAGTGGAACCTCGCTATAGCGAGACGGTTTCTAACGAAGTAATGGATATAATGAAGAAATGACGATTACTCCTTGAAAGGTCGATCAACATAGGCTATAACGAAGCTGCGCCTATAAAGAAGTAATCACTGGGCCCCTTCGACTTTGTTATAACGCGGCTCAACTGTAATACCAGGGGACTATACAGTAAAAAAAGAGGAGGAGGTAGGCGAAAAGATGTCACCCGTAACACCCACCTGACCGTCTTGGGCAGTGAGCGCTTCATGTTGTTGCGCGATAATGAATCTGCGCCCACTAAGAGCACGCTGTATCGGAGATCGTCCGGCCCTGCCTCTACGTCCGCGTTGTAATTCACTGTCCGAAGCGGGCGCAGCCGACTGCAGCGCTCCTCGACGGCGCGCTTGCGGAGCACGAACGCGTGGTAGTTAACGTAGACGAGCTGGTCCGATGCGTCGTAGCACAGCAGCCGGATGAACTCGACGTCGATGGTCGTGCCGTTGCTCACGGGCACGCAACGGCCTGACTCCCTGCACGAGCATACGGCACATTCGCAGGCATGAAGTTTAATATGTACTGTCGACCGCAAAAGTTAGCGGGATCTGCGGTGCATGGTGGAGCGAAGCAAAACTGCATTGTTGCGCCATCTGCCGTCACAGAGGGCGGTGTCGAGGCTCACTCACAGTACTTCCGCAGCAGGCGGGCTGTGAGCCTCGACACCGCGCTGTGTGACGGCAGATGGCGCAGCAATGCAGTTTTGCTTCGCTCCACCATGCACCGCAGATCCCACTAACTTTTGCGGCCAACAGTACATGGTGTGCCGGACGTTACAGGAAACCAATTTTACTGAGCCACTGCTACTCTAGTAGTTTTAACAAAGCTAACAAATGCCTGTGTTTGGATTCGATTTTATGGGCTTTGACGTCCCGAAGCGAATCATGCTGTGAGGGACGCCGTAGTGGAAGGCTGCGGATGACTTTTAACATCCACTGATAACGCACACTATACGGGCGTCTAGAATTTCGCCTCCATCGAGATGCGACCGCAGCGAACGGGATCAAAAGCGTCCGTGTGCACATTTTCAAGCTTGAGGTCTGCCCTTGATTCCTCGGCGCCATATCTCTTGTCCAGTTGGTCACATAACGACTGCCAGCTGATCTTGATCGAGAATTTTGCGTGAGGACTATGACTTTTTCTTGCCTTAGGGCAAACTTTTAAGCCGGACACATTGTCTCAGCAGGCAAATTGTTTGTAGTCTAAAATTTGTTTACGTAAGAGCGCTACAAGAGTATGAGAAGCACTGGCAATCTCGACTCACAAGATCGCGATATCACGGTCTTAATCAAGGGGTGAGATGTTGAAGGCATTTCTATTTCGGCAAAGAAACTTGTAGGAAGACAACGAAAGTAGCCCGATGAGCAGGGCTATCACAGATATAGGTCTCAGAATTCGAAACCTGAGAAAGCACCGCAAACAGTGCATCGCATAGTGGCACGAAGTTTTTATCGCGTTGCTCCACAAACCATCAAACACTCCAAGCAGAAACTTGAATGCAGTGCTTGAGACGCTAGATGTTGTTGATTCCAGATTCTGAAGAATGCTTAAGATACGCAGAGCAAAACTAAAGAACTATTATTCTCCTCCACCTAAAGATCTTAAAATTTTATTTCGTTCAGAGAGTTGAGTAGCTTTTCCTGTCTACTGACCTGCATTCTTTTTTTCTCGTGCAACTTTGCACTACCCCGACAGTTTAACATGTAGCCATGTTTTTAAATTCTGTAGTGCACTGCCTATGGGTCAGGTTCTGTGTATGTTCGTGCTGCGTCTGTACCATCATTTTTTTCTTTTTTGTAGCACAAGTATATTTTGTTTGTTGGCGCAAGACACTCAAGCTGCTCAACTAACTTTTCGTCACGAGTCCAGCCCCACCGCATGTACGTGAACGGCAAAATAAATTGATTTCAGTTGCTTCAAGTTGAGAGAAACTTTTACAATGTAAAAACTTTCCCTGTAAAGAAAGACATAGCATAGCGCTCACTTGCTGGCTTCAGCGAAAACAGTGCTGTGCTCACATGACAACGTTGTCGTTCACGGGCTGGATCGGACGGTAAATTATGCGGTAGCAGCAGTGAATCGGTGGCTTCGCCTTCGTCTTATTCCAGGTCACGGTCATGGCCGATGTGTTGAAGAAAATCGTGGTCACCTGCGTGAACGAATCTCCTATCAGTGCCTTCGGGCATAATGTAACCTAAAAATGTCGTGCGCACATTTGCATTGGCAACTACAAACCGGCGGTGCGCCTGTCGTTCGGGAACTGGCGATTATCATAAACTTGCATCAGAACTAGAAAAATATCTAAGATTATACCCGGCTTCCAAACGTGTCCGGGACGGTGTGTTAGAGGAGCAATGGCTTCACCACTGATAGATTATTTATTTATTTATTTATTTATTTACTCTAAGATTACTGTAGGAGTGCATAGTTAAGTCAACAAGAAAGCGGTCTAGTATTAATGAGAACATTCAACAGTTAAACGTGTTAAGAAAAAAACAACATATGGTACAACGCAGATACAACAAACCTATCCCGTAAACAATAAAATAATGCATGAAGTAAGGCTAGTGTCGGTAATATTTTACAAAGAATAAAAAATGTGGAAAATACTGTTCCTTTAGAATATATAGACAATAAGTAAAGAAAAATATTATGGACGTACACTGCAAAGGCGTTGACATGGTATATGTAGTTTTTGTAACTGTGCATAGGTGAAAGCGGGCGAACCTTGAATGGTCGAATTTCTAGGCGCTAAAGAGAGATGGTTCTCAAGGCAGTGCATCACATAGGAATTCCTCAAGAACAAACGAAGTCTTGCAGAAGCAGGGAACCAGGTGTGCTCACATCTGTGTGGCTGTAACTTGGGTACTCCGAGCAGTTGACGGGGGGCGTCGTCGAGACGTAGGGCAGTATCGATTCGTGCCAAGGACCATAGTCAGGCACCCTGCAGTTTCTAAGAAAAAAAAAAGAGAGAGCAACGTCTGACTGTACAGTCGGGCTCCGCGATCAATGCTCGCACATGCGCGGAAAAACAAACAGCGCTACAAAAACAAGAGATTAAAACAGCATTGCAGGGGTTTCGACTCGCACTGGTGCAAACTAAACAAGCAGAAGTGAACAACTAAATAATTACGACGTGAGGCTGCGAGAAGCGAGTCCTCATGCATCTGGTAGTAAGCGGGACATTCGCGCACTGACATTGGTCGGCACATTATGGGCTTTAATGCAAGTGCACAACTTCTCATGGTGTAGGGGCATGCTCGCAGCATTCGCAGTTATGTTCCCTGGCCGTCCACTACATCGCAGTCTTTCACGATGGTCGTGAAAACGTAATCACGTTGTGTACAAGGAGCTATTAGCGTTCGTCGAACATAAATCCTAGGCGTCCGCTTAACCGTGCTCCTCACTCGGAAGTGATGACGAAGCGGTGGTCCGTGTTTTTGGCTGGCTTGACGTAGAATTGCTGGTCCGGCCACATAGCGAATGCAGCCAGAGCAGCAAACACCGTGAGGCCGAACAAGGTGCTTCGCTTGGAGGGCAGGGAACTGCGGAAGGCACTCTTCCCTTCTCTGCCGAGGTTGCCTGTCGTGCTGCATGGATCTGAAAGCGCAGGACGGCGAAGAAGCATGGGTGTTGTAAAAAGAGGCGGATAAATTGGCAGCTCAGGTGGGAAGAGCCGATACTGGGTTTCACTTCTTTTAGACACCTATAGACGTGCAAAACAAAAACACATGCAACACCAATTTCTCAAAGAATTGAGACTTAACGAAACTGCGTGGCCTATAATATCGCGCGAAATATCAACGCGGTAACGTCAAAGGCCCACTTTTCAGAAAATCCGTTGTGAGCGAAAAATCACGAGCACGGCTCTGTCAGGTGGTCCCCAGAGAGCCACCTGGGAGGCGGGTGGGCTGCCTAGGTCAAGTGGCTTTGCGGTGTCATCACAACGTGCCCACTGAATAGTTTGAAGATTGCCCACCGGGGCGGGTGGCAGTAAAATTAATGATTGGCCGCTCGAGAAGAGCAGCCTGGGCCGCAGTAGTACCACCGCTGGGAGCATCAGCCGTATCGCTTGCGTTACGGCAGGGAAGCGATACGCCGCAGTGGCGCATCGCTTAACCAGTGCACCATTCCACCAGGAATGGTATGAGGACTCTCAGGTACTTATGAATGTAAAGTAGATAATGACCTTCCGCATATACGGGAATTACCCCAACACTCTATCGCGTCATAACCTTAAGACTGAGCTTAAGTGTCCCCTCCAGTTCTTTTTCTATCCATAGTGGAGGGCTCCGGATTCACTTAGACCCCCTGGGGTTCTCAGCGCAGGTTAAAAACCCCCAGGTAGACTAAATCAACCCGGAGCCCTTGACTACGGTGTCCCTCGTGGTCTATTTGTCGCTTCGGCACGTTAAACCCCACGTATGACGTTCTTAGTTTTGACCTCAGTTGAGTGAGGTCCGAGAAAGTCATAAGCTGTCGCACCTATAAAAGGCACGCCATGAACATGTATGTACTGCTTAAAAACGGGTGTCGTCAGTGTTTCACGTTCAGGTGCCCTGTCCACCCCTGTCCCCGTGAAGCCCGCTGAAGGGCTTCACAGTGACAGAGGATGTCAAGTGGGGAAAATACTGGCTGCAGCATTCAAGTTAGTGCAAACAATGTTGACTTCTTTGGGGCAACTTATTATTCAACAAACAGAAAAAAACGAGTATCTTTATGGAACTGTGAAATATTCATGCGCACTAATTTCACAGTGCACAGAATGATAGAGGAGGGGGAGGAGAAACGAGATAAGTTAACTGGTAATAATACCTTGAAAAGTATAGTGGCGAGTGCGCAGTCTTAGGGAACGATTTAAAATTAAACGGCGACTGTAAGGTATCGGTAGCGTTCGCGGGGGTCATCGGAACGCGGCTGGGGGCACTAAAAGCGGAGCGTCTCCTTTCTTGGAACGCGGCCGCTCGCGAACGCGCCGGGAAGTACGGGTGTCCACCCGACACGCGGTACCGAGCACGAATGTATATTTGTGTTTATTTTCATTTGACACGACCGTGCGTTTGGGTTTGTGGAAAGGGCGTTTTGCCCTACGGAAGCTGGAGGGCTGGCCAGGCTCTCGATAAACCAATCATGTGAACATCGTAACATGATTGGAAGCCACCAAATGTGGGCCGGGCCTTTAAGTCTTTAAAACTGGGCCCCGGAGCCGGAAGCGGGGTTCTGCGCTAAGGTGAGAGATGCAACGCATCTTCGGCAACGCCGAGTAGGGGCCTCCCCTAGTATTAGCCAGATCCACCTTTTTGTTGTTCTGTTAGTCCTTTTTGCCGCTTAATATGTCTGTAGTGCCTAAACTTGTATATGCAATGTAAATAGCTGTATATAAATCTTCAGTTATTGCCTTTTTTATCCCTGCGTGTCAACACATCTCGAGACCGTCTCTGACGGGCACCCCTGGTGCGAAGAGCTTCAGTCTTCGAGTTGAAACCAACCCGTCTCTGGCGGGGCACCGCTGGTGCAAAGAAGAAGAACCTGATCTTTACTGGCGCAGTCGACAGGATCCTGCGGCCATCGGAAAACGGCGCAGGAAGAAGACTGGAAGGCAGGGAGAAAGGCGACGACAACGTAACAGGTCAGCGTTCGAGAACGGACCTGCGGAGAAACGGCGGCAAGGATGCAAGGACCACGGCAGTAGTCCAGCGACGCGGGACTGCATACGGTCCAGAAAAGCAGCCCGTCTCGATAACTCGACAGTCACCGGCGTCGCGAAGCAAGGCGACAGCAGCGGGCACAGGACCAGCGGCGTCCGACAGCTCATCGCAGCGTGCGGTGAAAGTGGAGGTGGACTCCGACGCCAAGGAGCTGGCAATGCGGATAGACGCATCGAAACCGTGAGTTTCCTTGGTCGCATTGTTCACGTCCCTGTGTTCGAGCCGGTAGGACAGTTGAGGAGTACAGACGGCGGTATGGAGGGCTATCCATGCCGGCCCTCACTCGATGTGAGGTACCAAGTTGAGTTAGCGAAGGCGCGCTTAGCGTACTTTCAGGCTGAACTTGCGAAAGTGAATGGAGGAAGGGCGCCGCTGTGCGAGGAGAAACCTCAGGATGTTAAGTGCGTCTTGGGGGTATTAGAAGCGAGACGCCAGCAGGTAGAGCTCGAGATTTCTAAGATCAAGGAGTCTAGGAGAGCTAGCCAACTAGCCAGGCAGAACTGCTCTGAGTCCCGAGAGGCGAGGCCGCCTGTGCTGGAAGACAAAGGAATATACCTGTCAAGCACAGGTCAAGAAAACAGCCAGGCAGAAGAAAAGAGGGAGCCAGCTTTCCACGAAAGTGCAATCTCTCGTGAAGAAAGTATCGTGACGGAACGAAGCGTCGCGGTATTCGAGGCGGTGAACGCGCACTCCGACGATCCAGCTGCACAAGTTAGCTCAACCCCTAATCAGACCAGGGACGCGGACGCGAGTTCAGGATTGTTGGAAGTCACTCTGACAATTCCGAAAACGCAGTCCCAAGCAAGCAGTGAAAAAGAGCATTTCGTGCAGCAGGAATCGGTCGGTGAGGACAGACGTCAGATCGGCGAGCGAGTGAAAGGAGGAAGTCTGGCGTCGCCGCAACCGCACACTGTGTCGGGCATAGGGTATGAAGTGCCCCATAGCGTTGATAGTGGCAGGAGCGTTCCATCCGAGGCAAAGAACGAAGGTTGGCCTGATGGGCCGACGGGACCGAGCGCCACGCATTTGTTGAACGCACTCGACGTGTGTCCCACCAGGTCCTTGGAGGACAAGGAGATGCGTGGCGAGTTGCCACAAAACAAATTCGGATCAAGCGACTGCGAGAGAGCTCATGCAGCCTCAGACTATGCCACGAAGCCGGTAAGCGCCGATCAGGCACGGAGCGGCGGTTTCAAAGTTTGCTCGTGCAGTAAAGGTGCAGATGGCCCCGGGCGAGGTGGAGTGGCAGGAGGCAGGTGCGTGGCTTTCACCTTGAAAGTCGGCGCGTGGAATAGTTCGTTCCGTACTGCAGTACGCCAGATCAAGTGTAGTAAAACCGGCCTCACTGGTACGGTTAGATTGAGGAGAGGATATGCCCCTTGCGCAGGGCGCGGCCCGTGCTGGCGCGCCGGAGAGAGCGTGCCCTCAGGTGCGTCGTGTAGTGAGGGGTTTGGACCCATCAAAACCCGGGACGTTTTTGATCCTGGAGGGCACCATCTTTTCAGTTTGCGCCCCGTTGTGGTGCCAGCCTAATGAGTGAGTTACCGTTTAGGCGTTAATTGTGTTACTGACAACACGTGGTGGCTCGAATGTACACAGGGACGCTCGGTGCGACTAAGGAGGCTCACGTGGGCATTGGACGAGTGCTGTGAACGCTCCAGTCGCGAGTGTCTGTGTCTGTGCTCATTCGCGAGCAGGACGATGGCGTGCATGCAAGTGAACTGAGTAGCCTGTCAACTTGGACTCCGTTTTACGGCGCACAGCAAGCGTGTCACCGCGTGTATTTGAGTGTGCAATTTGCTTGTGTTGTGTTGGTGCCCGTGTGCATTTTTTTTGTTTTTGGTTTTGTTCGTGCCAGTGTTTGTGTAGCTGCGGTATGTCACCCACAGGGTGGTTTTGTGACCCGTACCGATCCCTTTGTTATAATTCTAAAAGTGGCATTTGAGCCCTTTGTAGAATCTTGGGAAGGGCGTGTAAGGGTTCGGTAGCGTTCGCGGGGGTCATCGGAACGCGGCTGGGGGTGCTCAAAGCGAAGCGTCTCCTTTCTTGGAACGCGGCTGCTCGCGAACGCGCCGGCAGGTATACGGGTGTTCCCCCACCCGCGGTACTGATTCGCACACGTGCTGGCACGGATGTCTATTTGTGTTTCTTTTTATTTGGTGGTGGAGAGAGTGCTCTACTTTACGGCAGCTGGAGGGCTGGCCAGGTTCTTGAAGAACCAATCATGTTGCGAGCACAATATGATTGGAAGCTACGAAATGTGGGCCGGGCCTTTAGGGCTTTAAAACCGGGCCCCGGAGCTAGAAGCAGGGTTCTGCGCTAAGGTGAGATGCTACGCATCTTCGGCAACGCCGAGCAGGGGCCTCCCCTAGTATTAGCCAGATCCACCTTTTTGTTGTTTGTCTTTTGCCGTTTAATTTGTCTCGAGTGTCTAAACTTCTGTACGCTGTAAATATCTGTACATAAACCTCAGTTATTGCCTTTTTTTTATCCCTGCGTGTCAACTGATCACAAGAGCGTCTCTGACGTGGCACCGCTGGTGCGAAGAGCTTCAGTCTTCGAGTTAGATAAACCGTCTCTGGCGGTGCACCCCTGGTGCAAAGAAGAAGAAGAAGAAGAACCTGAAATTTACTGGCGCAGTCGACAGGATCCTGCGGCCATCGGAAAACGGCGCAGGAAGAAGACTGGAAGGCAGGGAGAAAGGCGACGACAACGTAACAGGTCAGCGTTCGAGAACGGACCTGCGGAGAAACGGCGGCAAGGATGCAAGGACCACGGCAGTAGTCCAGCGACGCGGGACTGCATACGGTCCAGAAAAGCAGCCCGTCTCGATAACTCGACAGTCACCGGCGTCGCGAAGCAAGGCGACAGCAGCGGGCACAGGACCAGCGGCGTCCGACAGCTCATCGCAGCGTGCGGTGAAAGTGGAGGTGGACTCCGACGCCAAGGAGCTGGCAATGCGGATAGACGCATCGAAACCGTGAGTTTCCTTGGTCGCATTGTTCACGTCCCTGTGTTCGAGCCGATAGGACAGTTGAGGGGTACGGAAGGCGGTATGGAGAGTTATCCAAGCCGGCCCTCACTCGATGTGAGGTACCAAGTGGAATTAGCGAAGGCGCGCTTAGCGTACTTTCAGGCTGAACTTGCGAAAGTGAATGGAGGAAGGGCGCCGCTGTGCGAGGAGAAACCTCAGGATGTTAAGTGCGTCTTGGAGGAATTAGAAGCAAAGCGCCAGCAGCTAGCGCTGGAGCTCGCTGAGCTCAAGGAGTCTAGGAGAGCTAGTGAACTAGCGAGGGACAGCTACTCCGAGTCGCGAGAGGAGAGGCCACCTGTGCTGGAAGGTAAAGCGTTATGCTTGTCAAGCACAGGTCAAGAAAACAGCCGGGCAAAAGTGCAAAGTGAGCCAGATTTCTGCGAAGCTAGAATCGCAGTTGAAAGTATCGTGACGGAACGCAGCGTCGCGGTGTTAGAGGCGGTGAACGCGCACTCCGACGATCCAACTGCGCAAGTTAGCTCTACCCCAAATGACACCAGGGACGCGGACGCGAGCTCGGGAATAAAAACTCTGTCTCAGGCAAGCTGCGAAAAAGAGCAGTCGGTTCAGCGGGAAACGACCAGCGACGACAGACGTCAGACTGGCGAGCTAGGGATAGGAGGAGGTCAAACGTTGCCGCAACGGCACACTGTGCCAGGCATGTGGCATGAAGTGCCACGTAGCACTATTGATGGCAAAGTCCTTTCATTTGAGGACAGGGAAATTTGTGGCGACTTGCCGCAAGGCAAGCTCGGGTCAAGCGACGGCGGGTCAGCTCGTGCAGCAGACGATGCCACGAAGCCGGCCAGCGTCTATCAAGCAGGGAACGGCAACGTCAAGGTTTGCCCGTGCAGGAACGGGACAAATGGCTCCAAGCGAGGCAGAGTAGCTGGAGGCAGGTGCGTGTCCTTCACGGTGGAAGTCGGCGCGGGGAACAGTACGTCCCGTGCTGCAGGAAGGAAGGAAGGAAGGAAAAACTTTATTTTACTCTAGTCCTTTTTCCTGCGGTTTGGGAGCATCTTCAGAGACGTTTTCTCCTTGATTTTACCCCCAGGAGTCTTCTCTGTCGAAGTCGTCGGCCTCTAATCAGTGGTCGGTTGCCCTCAGTCCAGGGCTCCGCTGGCCACTGCCGCCCGTTGAGCTCGCTGTACCAGACCTTCTTGGTCTTCACAGCGGTCGCTGGACAGCAGAGTCTCCCACTGCTCCGCACTCGGGTTTTGTATTTTGGGGACCACGTCTATCTTTTGGCAGGCCCATGTGATGTGATAGAGAGTAGGTTTTCCGTCGCACCAGGGACATTTGTCCGCGTATATGGTAGGGTGCATTTTGTTTAGTATATGTAGGTTTGGGAAAGAGCCTGTTTGTAATTGTCTCCAAGTGACAGCTTCCTCTCTGCTGAGAGATTTGTGCGGTGGGGGATACCGCAATCTTCTGCGTCTGTAGTTTTGTAGTATGGCCGAGTAATCCCTGGGTGCTGGCGCGAGTTCCGCGGGCTCATCGGATGCTCGGAAAGTAATGTATCCTCGAGCTATCCTGTCGGCCTCTTGGTTCCCTGCCACCCCCGTGTGCCCCGGTACCCACACAATTTTGTGTGGGATCTTGTCGCTTTGTTCTTCCTGGTTTTTAATTCTGTCGCTCGCTGCGAGGAGTATACGGAGCGCGTGACGACCTATCCTGCCATTCATGTAATTTCGGCAGGCTGTTTGAGAGTCGGTGAGTATTGTTAGCGACCGCCCGGTTCTATAGCCCTCCGCCACCGCTAGAGCAACGGCTACTTCCTCGGACTCTGCAGCTGTGCAGCCTCGGAGAGACGCGCTGGTCATTTCGCGTAAAGACGAATCGACCACCGCCGCCACAGCGATTTTGGTGTCTCCTCCTCTCCAAGACGCGTCTGCATACACGGTCGTGGCTTGAGGAGCGTATGTTCTTTCGATGAAGTCGGCCCTCGCTTCTCTTCTGCCTCGATGGAGGTTGGGATCCATGTTTTTTGGTATTGGCGCTACCTTGAGGGTCTTGCGAAGCTCGTCGGGGATCGTTGCCGTCCTCGTCATTTCTCGCATCTGCTCGCGGTATCCGAGCCTCTGCAGGAGCGCTCTTCCAGTCGTTGTCTGCAACAGCCTGAGTTTTTGCGACTCAAGCTGCGCCTCTCGTAGCTCCTCAAAGGTGTTATGTAATCCCAGGGCCATGAGTTTTTCGGTTGACGTGTTGCGCGGAAGTCGGAGCGCTGTCTTATACGCTTTGCGTAGCAGGGCATCCGCTTGTTGTATTTCGTTTTTGTTGAGGCACTGGTAGGGTAGGCTGTACGTGATTCTACTAACTACAAGGCTTCTGACTAGTTTGAGTGTGTCCTCTTCACGCATGCCATGTCGCCTGTTGGTGATGCGGGTGATCATGCGTGAGACTTGTAGTGTTGTTGCTTTGAGCAGGGTAAAAGTGTGAGTACTGCGCTGGTTGGATTGAACCCACATGCCTAAAATTCTTATTGTTGTCTTTTCGGGTATGGGTGTCCCGTCAAGGTAGACGTTGAGTTTTAGGTCCTCGTTGGTTGGGACGGTCCGGTTTTGCCTGCCTCTCCAGACTCTCAGCAGTTCCGATTTCTCGGTCGAGCATGCGAGTCCTCTTTCTGCGAGGTATTGCTCTACACAAGAGGCCGCTTGCTGTAGCCTTTCTTCCTTCTCTCCGAGACAACCCGTGTTTGTCCAGACTGTTATATCGTCAGCATACATTGCATGCCTGATGCCTTCGATGTTCTCTAGTTTTCGAGCTAGGCCTATCATAGCTATATTGAAAAGTAAGGGGGAGATAACTGACCCTTGGGGTGTTCCCTTATTTGGAGTACGAATTTTGTCCGATCGAAGGTCTCCTATGCCGATGGTGGCAGTTCTGTCGGACAGGAAGGCTTTGACGAAGCCGTGGATTCTGCGCCCGCAATCCAGCTTGTCTAGGCCCGTAAGGATCGCTTCGTGGCTGACGTTATCGAATGCCCCTTTGATGTCCAGGGCCATTATGACATTTTCTCCCGTCCGAGGTACGTTTCGCAGGACATCTTGTATTTGGAGGAGAATGAGCATAATGAGCATAATGAGCATAGTAGCCATTGGGCGTTGATCGTGTCGGTTGAGCCGCCGCGGTGGCTCAGCGGTTATGGTGCTCGGCTGCTGACCCAAAAGACGCGGGTTCGATCCCGGCCGCGGCGGCTAGAATTTCTTTGGAAGAGAAATTCTAGAGGCCCGTGTACTGTGCGATGTCAGTGCACGTTAAAGAACCCCAGGTGGTCGAAATTTCCGGAGCCCTCCACTACGGCGTCTCTCATAGCCTTAGTCGCTTTGGGACGTTAAACCCCATAAAACCATAAAACCAAACGTGTCGGTTGAGACGCGTAGTGGCTCGAACGCACACAAGGACGCTCGGTGCGACTAAGGAGGCTCACGTGACCACTTACGGACGTCGTGCGAGTGCTACTGAACGCTCTAGTTGCGAGTGTCGGTGTGTGTGTCGAGCAGGACGCGGGTGTGCATGCTGGTGAACTGGGTGCAACGCACCAACTTGGACGCTGTGTTACGGCGCACGGCAGGCATGCCACTGTGTGTATTTAAGTGTGCATTTTGCGTGATGTTGTGTTGGTGCCCGTGTGCATTTTGTTGTTTTTGGTTTTGTTGGTGCAACTGGTCGCAGCGCGACAGCTTGGACTTCGGTGAATGCGCTGGTTTTACAGGTGTGAAACGCGCATTTGAATGTGTACGTTTTGTTTATGTTATGTCACCCGAAGGCTAGTTTCGTGTCAGACACCGATCCCTTTTGTTTGTAATTCTAAAAGTGCCATTTGAGCCCTTTGTAGAATCTTGGGAAGGGCGTGTAAGGTATCGGTAGCGTTCGCGGGGGTCATCGGAACGCGGCTGGGGGCACTCAAAGCGGAGCGTCTCCTTTCTTGGAACGCGGCCGCTCGCGAACGCGCCGGGAAGTACGGGTGTCCACCCGACACGCGGTACCGAGCACGAATGTATATTTGTGTTTATTTTCATTTGACACGACCGTGCGTTTGGGTTTGTGGAAAGGGCGTTTTGCCCTACGGAAGCTGGAGGGCTGGCCAGGCTCTCGATAAACCAATCATGTGAACATCGTAACATGATTGGAAGCCACCAAATGTGGGCCGGGCCTTTAAGTCTTTAAAACTGGGCCCCGGAGCCGGAAGCGGGGTTCTGCGCTAAGGTGAGAGATGCAACGCATCTTCGGCAACGCCGAGTAGGGGCCTCCCCTAGTATTAGCCAGATCCACCTTTTTGTTGTTCTGTTAGTCCTTTTTGCCGCTTAATATGTCTGTAGTGCCTAAACTTGTATATGCAATGTAAATAGCTGTATATAAATCTTCAGTTATTGCCTTTTTTATCCCTGCGTGTCAACACATCTCGAGACCGTCTCTGACGGGCACCCCTGGTGCGAAGAGCTTCAGTCTTCGAGTTGAAACCAACCCGTCTCTGGCGGGGCACCGCTGGTGCAAAGAAGAAGAACCTGATCTTTACTGCGACCAAGGTCCGTTGGGACTGCAGGTCACGGCAGCTGAGCAGCACCGCCTCCCAGGCCTCTCTATAAAAGGATGGGAGATGATGGACTAGGATGGGTGGGGATTGGAAGGGCAGGCCCAGACCATGTGGAAAACGTCCGAGAACGTCGCTCCACACAAGCTGCAGCCCCCATCAAATTCTGTGTTGAAGTTTTTCAATGCTGCCGGGCTCAGCATTGTATTTGTAAATATTTTTGAGAAGGAGTCGTTCGTCTGCTCTCCGGAGACCCTTACAGGGTTCCCGAAAGCGACGATGACAGTCCTTAAAATATGCAGAGCCGTGCGGGAACATCACGTCGACCTGCTTATCTAGATTCTAGTTAAGACTCCGCGGTGGCTCAGTGGTTAAGGCGCTCGGCTGCTGAGCGGGAGTTCGAGGTCAAGCCCGGCTGCAGCGGCCGCGTTTCGACGAAAGCGAAACACGAAGGCACCCGTGTGTTGTGCGACATCCGAGCACGTTAAAGATCCCCAGGTGGTAGAAATTATTCTGCTACCTCCATTACGGCACCTCTTTCTTCTTTCACTTCCACGTTCCACCCTTCCCGTACGGCGCGGTGCGGGTGTCCAGCGAGGTATCTGAGATAGCTACTGCATCATTTGCTTTCCTCAAAAAGGGATTTTCAATTTCTTTCAAAGTTTTTCTACGTCGAAGGGGGAGAACACGGGGCTGTCATCGCTTAAGTGCATAGCCTTAGTGCGTAATTCAATAACGATGATCGTTTATTCGACTAAAACAAAATAGAAAAAGAGATCGGACGCTGAAACGAAGCTGCAGCAGCTATATATGTTGGGCTGGTCGAACGACAACATATATTGGACAGTGGTGAAGTGCGCCCGGCGACGTGTTTTCCGCGCTTGAGACCTTACCGTCTCGGCATGGCCTGATCGCATGATTACCGCCAGAGAGGAGAGGAACGAATTCGGACTCACGGTGGCATGCTGGGATCTGCAGCTTGCAATCTGGGTGGAGAACCAAGAGGCTGGGCATGTTGTAAAGCTTGCTTTACACTGCACAGCTTGCAGCACGGCCACAGCTGTTCTTCGAGGTAACGCCGCTAGGTGAGTAAACGTCGAAGGAACGGAGCTTGAACAGCATGAAGCAGCAGCGTCTAAAGGACAGTGTGCGCTCGTGACGCTCGGTTCTTCCTTCTCTTTGTTTCTTCACAGTTGGCACGCGTACAGATGTCTCTTTAGGAGAGGCCTCCTTGGATGTGGCCTGTGTGTTGTGCGATGTCAGCGCACGTATTCTAAGCACTGTAGCACGTTATAAAACCGCAGTACAGTGCTGGTGGTGACGAATCGCGGCTACGGCCGCTTATCTGTTTTTTCAGCCAGCGTCCGCTCCGGCGGACGCGGTTGTTGCTGCGTCGCGCGTCCTTTCTTTTCTTTTTCTCTCTCCTCTGATCTTTATATATCTCGTCTATCTGCACGTGGCAGCGGTGGTGGCTCGGCTGGAGCCAGTTGGCAGGCCCGTAAATTGGTAAATTGGTTTTTGAGGAAAGGAAATGGCGCAGTATCTGTCTCACATACCTCGGCGGACACCTGAACCACGCCGTAAGGGAAGGGAGGAAGGTAGGAGTGAAAGAAGAAAGAGAGAAAGAGGTGCCGTAGTGGAGGCCTCCGGAATAATTTCGACCACCTGGGAATCTTTAACGTGCACTGACATCGCACAGCACACGGGCGCCTCTTGCGTTTCACCTCCATCGAAACGCGGCCGCCGCGGTCGGGTTCGAACCCGGGTACTCCGGCTCGGTAGACGAGCGCCTTACCACTGAGCCACCGCGGCGGGTTGGCAGGCCCGCGCAATTTCCTTTTCATTCTTCTCTCAGTCGCAACAACAGCAACAACAACAATAGAGTGGCTAGTGTGTCGAGGGCGCTCGCTCGCGTGGTCGCAGCGGTAATGCCTTCCCGCAGCCACCACGAGGCGGCGCTGCCAACCGCTAAGGTTAAGAGAAAGAAAGAGCATTAAACGACAGGTTAAAAACGCGGAAGTTAAAAATTGGATGCATTCAATGGAAAAGAAACATAGTGTAAAACTATATCGATGCTGGAAAAGGCAGATCAGGAAAGAACTTTTCTATGATAACTCAAGAGGCAGTGCCCTACTTTTTGAAGCTAGGTCAGGGTGTCTTAGAACGCGCAGCTACAAAAAGAAATTTAACGAAGAAGATGACACATGTGCAGTGTGTGGTAGATCTGTGGAAACAATTGAACACCTCATAATCAAATGTGACGGTATCCATCCGGATGTCGACGCAGGCGCAGTCACTCTTCCTGAGGCCCTAGGGTTTAAAGATAACAATGGTCATGTAAATAAATCTGCAGTGGAAGTCAGCAAAAAGCGATTGGAGGATTGGTGGCTGAAAAGCAGAGATGTGGCATAGGGTTAGAATTGTAGGAAACCGTAGGTAAAGATGGTGGCCATTCTTAATGAGAATTGCCAACACAGTAAACAAAAAAAAATAAAGAAGAAAAGCTGAGCTCGGTGGCAATTGCCACCACCCCGTTTCAAAGGGGGCGCTCCTATCCATCCATCCATCCATCCATCCATCCATCCATCCATCCATCCATCCATCCATCCATCCATCCATCCATCCGTCCATCCATCCGTCCGTCCGTCCATCCATCCATCCATCCATCCATCCATCCATCCATCCATCCATCCATCCATCCATCCATCCATCCATCCATCCATCCATCCATCCATCCATCCATCCATCCATCCATCCATCCATCCATCCATCCATCCATCCATCCATCCATCCATCCATCCATCCATCCATCCATCCATCCATCCATCCATCCATCCATCCATCCATCCATCCATCCATCCATCCATCCATCCATCCATCCATCCATCCATCCATCCATCCATCCATCCATCCATCCATCCATCCATCCATCCATCCATCCATCCATCCATCCATCCATCCATCCATCCATCCATCCATCCATCCATCCATCCATCCATCCATCCATCCATCCATCCATCCATCCATCCATCCATCCATCCATCCATCCATCCATCCATCCATCCATCCATCCATCCATCCATCCATCCATCCATCCATCCATCCATCCATCCATCCATCCATCCATCCATCCATCCATCCATCCATCCATCCATCCATCCATCCATCCATCCATCCATCCATCCATCCATCCATCCATCCATCCATCCATCCATCCATCCATCCATCCATCCATCCATCCATCCATCCATCCATCCATCCATCCATCCATCCATCCATCCATCCATCCATCCATCCATCCATCCATCCATCCATCCATCCATCCATCCATCCATCCATCCATCCATCCATCCATCCATCCATCCATCCATCCATCCATCCATCCATCCATCCATCCATCCATCCATCCATCCATCCATCCATCCATCCATCCATCCATCCATCCATCCATCCATCCATCCATCCATCCATCCATCCATCCATCCATCCATCCATCCATCCATCCATCCATCCATCCATCCATCCATCCATCCATCCATCCATCCATCCATCCATCCATCCATCCATCCATCCATCCATCCATCCATCCATCCATCCATCCATCCATCCATCCATCCATCCATCCATCCATCCATCCATCCATCCATCCATCCATCCATCCATCCATCCATCCATCCATCCATCCATCCATCCATCCATCCATCCATCCATCCATCCATCCATCCATCCATCCATCCATCCATCCATCCATCCATCCATCCATCCATCCATCCATCCATCCATCCATCCATCCATCCATCCATCCATCCATCCATCCATCCATCCATCCATCCATCCATCCATCCATCCATCCATCCATCCATCCATCCATCCATCCATCCATCCATCCATCCATCCATCCATCCATCCATCCATCCATCCATCCATCCATCCATCCATCCATCCATCCATCCATCCATCCATCCATCCATCCATCCATCCATCCATCCATCCATCCATCCATCCATCCATCCATCCATCCATCCATCCATCCATCCATCCATCCATCCATCCATCCATCCATCCATCCATCCATCCATCCATCCATCCATCCATCCATCCATCCATCCATCCATCCATCCATCCATCCATCCATCCATCCATCCATCCATCCATCCATCCATCCATCCATCCATCCATCCATCCATCCATCCATCCATCCATCCATCCATCCATCCATCCATCCATCCATCCATCCATCCATCCATCCATCCATCCATCCATCCATCCATCCATCCATCCATCCATCCATCCATCCATCCATCCATCCATCCATCCATCCATCCATCCATCCATCCATCCATCCATCCATCCATCCATCCATCCATCCATCCATCCATCCATCCATCCATCCATCCATCCATCCATCCATCCATCCATCCATCCATCCATCCATCCATCCATCCATCCATCCATCCATCCATCCATCCATCCATCCATCCATCCATCCATCCATCCATCCATCCATCCATCCATCCATCCATCCATCCATCCATCCATCCATCCATCCATCCATCCATCCATCCATCCATCCATCCATCCATCCATCCATCCATCCATCCATCCATCCATCCATCCATCCATCCATCCATCCATCCATCCATCCATCCATCCATCCATCCATCCATCCATCCATCCATCCATCCATCCATCCATCCATCCATCCATCCATCCATCCATCCATCCATCCATCCATCCATCCATCCATCCATCCATCCATCCATCCATCCATCCATCCATCCATCCATCCATCCATCCATCCATCCATCCATCCATCCATCCATCCATCCATCCATCCATCCATCCATCCATCCATCCATCCATCCATCCATCCATCCATCCATCCATCCATCCATCCATCCATCCATCCATCCATCCATCCATCCATCCATCCATCCATCCATCCATCCATCCATCCATCCATCCATCCATCCATCCATCCATCCATCCATCCATCCATCCATCCATCCATCCATCCATCCATCCATCCATCCATCCATCCATCCATCCATCCATCCATCCATCCATCCATCCATCCATCCATCCATCCATCCATCCATCCATCCATCCATCCATCCATCCATCCATCCATCCATCCATCCATCCATCCATCCATCCATCCATCCATCCATCCATCCATCCATCCTTCCTTCCGCCCTTCCATCCATCCATCCATCCATCCATCCATCCATCCATCCATCCATCCATCCATCCATCCATCCATCCATCCATCCATCCATCCATCCATCCATCCATCCATCCATCCATCCATCCATCCATCCATCCGTCCCTCCGTCCGTCCCTCCGTCCGTCCGTCCGTCCGTCCCTCCGTCCATCCATCCGTCCATCCGTCCGTCCGTCCGTCCATCCGTCCGTCCGTCCGTCCATCCGTCCGTCCATCCATCCATCCGTCCGTCCATCCATCCGTCCATCCATCCATCCATCCGTCCGTCCGTCCATCCATCCATCCATCCGTCCGTCCGTCCGTCCGTCCGTCCGTCCGTCCGTCCGTCCGTCCGTCCATCCATCCATCCATCCGTCCATCCGTCCGTCCGTCCGTCCGTCCGTCCGTCCGTCCGTCCGTCCGTCTGTCCGTCGTTGGCAGCGCCGCCTCGTGGTGGCTGCGGGAAGTAAGGTGCCTGCGGGAGTAAGGTGCCACCGGCTGCCATCGGGAGTAAGCCACCGGTGCCACCGGGAGTAAGCTGCCACCGGTGGTGGCTGCGGGAGTAAGGTGCCACCGCACCGCGTTCGCGCACTGGTCTGGCTAGTGCGGCGTTGGCAATCATCGGTAACTAAACGTGGGCCGTGCTTTTAGCGGCGAAGCGTGTCTTACTCCTTCCTATGAGAGCACTTGTGTCTAAAAACTTCCTTGGCAAGACACAAACTTGCCGGCCTAGCACTGTTCGTTGAAAATCCTCAATTGCCACATGACCATGCTAAGTGTTTGTGACTTGCGACCAGATCCACTCTGCTAATTTTATTTTGTTCATTTTGTTGAGGAAGTTAAATAAAAAAGTAAAACTGAATGTCCAATATCCGGCGACAAATCCGCCTTACGAGCTTAAAACAAGCCCCGAAGTTTAACATGTTTGTCTCAATAAGCATTTTGAATAAACGGTCAAGTTCGATTAGGATTCGTTTTGCTGCTTCATAGAAACAATTCCGATCGCGATTTTACTGGATCAGGATTCAGTCGACTGACATCCGCATGTCGCGATCACGCATGTAAATCGCGATCATAGGTTAATTGTTGTTTTTATGCACCATCATGCTGAGTGTGCGCGACCAGATGTATTCAGATGGTTGGTCCGTGTAGCAGCGACCGATCTTGTTCGCTGTCAAAAAACTGTACCGGAAAGGTTTATGCGATCATTTGGAAGTGGCCGTGTGGCACAGGTAGGATTAATATTTTTTGCAAAGGCCATTACAACAGCTTGGCATTTTGTTTGTTTTCGTAATTGTTATGACAAAAGGGATCTTAGTGCTGCGGTTTGTCTAACGCTGCAGCTATTAAACACAGACCAATTAAAAACAGCAGCATAGAGAAACGAAGACCAAGTAGTAACACACACACGATGAGGACGATGCGACAGCAAGATAGTCCTCGTCGTGTGTGTTTCACTTCTTGGTCTTTGTTTCTCTCTGCTGCTGCTTTTAATTGATCATGTACCAACTAGCTCAGCAGTCCACCTTATCAACACAGGCCCCGTACTTTCGGACAGGCTGACGTTTCTGCAATGCAACCTTGCCGACTGCAATGATGATGTATACAGTCAAAATAGGTTTAATAGCGTCGCGCATACGCAAAAGAAAGGATTTACTTTTTCCCAGCACGGCACCTAACTATTTACAATGATCGCATGTGATGATCAACACAAGCAATCTGAATTGGACTATTTATGTCTTTTGCTTGGAAGTCATGGCTCGATTCAGAGGAAGATTGTCTTTATGCAGATGTCTGTGAGCTTGCGCTCCTTTCTGTAAGAAAAGTATAGGCAAGAACAAAAGCAAGTAATGATTGTACCACTGATTCAAATCTACAAAGTCTACAATATAGCGCAAACTACACTATGTCAAAGCAATAACAAACAAGGAAACATTATTAAGTCACTGCTAAAGGTTTCTGACAAATTAAGCATAGCACCAACACAACTGTTTAATAAATGAACAGCAAAATATCTGAAGTTGGTTGCTAGAGGTAAGACAGTTCCAGAGGCGCGGTCTCTGTGGCGAGCGCGTTGACGATGTCGGCCACCGTAACATTGAACGTTCTCTCGACGCAACTTTGAACGTTCTCTCGATGCTGCTGTCCTCAGAATGCTTCGCGCAAACAACGCATGAAGGAGTTAGCTTGCGGTACTCTCTTTTGATCAGCCGCTTCCACTCCGCATGTCGGCAGGGCCCAAAGGCGCGCAGAACTTAGAAACCTTGTCCGAGTTCGACAGGTAGCCACTCACAGCGGCACGAAGTTTGTTGTCTCCCCGTCCAGATGCTTCGCGTTAGGCATTAGTCAGTGATACTTCCAGTTCTATGGGCTTAAAGAACAGCGCGAACAAGACAAAAGAACAGCGCCAACATGAGCAAAATGCTTCGTAAACACAAGACACGGGCAATGCAATTGCAGCAAGCCAACAAGCGAGGGCCACTGACGGCACCTTTACGACAAGCAGCGCCCCCTGGCGCTACAATTGGAAGGCAGATGGGAGGCCCCCACGCTCGAGACACAGGCCTGTGTTTCAGGCACTATAACCGCAGGTGGTCACAATTAATCCGAAGCCTTCTACTACGGCGCGTCTTTCCCACTTCCTCTTCTCACACAATTATTTATACTTTTGCCCACGGCGTGGCGACCGCGGGTCATCATCATCATCAGCCTGATTACGCCCACTGCAGGGAAAAGGCATCTCCCATGTTTCTCCAATTAACCCTGTCCTTTGCCAGCTGCGTCAACCGTGTCCCCGCAAACTTCATAACCTCATCCACCCACCTAACTTTCTGTCGCCCCCTGCTACGTTTGCCTTCTCTTGGAATCCACTCCGTTACCCTTAAGGACCAGCGGCTATCTTGCCTTCGCATTACATGTCCTGCCCAAGCCCAGTTCTTCCTCTTGATTTCGACCAGGATGTCATTAATCCGCATTTCTTCCCTCAGCCACTCCACCCGCTTCCGGTACCTTAACGTTACACCTGTCATTTTTCATTCCATTTAACTTAAGCTGAACCCTCTTCGTTAGCCTCCACGTTTCTGCCCCGTATGTGAGTACCGGTATGATACAGCTGCTGTATACGGCCGCGGGTATTTGATTGTGAAATGTTTTATTTGTCGGAAAGAGCCTGGTGCTAAGGGAACGTGTTGAGAGGTAGAGAATACATAGCCCTCGGCTACTTTGTGAGCCCACTTCACCGCCTTAACATGGGGTCTGGGGTCAGAGCTATATCCAGCATGGCCTCCCATCGCTGGAGAAAAGAATTGGTAACTAGGTCACTCGGGGATGGCTCTGTTTTGCAATTTCATAGGATGTGATCTTAGTTGGCTCTTTGGCCGCAGTGTTTGCAATTCCGGTTGGATTGATCGAGATAAATGTGCGTGAGGAGTGACTGAGTGTGTATCCATCTTCTCTGTAGGCGACGCCACATAACCTCTTGTTCTTTATTCAGGCTTTTGGGCGGAGGGGCAAGTTCTCCTCTCTACTTTAAAATGATTTGTTCAATCATGATATGTGATCATGGAGTCATTCACGAAAATGGGAGAGCCAGACTCATCCACTGCCTGATCGATGAAACCTCGGGCTTTAGTGTGGGCTGCCTCGTTCCCCGGATTCCCTGAATGGGCTGTGACCCATATCAGTTCGGAGTAATTTGATGAGAGTTTGGTAGCGGTAGGGATTTTAAGGGACATGTTTGATATTCGCCATTTTGCGAAATTATTTGTATCCATTTTATATTCGCTAAGAATGGTGCTTTCTTGGGTGCGCGCTAGGACGACGGCTATAACATCCTCTTCTGCCGTTTCAGAAGATTTGGTTTTGATCGTTGCAGACATGATGTGATCGCAGTTTTCATTCGCAACCACAACTTCAAAGACATTTGTAGGCTTGTATTCTATCGCACCAACATATATTGTGCCGGTGCACTGTCCTCATTTATTATGCAAGGCTTTGTCTCGTGCTTGTCTTCTACTCTCAAGGTTTGTGTGGTGCATATTTTTGGGAAGTGGTTTAAATAGTAGGGCTGCCCTACAGTCGCGGGGCAAATTTACTTTAGCGCCTTTATTCGTCGGTTGAAAGTTAATTCCAAGTCTGGTTAGATTATTCCTGCCAGGTCTGGAATTGGCTAATCTCACTGTTTAAGGCATTAAATGGGCGTCTTTCAATTCATTGCAGGTGTTGTGTACTCCTAACCTCATAAGCCTTTCGGTTGAAGCATTTAGTGGGGGTCCTAAGGTGGCTTTGTAGGCTTACCGTCTCATGCTATCCAATTTGTCCTTTTCTGTTTTCGCAAATTAGAGATAAGGGGTGGCACAGAGTATCCTGCTTAGCTCAAAAGCCTGCACTAGTTGGCATAGATCTCTTTCCCTCACTCCTTGTTTTTGATTAGCTATGCGGTGGATTAATCGCGCCGTCGCTTATACCGTGCGCTTATAGTAGTGCGCGTGTAATTATTCTTTCTATTTGTTTGCGTATACAACTCCACTATTCTCATGGTTTGTATACCTCTTTGACGGATCGTACAATGACATAGACGTTTATTCCCAGTTGGGAGGAGGGGGGGGGGGAGGGGGTTCTCCTACCTCTTTGTTTGTCTTATCACAGAGAGTTCACATTTTTGCTCTGAAGAAGTGATGCCGGCTTCCCATGCGCATGCCTCAATTATGCTCACTGCTTCTTGGTGTGTCTTCTATGTAGCCTTTCCGTCCTTTCGTTGCCTAAGGCGCGATGTCCTCTGTATATAACGTGTGATGTAGGTCTGGTATTTGTGCAAATTTGGGGGGGGGGGGGGGGGATTTTATGAGGCAGAGGTTTAAAGGGAAGGGGGACAGAACGGAGCCCTGTGGTGTTCCTTTGGTTCCAAATGAGATTGTGGCAGACTCTATTATTCCTACCGTTATCACTGTCGTTCTGTAAGGAAGGACGGATCGGATGTGTTGTTCATCCTTTCTGTGGGGTTGATTTTTGACAGGTATGTCAAGGTGGCTTTGTGGGAGATGTCGAAAGGTTTAATAAAGCCTAAACCCAATATTGCTTTGTTCCTGTTCCCTTATCAGCTTCGATTATATCCTTGTTAAGCTGCAAGAGCATGCCCTGGATAGATAGATGGAACTTGAATCCTAATATTTTTTCCTTTGCATACCCTCCGCATAGTTCTGGAGCCTGTAGAGGATCACATGCTCCATTAGTTTGCCTAGGCATGATGTTAATGAACTGGGGCGCAGATTGTTAGTGCTGAGTTTCTTACCCGCTTTAGGAATAAAGGTGATTTTCGCGTCTTTCCACTCTTGTGGTATGTCGCCTGCCTGCCAGTATTTTGTTCATAAGGTCCGTAACCACCGCGATCTACATTGAGTCTAAGTTTCTTAGAGGCTTACTGGTTACTTTGTCTGGCACTGCCGCAGATGTTGCCCGCAGTTTTCCAATTGTTTACGAGACCTCTTCGAGTGTGATGTCTGAGTCTAAATTTGGATTAGGAGTCTCCCGGTAGTCTGGAAGTACGGAACCCTCGCTCGTATTTAGATAGCGTTCTGGTAGCACTTTGATTAGGTCTTCTGTTGTACTCTCATATTTACGTATGGATCTGTACAGCTGACTTTGTTGCGCGGGACATGTTTGTTCTGGGTCAAGGAGGTGTCCTGGAAGATGCCATGTCTTATTTCCGAGTTTTCCATTCGTGCTTTCACATATTTGGCTCCATTGTTGTATTTGGAGTGTAAGTGTATGTCCTTCGATTCGCCTCTCGATTTCAGCCATCTTTTTGCGGAGTCGTTTGTTGTTTTTGCTTCTTCCAGCGTTTTTGGAGGCCTTTCTGTGCCTTGCGATATGCGTAAGAGTTTTGGGCCTGCAGTCTGCTTCTCTTTTTCAACTGGCACCAGAACAGTGCTGTAGCTGACATCCTCATTCGCTCAGCCAGTTGCTGAGGTTAGTGATCTCTTTCGGGGCTGTTTTGTTAAGAATTAAGTTCCCTGAAGCGGTCCCAATCCGTCCACCTTGTTCCCCCCCATGTAATACCCTCCTTGGAGGTGCTTAAGGCGTATTTTGAATAAATAAATAATTTGTAATGTACCAGAAAAGAAATGAATGGCACTGTCACAGAAGTTCGTGTTTGATTACGTGAGTTAACAGCCTACAACTTTTGGAGGGCCGAATATAACAGCGCCTCGAACCATTCCTTTGCGGCGTACATTAGGCGCCATCTCTGTGAAGGCAGCAGAAGCAAATGCTTCGCGTCTACAGGCGCGCACCATGCGTTCGAACTGAAAACGAATTCAGAGCGCTGTGGGGTAGACTACACCGGCACTAGATGTCGACACAATCCTTTGCAAGCGGCTGCGAGAGTGGGTAGAGGATGGTAGAGGGTAGAGGACCCGGCAGAGGATGGAGCGAGCGATGTGATCCATGGTTGTTATGGTGGCATGACGTGATCGCGTGGCGGTGATACAAATGTCGCAAATTTACTGTGATAATGCAATTGCTTTTTTACTAGCGCAGAGCAAAACATGGCTTCGAAGCTAGTGAAATGTTGTACCTATACTTACTCCCTTGGATGTTTAGAAATGCGATCAGTCGATCACTAATAATTCAGAAAAGTAAAACAAACCAACCTTTGCCTTTTTTTTTTTTCAGTTCAGAGCACACAGGAGTGCATTACTGATGTCACTCAACAACGTGAGCGCATATTCACATAACTTTTGAAAGCTGAATAAACGCTTATATTTATGATCGCGGAATACATTTGTTTCAGCCAGCAGCGCTTTGTTGAGAATCTCACGATACTGAAATGTTTTTAATTGAGCCCATTTTCCAAAATGTTTAACACCGCAATAAAAGCCAAAAAAAAAAAAAAACTTATGACGAGTTAAACCATATAGTGTGTACAGCTAAAGCACTACATGTATTCCGTGCAAAATAGTTGCTGAATTTGAGTCCATTCAAATTCTTGAAGGCAATCTTCGCGCTTCAAGACCAGTTCGGCATCACCTGCACGAAAGGCTGAGGCCGCATGGCGGAGAAACTTTTCAGCGAGGCACGCCTCCTTCGGGCGTTCGGCCACGTGAGGGAAGCTGTTAGAGAGTTGGCAGTCTTCTCAGTGGCGTGCAAATCGTTACTGGCGTTACTTGGACTGCGCGAGGGGGTGTGCTGGGAAACGACCCTAAGGCTGATAGCCAAAGTTAACCAATCGGAAGAGTCTATAACATCGGAGGTCGATTAGTTTATTGATTAGATAACTACGATAACGCATTATAAAAGCTGTCTATCGATAAGTTTTTGGATTGCATAACTAACATAACGCATTATAAATGTCGTCTATTAAATTGTGAATTATATCGGGTATTCCTTAAATTGCTGACGGGTCGATTGGAATGTACCTAGTTGTCTGCACTGTCAGTATAAGAGAATTTTGCCGACAAGTCGTTGCTTCTAGACTCATTAGTGGCCAGCGAAGAAGTTTCAAACCTCGCTACTAATCGTGAAAAAAGTTGGCCTATTAGTAGGGCCTTCTACGAAAGATTTAGTTTTCGCACATTATGAGGTTTCACAAAACCAGAAGAACTCGAGTAGGAAACATTTGCTTGTAAAGTTATTTCGTTCGAGTGAGTTTATGCGTGCACAAGTAAGCCCCAGAACCTATTTGGTGTTCTATGAACATGGACATACAAATTTGGTCCTTCCTAAAGGCACACTGAGGTAAAATTGAAGCTGGCCTGCATCAAAAGGGTACGGCGTTCTAATCACAAAGAGACCACTCTAAGCGAAAGCTGGATTTTTCTTAGCTATAAAAGCACAGAAACGAAATACAGGTGTTGCTGTCACCGACTGACTTCTCAAGGAAAATGAATGCGTCAACACCATTTTTTCCCGTATATCGGAGGCTACACTTAATTTTTTCCCGTATCCCGCAGGCTACAATTTACCGTCATTCACTTCAAAAAGGCAGCGACCCGTCCTTTTCGGAAATAATACCCGACTGGAAAAAAAAGACTTAATCCAATTTTCTTGGATTTAATAGATGCATATTTTGCCGCCTGGCGCCGGTCAAGATACACAAAAAAGAGACAAAGAGTCAGTATGCATATCTTGCTGCCGGGCGCAGGCCAACATACACAAAAAAGAGACAGTCAGATTTTACTCAGAACAATAGTTGCCTCACTCTCTCATAGGGCCCATAAATGATGTAACTTTCAGTTTGCTGCGATGGTGTCGTCATAACAGCTAGCATCTAAATAAATCCAAACTTTTCTTTTTGGCAGCCATATCAAAAGATACTGACACTTTAAATTAAAATTTTATTTCAAGGAGCATTGAATTAACTATTCAGGCAATGGAAAGCAAATTTCACATAAACCGGTGATATACTAGTCGCCTAGTGAGAGCGTTCATTCATTTCCTATCGCTGTGAAACAAAAAGTGAAGGTAAGCTAAGTAGTAAGCTTCTTAAAATATCCAATATAGATGGAGCTAGGGCGCGACACATGTAAAACGCTTCGCAGCAAGCCCATAGAAGAAATCAGGAGGCGAAGACGTAGTCACTATTGGTTAAGACAGGAAACCTAACCTCGTGACGCAACAACAAAATCTAACTCTTGAAAACGGAGCTCGAAAGCATGATCAAAACAACCAGGGGCAACTTATTTGCTTTAAGCAGCCTTGATTGAATCGCACGAAATAAAGGCTAGAGGTCAGGGAGTTGGTGCCTATTAACAGGTGAGTAACATGAGCAGCAGGCCGGAGCCGTGAAATATAAGCCTAATGAATCCGCACTTTGGTTTTGTGACTGCTTAAATAGTTTTTTCTTGAAAGTGCGACGTTTGGATATCTAAATGGGCTGCATTATTTTCTCTTAATTCTGGTGCAGTGTTATTTTTGGTTTACTCTTTTGTAAAACCGCCTTTTCAGCCGCAGTGCGTCATAGCGTTGCAGTAGTGCACATAATTTTCTGGAGCTCGAAAAAGCACCATGTCTTGTAGCCCAATTAATAATTTCTTCTAAATACTTTTTTGAAATAAAAGCCTGTGAAAGGGTTGCGCGTAGAATGTTCTTTTCCGTAGGCGCAAAATCCTTCTGCTGATGCAAAATTAGCTTCACGCGGTATAAAACATTAGAAGTTAATCAGATGTGGTGTATAAGATAAAGACAGAATTTTTGACGACTGATCTCCAGAACCAATTTCATCAGGGTGAGTTGGTGGCGGTTAATCATCATCATCATCACCAGTCTGACTAAGCCCACTGCAGGGCCTTTCCAATGCCTTGCCAATTAACCCTCCCATTTGCCAGCTGCAGCCACTGTATCCACGCAAACTTATTAATCTCATCCGCCCGCCTAACTTTCTGGCATCGTTATCATATGGTAAACATGTATTCCCCACGAGATGCGAACCGAACTCGATGGTCAAACAAAGCATGAAGACCATTGCGAATAAAAATATTGAGCTGATGTTTTTGGGAAGTGACTCCTATCGCGATTTGTGTTTTCCGTACCTCTGTTCTTTGCTTTCTTTTTCTGTTGTTTCTATCAAGGTGAAATCATAACGCATGTCGTGCTCTATACGTATAGATTTCTATCGCTCTGGCATTGTCGTTTAACAAAACTCAGTATTGTAAACAAACAAATGAATAAATAAAGATGGAGCAAGAAGTCAAGTCAGGAGTTTTTTTGTGGAGGTACAAGACGTGCTGCTACCACGATACTTTCACGGATGTACTACAGAACTAACAACAACTGCCATCCCCGCTGCATTACTAAGACTTTTATTTTGTGCTAACGAAATATGCAATGTACGCGTTCAGGGCATCTAATTCGTAATGATTTCTGATTGGTTTATGGTTTATTCGGGTTTATTTCCCAAAGCAGCTCAGGCTATGAGGGATGCTGTACTGAAGGCCTCCGGAAATTTCGGCCCCCTGGGGTTCTTTAACGTGCACTGACATCGCACTAATGGTTTCTGAAATTCGCAAATATTTGTTCATGCAAAGTCGACCTTTCTTGAAGTCGTTTATCTCCACGTTGAAAAAAATAAATGATTTTCTGCCCGTTTGCACTTTTGTGTACTGCAAAACACTTCTGTCTTTCGAAAGAAAAGGTCGAAAGTGGATGTCTTCTCATAAACACAGGCTGTTAAGAAAGGTTGATGAGTTGAAAAAAAAAACCCATAGCAATTAAACATAAATCCCACGGTCTATAGTCACCAAGAAAAATGCGTCATTTGTGAACCTCTAAATAGGAATATTATTATCTTCCTTATAACACAATTCACAATAAGGCTTTGACCTTCAAGAGAGCGAAATCCGGCGCTTCGGCGCTCACACTCGATGCGTCTGGCAACTCTCCGTGACCGCGGGGCAGTCCCAGGTGCTGGCTGGCGAGGGATTAGCGGGACCTCATTCTCGTATTCCCATTGCCTGACGGTGATCTTTGGCGGCGGATTTCGCTTGTTTTCGACGACGATTTCCCCATTGTGAATGTACCATTGAGCTGTTTGTACAAAGTAGGGTCCGCGTGTTGTTTCACAGCAGAACTCAACGGAAACGCAACGTGTTTTCGGCGAAGGCTGAAATGAATCCGAAGAAAAATTAGTTTGTAAAGGAAACAGATAAACGCGCTTCTGACTGGCTTCATTCTGGTAACAGGCGAAGGCGGGCTAGTTGGTGGTTGACAATGGAGTGAATATTGCAACCGCGCAAAACGACGAGGGACGAAGAGAGAAAAGCACAGGACAAAACGCGCAATATTTTCGCGTCTTGTCCTGTGCTTTCCTATCTTCGCCCTGCGTCGTTTTGCGCGGTTCCAATATGCTCTCCATCTTCATTCTGGTATCATGTCAGTAAAGAATTATTGTTTGAATCGGTAATTTTAGATGAATTATGAGCTTGACAATATAGCTCTCGTTTTGATGTAGAGCTGGAATCAAATGCTTCGTAATGTAAAAATTATCTTGAATATGTAAAGAGCTAGAAAAAGATGATGTTTGTCTGCATTATCGACAACAGTGAACTAGGTGCACAATTAAGAACGATTTGTCAGTTTTCAAGCCATCTCTGAGACTTTGAGTAAAGATGCCATGTTCCTGTGAGAGGATTCAGGCCATATCAATCAGTTGTGTTCATATTTATGGTCTGACGTTCAAATTATTTTCTACTTCATCCGCTCGCATTCTAGCTTGACAATCTCACTTGACAATGGGAACGAATATAGTGTTCTAACTGCCAAAGACGAATGAATATCAGGCTTTAGCCAGTGCCTTTAGATTAAAGACCCGTTATATGTCTCAACTTTTTCAAGTTGCGTCCGAATAAAATCAATCTGCTCACAAGAGCTGCAGATTTGTAAACAGATGATCATAACTCCGCTTTGTCAGCTAGTATTCGCTAAACATAGAATATAGGATGAAAATTTGAATAAAGCTCTTAGGAGTTGTCGGTCTTTATATTTTTCTTTTAACTTTTCGTGAACTTTTCAAGTTCCCGACTGAGTCGTTCTCAGCTCTTCCGGGTCACACGATGTGACCCCATGCTGACGCTACTCTACAAACTCGCGGTTCTGCATGTCCTCTGCAGAACACTTTGCCCGACCAACATTACTCACTCCGCTGACCCCGCGTCTGCTGCTAGCGGTCTTGTTTCCAGTGTCGCGGGTCATTTCCTGGACAATTATTCATCTGCTGTCGCCAACCCGCTCGCAGCCCTCATCCCCAGCTCCGAGCTCTTTTTGACCTTTTTCTTACAGCCCTAGTAAAGTCAAGACCTGTCCAGTCCTAGATTTAGGGTCTATTTGCCCGTAGTCACAACCTACGCTCTCGGTATAAGTGCGCAGTGTAACGCCACATCATGCACTGGAGCCCAGTGTACAACTCCACAACGCGTAAACGCGGAACATTCATTACAACGTAATTTCGACACCGTGTACAAACCAACTAGGAGGGACATCTTGCCACAATTTCAACATATCGTGGCATGCCATTCAGTGCTGCAGCAATATGATAGATAGATACAGAGAGAGGGGAAAGGCAGGGATGTTAACCAGAAAGGATTCCGGTAGCGTAGCCGGAAGACTACACTCCGATGAGAACTTGCACCTCTTCTTTTGAAATTTAATGCCGTAAGAGCAAAAGAGCACCTCCAGGCGTACCACCGTAGGAAACTAAGATCCTGGTGAGGCTTACTGCGGAGAGCGTAATGTTTTGTTCTTTTTTAAAAATTGCCTTCCCTTCTATATATCTTCTAGACTGCAAAAGGTGACAGAACACCTCTCAAGAGACGCTTACATGAATTACTACTCTTTAAACAAAAGCAGTCTCTTTCTTTTTTTTTTTCGAAAGCGTGAGGTCACTGCTGCTGGGAAGTTGTGCCTGCTCTCAAGGCGCCTAAGGACGACCTTCAAGAGAGCGCCTCTACTTGAACTGCAATTAGCTGAAGTTTTAGCCCAGCCCAAGAAGAAAAGAGGGCTGCGGTGTTCTCGGGCAAAGCGTAATTACTGCCGCAAGACATAAGCCAGAGCCTTTTATAGATAAGCAGAGCTGGGAGCCCCCTTAAGCCGCAATCTTTATTTCCACGCGCGCGGGCTGCCGACCCGAATAATTAGGGCAGCCGACGTCGTCTCGTCCCTGCGTTTACACTGTGGCTGTTTGTTGTAGTTTTAGCCTCTCGGCGCCTCGAGGAAGTATTGTTATTGCTTTCGAGTAGACGCATTGAAAGTCCGCGTTTTTGTGTGTCTGCAATAAAGATCCGGCGAGTTATGTGCCAAAAAAAGAGTAGCAAAGAAAGCACCGTGAATGGAGCAAGGTCATACTGCTTGCTTTGTTTCACTGTTGCCAAAACTTAACGACCTTAAACCAGCAGAAAGAGAAAGTTCAGAAGCAGGAGAATCATTGTGCCATGCGGCGCAGTCGCGTTTGAAACTGCGTGTATGCTTCAGAAGCTGTCTGCAGCCACTGGCATGAGTGCAGTTCGGCGATTTAATCTGCTTCATTTCTTTTATTACATACTGTCTGGTTAGGGTCTTTGCGATAACAGAGAGCATTAATTTACATTTCCAAATTAGCTGATTTTGTTCGCGAGCGCTTTGGTTCTGTAGTGGCGCGAAATGTGAACATGAAGTTACATTCTCTGTCTAGGGAACGGTATCTCAACTGTGGTTGATTGTTTCGTTACAAAATTGGGCTTCTAGGACGCTCAGTAGTTCGCCTGGCTCTCTTCTGAGTGTTTTCGCTGTTCATATTTATATCTTTATGGTGTCGACATGTAAGCTAATTGTCATTTTTTTCAACTCTGAATGGATGACCTATATTGCTCCGAGCTTCTCTTTTTCGGCCTTTTTCATCGTATAACATGAAATGATAAAGCATAAAGTGTTGAGAACGCTCGATTGCAATTTCTCTGCTTGACTGGCATTCGGCTTCTTTGAGCTCAGTGTGTTCGTGGTCGCGTTTATACGAGTATCTCGTAGTCACTAGCTTCATCACAGAATATCTGCAGCTGCAGAAAACGCTACCAGCGTAGGTACATTTATCCAAAAAATATTTTCCTCTGCCTCTATGCCTGGCGCTATGTGTGCAACTCTTGTCTGAAGCAGAAGCTGTAACAGGCATGTAATATTAAACAAGGTAAATTGCGCAAGGTTTTTGTGAAACAACTTCGTCCACTGACCCGACGCACGTCACCTGCATATCAGGTGCATGGCTTTATGAATAGCGGGCTGAACATTTATTTGTTTAGTTTCTATAAAGCCCGGTCACTCCTTACCGTCGTTCATGATCGCGTCATGCACCCTCACTCGACTGATCTATCAGCTATTGCATTCAGCTCACACAGTTCGCATGTATATCACTTATTTCCCTCCCCTAATCATGTCACACAGCGCCGGAATCGGAGCAACAAACCAAATTCTTCTGCGTCTTTCATGAAACTCTAAGGGCTTGTGCACTCCTTACACATCACTACATATCCTTTCGTTCACGCGTTCGGACGCTTCATAGACCGCCATCGATGACGTTCGATCTGCATTCACTCACTCCAATTCTCACATTGTTTTTGGCTGTCTTTCCTGATCACGTGCACCCAATCATTTAAGTAATCGCTTACTCGCCAACCCGCTTATTTATTACCAACCTGAATCTCTCTCTCACGGTCTTAATATATTTTTTAAATTTTCATTTGCTGCCACTCTTAAACGCCCACAGGGTCAGTAACCGTGTGAGCATTTAAGAGGAGACAGTGGAAAGATGTGTGGAGAAACAGAAGAGGAACAAAGGAGGAGAAAGCATACGCAGATTTAAAGTGTGTTAAACGCATGCTTGTTCATATACTAACTGAAGTCTACCTGCGCTTTCTCCTCTTTCTTATAAGTTTCCCATTGGCGAAAACTTAGTTCCGTGATGCTTACACTTATCGACTAGCTCATCCTTACTCTCTTGCGCTTTCCTGACAAACGGAAGTGTCCGCTTCTGCCGGCTTGGAGGGCGTCGTTCTAAACGTGGCTCATCATCGGCAAAATCGCCGACGCTGCCAACACGCGCGCATCCGATCGACAATGGTGCCTTCTCCTTTTTCCGTTTCGCCCAAGCGTCACGCATACGAGTGAACGCACGCCACGAATCGAAGTGCTCACCGCCGCCGGCCAAACACGAGCGTGCCGTGCCAGAGACACGGATTGTGGCCAGGAGGGAAGGAGCGAGTCGTCTCGCAAGGCGGCACGCTTTCAATTTCGCCAGAGACCTGGGGCTCTGCTACGCAGTCGATGCAACCATCACGTGTGCGCTCACTGCTTTGGGAGCGAGAGGAGACGCCGCGAGGCCTCGGCAGAACAGCGTCGTGATTATTTTTCCGTGAAAAGCGGTGCAGACGTACGAACTGACGCAGGTGACAGTCATACGATTGAATCGTTTTGTACTGAACGATGTAAATTTGTCCTTTGGCTTTTAATGACGATTGTGCGACATTTTTTAACGACAGGTGGTGCAACACGCCTCTCTCCAGTGTATGCAACGTACAGTCGGAGTGGTGGCAGGTAATGGAATAACATCAGCGTTACTACTGATTTCATATTTAGCGCAAATTGAACACAACAGCAAATTATGGAACTATATTCTGTAACAACGTACAAGAAGCACAGTTGATCTTGCGACTCGGTCAAAGGGAGCGTAAACTTTCGGGCAGTACCTGATTTTGCTGTTTCTTAACGGCTTTTGCGTCAGATTCTTTGCCGGATGGTTAGCAGTTTTCGTTGTAACTGCTGGACGGTTATATATCCAGGCCATTTTAGCAAATGACCCATCACATTAAAGAGAGACAGTGAGAGAAACGGGGCACATTGCAGAAGTGCAATGTCGACAAGGGCAACGAAGAGCCGATCGATGAAAAGGAATTACGCGAATGTCTTGAAAAGCGACATTTTTATTACGAACTCACCGCGCTGTGGGAAACGTCCAAGATGGGCAGCTGTCGTGAAGTGGCCGTTTCGAGCAGTACTCGTAATTCTGATTTGTTTACTTCAATTTGATTATGTTGATTTTTTTCCACGCCATTTTCTTGCTCTCCTAATTGATGCTTTTCTATACAAACCAGCAATATTTCTGAAGCTCTTTACTTTGGACGCCAGGAGACTGCAGGCTAGTGAGAATTGAGTAACACGTCGCAGTGCAGTGATATAGGATCACAATCTTTCATACAGCGTCATATGAGTCATATTATCGTGAGGACTGTATATATCCGTTCGTGATGGACGCCTACCCTACACCATTAGCCTACCCTCATACCCCTACCTTGACTTACTTAGCACTCTGACTGACATCAGCATTTTGCACCATCCCATCTGTGGCTGAAATTTGCCTTTCCACTACGGTAAACATCCAGTAAATTTTTTTTATAACATTTATGACGCACTTATTGACTCACTGTCAGTGCCTTCGATTTTGAAACATCTGTTCTGAAGTACCCTTTTCTCAAACCTTCAATTCGTGTGTGCCTTTGTGCCCTTCTCAAGCGTTTTCTGATCAAAGTGCGTCAACTTATAAGGAAAAATGCGCCTGTGCAAGGTGCATATTGTACAGATACTAAAGGACCAAAAAATAAAAAGACGAAACGATTGCATATCGCTCCTCTGTTTTATCAAAAACTCGATCGGGATTCAGTTTCGATTCTTCCCACTGTCAGATCAGTAGAGAATGTCTGTACGAAGTACCTCTAAAACCTTTCATCTTCAACCTGTAAAGCCCAATTTTACTTGACTCTCGCACTCCGAGCATATTAAAAAAAAAAAAAAAAACGTGCTGAACTCAATTTCTAGCTGAAAATATGTCTACTGGAGAACGTATGCTTTCTGCAGTTCAAAGCTGAAGAAACCACACAAAAGTCGAAGTATATTCTGGCAGAGTTCATAGGAGTGTCTTCGGTCAGCTGCATGTAAATCTCAAACCTCTATTGACAGCTGTTAATCTTGACCTGGCTGAAGATAAGCCTTCTCTTGGATTGAGGATCAGTTCTCAAGGAAGGTTTACAAAACGCAGATACTGACTAGCCGTCTCTTGACACGCCGCGGGGGCTCAGTGATTAGGGCGCTCGGCTACTGAGCCGGAGTCATTTTTTTAGACGTCTTATTGGCATCAATATTTACGCTAATGTCATCGTACTCGGAGTTCTTACGCGCTTGAAATATACCCTGCGTTTTTAATGGATACTTTCGCAGTGTGCAAGGCGCGTAGATTTTGCATGGACGCTTTAGTTATGTGTAGCAGATTGGTAATGTATGCGAAAACATAAGTGAATAACTGAAGAAGAAACACTCGATTCAGTAAACAGCTCCTAAGTGTAACGTTTCTTTTTCTTATGTTTCGTGAAATAATGAGCAAGAAAAAGGGAATTTTACGTGGTTAAAAAAAAATGAATGCTCAATTGCCTTTAGCTGCAAAAATAAAGACGAAAAACTGTGAAAAAGCGCAAAATATAGACCGTTTTGCTCAATAGACCGTTTAAAAAATATACACCGACTATTACCTCCACAGTTTTGAAAAAATAAAAGCCGAAAACAAAGGGCCCTATTTATAGAGAGAGATCGATGCAACGGAAAAGAAAAAAGAGTTAAGCATGTTGCTCAGAAAAACTTTAACACCAAAAAAACTCTTACCATCTGCAGCGCTTTCGAGATTGCGATCTGACTAATCAGGTGTGTACACAGTACAAACGCTCACTAAATATCTCGAACTGTATTCTTTATTCGGCGTCTAAGCCAATGCTACATTGCATATTAAGAATGACAATGCACTTGCAAGAAAAAAAAAATAATGCCAGAAGAAGATCACTTTTTTTCCAATACAGTTATTTTTTTTTTATCCGAAAATTTGCCATATAGCATAAGATGGACAGCTAATATACTATGGTAGAGAGAGGGTGCGGTAGATGGTCCTTGGCGATCACAAAATGAACAAGGGAGGGGAAAACCTCAGGTTGCTAGAGCCAACGTTTAAATTTAATGCTGGACTCCAGCATTAAATTCACCTTCAACTCCTCGAAAACGCAAGTCAATTTCCTTGACACCACTGTCCATTTAGAAAATAGCAAGCTCAAAACCACACTTTACAGGAAGCCTACTGACCGACAACAATACTTAGATTTCACTAGCCATCATCCAAGACACTGCAAACAAGGTATATTCGTAGGACAGGCAACGAGACTAAGAAGAATATGTAGCGACGACGATGACTACCTGAAACACCTCCACTCGCTAAAAAACACACTAATCACCAGAAACCATCCACAGACAACCCTTAATAATGCGTTCCAACGAGCAACCACTTTGAAACGAGATGTAGTTCTTAAAAAACGAACAAAAGCTAACAGTCAACGACCTCCTGCACTTATAACGAAATACTCAAACGCGCTTCCAAACATAAACAATATCCTGCGGAAATACCACCCCATTTTAACTGGTAACGACCATCTCAAGAAAATATTTCCCGACGCACCAAGCGTAACATACAGACGCAACACAAACCTGAGGGACATCCTGGTGCATGCTAGGCTCGGTAAGAAACCACCACCGACAGTAACTTCATGCTCTCGACCTAGATGCAAGACATGCAAACATTTACAAAGAGACACTACGGTTAAAAGTACGGCAAGCGATTTCAGTTTCGATATAAAGACCAGTTTTGACTGCACATCGTCCAATATTATCTACATGCCCCAGTGCTCCTACTGCCAGAAACAATATATCGGAGAAACCGGACAAACAATGAGTGCCAGATTAAACGGGCACCGGGCTGACACAACACGGAATGAACAGAAGGCAGTGTCGACCCATTTTAATCAACGCCATCACAAATTCGACGAACTCAAATTGTTCATTCTTCAGTCAGGCTTCAAATCGACTAGGGACAGAAAATACAGAGAAGCATTCCTAATCCACAAATTTAAAACACTGCAACCAACAGGGATCAACGTGTCCAGAGGAAACCTGGAATCTCTCAGGTACATTCCAGGGTCAGCATAATTTTAAATTAACAAACGTCTTGCACGTGGTCAGACTATTTCCTAGAACCTCACATAAGTATATTGTCGCTCCTTGCACCCTTCTCACGTCATATCTTCCACCCCATTTCCGGCCTTGTCACCCTCTCCCTTTGTTCACCTTTTTTTTTTCTCTTCTTTTTCTGCTAATCCCCTGCTACCAGTTCTCGGAAACCATGACACTCCTGTTACCCCCTCCGCCCCCACTTTTTGGCTTTCTCTGAACACGAGCCATTTCCCCCCTTCCCCCCTGCCTTGTCCTTCCTTGGAAATGCCCCCCTTCCGTTCTCCTTCCAGTGCCAGCCTATTTTATTTTATTTTTTTTTATTTTTCCTTGTTCTCATTGCCCTGTACCACGCTGACTAATCCTTTTATCTGAGTTTTGCAGGTTCACCCAGCGCCTCCCCCCTCCCCCCCCCCCCCCCCCCTTCCCCGTCGCAGCCCCTTCAAAGCCTTTTGTTCATTACACACCCCCCGGATATAAGTTGTTCCACTATTGCAGCCTAACGAATCATGATTCACCTCCCTCCCCTTCCTGACACGCATCCCCTCCCACACCACTTTCCTTCCCCACCCCCGGGGCCTTCCTCCTCGGAGCGAAGGCCCTATTTAATCCCTGCCGATGATGAACGCTTTGCCCAGACGAAGACAAGTCCCCTTGTCGAAACGTTGGCTCTAGCAACGTGAGGTTTTCCCCTCCCTTGTTCATTTTGTGATAGCTAATATACTATAGACGGTCGTGGAGGCTATTTTCACCCAGAAACCTGAGCAGGCTCCGGCTCTTAATGTTGTCTCTCAGCCAGACAGTTTTGCTCTACAATCCACAGTAATGAGCTTCTATATTACTGAGAGGCATGAACGTTAAATTTAGAACAACCATCTCGCGGCCACAGTAAAAACAAGCCTGCATAACAGATGAGTAAAGTTTGTCCTTTTCAGGTAAAAGCTCGCTACATAGCTGCGCCTGAAGCGCCTAAAACGTAAATTAGCACTGCCTTATGCACAAGAAAACAGAAGCTTAACCTCAGCAGCGGCCGTAGTTTCTCAGAGGAAACAAGCGCTGGATTATGTTTAGCACGGGCTGTCAACGACACTCTCCACGCCTTCTTTCCTGAGATTAACAGAGATTAACAGATTAACAGAGATTAACAGAGGATGATAGAGTGGAACACAAACAAATAGACACGTAACTCCATGGGCAGAGCTAAATCGCAGAAAAATAAGGGTGCTTGAGATGCTAGGTTTTGATTGCTTTACCACGTGCTCAATAAGAAAGAATGCTGGGCTGTCTATGCCTTATTAAAGAAACAAGAACGGTGTAAAAAATTAGAGCTGCAGCAGAATACTAAATAGCCTGAAAACTTTCAAGAAACAAAGAACTCCAGCGAAGGGAAAAGCGCCTAGAGGAATATCAGCTCCAAGACAAAAAGGGAACCATATGGCTGCAAAACGTAGGTATAATTAGCAGCTAAAGCGCAGGAAGAGGGCCTACGTGAAAGAATGGCTGGCACGTATTTCATAATGCAGCGCTAGCGGCAACAAAGAATCGGAAATGAGAAACGGAGGTGCCGACGTCGTCACCACTGCCCTCCAGGTAATTCGGTGTAGACAAAGGTTTTCCGTGGACAAAGAAGGCGGGCTTCTTCTTTTGCCGGCTAGAAGACGCTGGTCCGGTGCCGTACCCCCCAAATTAGCATGGCGTCAACACTGGCCCGAAGCGCAATCACTAAATGCGCACGGTACGCTCCTGCAGTGTAGTATGATAACTAAGTGTTGATCCTTCAACTCCGGTTTAAAGACATCAATTTACGGGTCTCTGTTGTCTGCAGTTCTTATTAGTTTTATGCTGCAAAACTAAAATGTGAAAGAAGAGGTATTATTAAAACCTGTTTTTATTTTGGTACCGTTGAATGAAGCAGGTGCGGTTAGACATGGAGTGAGTTAGGGGCCGCAAACTCCAGTAAACAAAGAGTGTTTAAAAGCTCAACGTGGATTTTCAGGGCAGTTAAACAAACGGGCTTTAAGGCCGCTCATGGCTGCCTGCAAGAGATGAAGCAAAAAGAGTGGCATGGGTTTAGTGTAGTTAAACTGAGTAGACGCGCGAAAGAAGGTGAAGGAGGTTGGAGGGGACACTTAATCTCCGCTTTAAGGGTGTGACAGGAAACCCTTAGCCCCTATATGCAGCGCTGATCAATCTCTACTTAGTATTCATAGATCGCGGCGAGTGCTTATACAAAAATCAGTGCAGTGGCGCAGCGGTTAAGCGATGCGCCACTGCTCTGGCAGGTGGCTGTTTCAAACACAGCCATCGGTAGGGGTTGTGCGACCCATGTTGCGCTTCCCAAACAACTTATCGCGACCAATCATTATTCTAACTTTCACCTGCCAGGGCAGGTTGTTGTCAGGGCAGGAACGTCCCGAGCTTCCTCCCATTGGCTCACTTTGCGCGTCGCTCCTCCGAACTTACACGAGCTTACCAGAGTAACTGGCTAGGCACGTCTGGAATAGTGTTTTCGCTCTAAAAAATTCAGTGAATCATTGGGTTCTATCAGGGAATGAACGTCACAGTTCTCGTTTCAAGAACCTTCGCTTGGAAAATTTGAGGGACGCCGTAGTAAGGGCTCTGGAAATTTAATGTGGAAGAACATTTCACAACACAGTGCACGTTAAAGATCCCCAGGTGGTCGAAATTATTCCGGAGACCTCCACTACGGCACCTCTTTCTCTCTTTATTCTTTCACTCCTACCTTCCTCTCTTCCCTTACGGCGCGGTTCAGGTGTCCGCCGAGATATGTGAGAAAGATACTGCGCCATTTCCTTTCCTCAGAAACCAATTTACCAATTTACAATGAATTTTTTACTTCGCCCCCGTAAAAATGTCGCTCATGATAGCGGTACTTCACCCTTTCCCACCCCTACCGTTGCAAATAAAAACATTCACTTAACCTCTATTCTGATCTGATTGATGTCATGAAAACCAGTTTCTGTTTGGCTGCTTTCTGAGTACGGGAAAACAAATCTTCGCCTTAAATTACATTGAATCCAGCTCGTATTTGTAGGCAGTGCAGCATCCATGTGTTTGCTGTTGTTAAAGAGATCCACTTCTTCTAGGTTATATTTTCGCTCTCTGGAGTGAACTTATTTGTGATTATTTCTCATTTTTTTAGATTGTTTTGTATTAATGGTGTCCTATACATGCCTAACTTAATTACTGTATGTGAAATCATGCAACCTTCCTGTAATATTGCGTATTTTTGCTGTCAAATTGTATTTGTATGATGTCCAAACTGTGCCTGTATGAATACAAGGTGTCAGGGCCTAGTCAGGTGACTACGTGTGGCGTCTTTAGCCTGTTCATCTAGAGAACATTGTTTTCTTTAAATTTCACTTAACTCAACCGAATAGACCGCGTAGAGTTACATTTTTTAAGTATATTTTTTTTATGAGCGACAGTTTTCTTAAGTACAAATGCATCACCGAGGAAGCCATTTTCGTCATCGCTGATATATGACAAGGTTGGGTCAAGAAAGAATGACCATTCACAGCTGCATACAATAAAGCTGTCCATTTCTGAACTAACTTTACATCGAGTCCATAAGAATGCAGCGAACCACAAAAGCAACCCAGTGGCATGGATGACTGAAGTTAAATGAACTTCTACCATTCCCCGGGCGAACTCCTCTGGAGGAAAAATAGTTATCTTTGCTGTTAAACCTCTGCTTCAAGGATTTCATTGGTCAGTGCCCCCATGCGAACTATACGTTTTCTCAACCGGACGGCTATCCTGTATAAGCTAAGGGCGTGTGTACTGCAGAACAGTGTCGGAGACAAGTAATCAACGCGCATGTTTTCTTCGCGAGTGCTGTGCAAAAGTGCAGTAGTATGATCGTCTGACTGGCTTCCATCGGGCATTGCCACAACTCTCAGTAGAGATTCTACATGTTTTTGGCACTGAATCTAAAGGAAACTGTCACGCGCCGCTACACTAGTTCGCTTCAGACAGATCGTTGTTTGGTAGTTGCTGTTGAGCCCCGACCTCGCCCGATGCTCAGTCAAGGGAAACATGTCGACATCGCAGCCACTCTCAGAAAAACCCCATGCGTTTATCGCGATCAAAAAACGCACGCGCATTAAGCCCTCGCAACTTTTGCGTTTACCTTTTTCTTTTTCACAAATAACTTTGGAACCGACAGTGTTTGTCAATCTCTCGAAAAGAAGCTTGTTTATGAAATGAAATTTGAATACTAAAGGTCAGCTGTCCGTGCTTTCCTCGTGTACACTTTTCTTGCTAATAAAACCATCTTCTGTCTGTTTATACGTTTGGTTGCCTATTACTCATCTTGGACGAAGAGGCAAGGTGTCTTGAACATGAAGCAGCTCCCCTCTCTCCATCTAACCTTCTTGGTCGTGTTCGCCTGTAAAGCGTGCTCTGTCTGTAGAGCATTACTGCATTGGGTGAAGCAAAGAATCGCCGTCAAGCACAGATGGTGGGAGAAAAACCGCTCGCTTGGTGCGACGAGATTGTTTTGACGCCGCCTGCACACCAGTGTCACTTTCGGAACTCTGTTTACCGAGATGAGATAGGGCATGAGGAAAATAAAACGTGGTTCATTGCACCTTTAACTAATGGAACGCGAACCGAGTGCAGTGGTGTGGAAGAATGAAAACAAAAGACATGAGCTGTGCTCTTTCCCACTGAGTTACTTTTTTCGAAAGCTGGAATGTCACCGGCACGTGGCTGACTTTTCTATTTTTGCTGTTCTTTTGCCAGTATTGCTCGCGCTGCCCAGTTTTATGGTTCTTTTGCGACGAAGTCATTCCAACGACCGGGTCCTATCTCAGCAGGCCTACTAACGCACCGATTGTTTCGACTGGGCTGTTTGGAAGCTGTCGGAAGCCGTGGACACTATTTCAGAGTATCAAGCATTGAATGTCTTTGTAGACGTCGCTTAAAAGTTATTTGTTCCTTTGGTCAGTAGTAGAGTGAGTGCTTTCCAGATCTCGTGGCAAATAGCTAATTAATTTGTTTTGGGCTTTAATAAAACCCCCATAGCTCTAGAATAACGTTTTGCAGTATAGCTTTCATACGTGCCAGGGCGTATTGGTTAGGCAAAAAGAGTTTTATCTAACATCTCTGCCAAGGGCGTCCGCAGAATTTTTTGCAGGGGGGGGCTCCATTGGTTCTTGGCGCCGGAGGGGGGTATGTTCGCAGCAAAAAGGCGCTATTTGCGGAGTAAATTCATTTATTTATATATAAATAAAAAAGAAGGGAAATACACACATGAAAGAAAAATTACAAACAGCAAATTAAAGCGTGGCTAGGAGAGGTATATTGGAGTTTATCAACGAAGAAACAATTAAAATTACTAAAAAATGCAAAAAGATACTGTCACTTTGTGGAGAAGAGTGCTCAGTCTTGCTGCATACGGGTTCTCGACTCACCCGGATTGATGACCAGCACACAGCACAATATGTTTACAAACACGCAACTACAGTCCCTCGTCAGTCTTCCTTGAACAGCAACTGTAGGCGCCTCGGATTTTTCCGGGCGAATTGCGTAATTACACGGGTGATAAATTCATTTCCGTGCTTCATTACACGCTCTCGGTGCACACTCATCATACACATTGATTGGAAAAACGGTTGAACGCGTATGTTGAAATTAAAAGATGACTATATATACAACGAAAACTTATTTACAAGATAAATGCACGCTCGCCGCTTCATACACCTCGCTCCATCTTGCTCGCGCATCCGCACAGTCGAGCAACCGCACACACACTGCTCGCCGATCGTCGTTTTCTCGTCCGCTGTCGTGGTTGTTCTCACCTTCGTTGACAACCGGCCACTGAAGACGCCGAAGCACGAACACAGAGGCGCGCACACGTGCTAGGGAATGTCCCCGAATGCGCACTTTGAGGGTGAAAGGAACGCCGCGCGACTTCCGAGGGGAAGGGACACTCGCCACTCCGGTCGGAAAATTTGTTTGTATTTTTATGGGGTTCAGAGCCCCAAAACGACTCAGGCTATGAGGGACGGAGTAGTACAGAGTTCCGGATAATGTCGACCACCTGGGTCTCTTTACCATGCACTGACATCGCACAGTACATGGGCCCTGTTGGGATTTGAGGCCCAGCCAGAGGTGACAGGCGAGCCAGGCAGGCGCCATCGGGCTGCGTTGACCAAAGGCGCTGGTTTTCGGAGAAGACGCAAGGAACGCTGGTGTGGGGGCGCCTCCGGAGACTGCGTCGCCGTGAACAAAAGCAGCTAATCCCCTTTGCCGAAGATTCTGAAAGCGGCGCTTCTACCGAACTGCGCTCTCCCGTATCGGAGGAGACAGTGAGCGGCGGCGGCGCCAACACATCGCCCCCGCTTGCCCCTGAGCAGCCCGACAAAGCGGGGGTGGACACGGCTGATTTGTCCCTCCCTCCTAAAGAATTCATCGGTGGCCGGCGTACGAACGTATCCTGATTATAGCGAGCGACGAAGGCGAGAACAACATGCCCTGTGCACTGTCTGCCTCCATGTCGCTATCTCTCTAGAGATCAAAGAAACAGACACCCATCTCAAGACGCCTCGAAATACATGCTCTCCGGTGCCGCTGCATGTGTGCAACAGGTCGCCCTTTTGTAGAACTAATGATGGCGTGGTTTGAAAACGGCGGGTCGGTGCGCGCCCGAACGCGGCATTTCGCAGATGTGCCCCAAAGCGTGGAAGCGGGGCTGCTTTTACCCTTTTGGCTGAGCGCACCACCGCCCCTGGCGTGCGGCCATCACTCACGGTTCGAGTGAGTGATTTTCCAGGGGGGTGCAGCCGCCCCCCCTTGCCCCCCCCTCCGGACGCCCATGATCTCTGCTAAACATTACAAGAGGGTTTTTTCAAAGGTCGCAGCAACAGGACCCTAAAGACTGGCTCTGTACACTGCTGCCAGCCTCACGCACACGCTGTAGATTCCTTCCGCTTAGTTTCCGACGGGTGATGCCACACGGTCATATTCATCACTGCAGTTGTCATGTGGAAAGCGCGAAGCGTCTGTTGTGGCCATACATCCACTGAAGGGACTGCTTTTTCTTACTGCTACTTGTCGGTGTTTGGGAACTATTGAGGAATAGAAGAATTGCGCGTGTATGTATTTGCGCTTCCAGTACGCACTGCCACAGGGAGCAGAAAGTCGGTGTATTGTACCGGTCTTTTCACTTTTACACAATTCCGGCTTTCCGTAAAGCACTCGGTTCCCGAATTGTTCGAGGTCATTGCTTTAGTACTCAGCTACAATTTAAGAAAGAAAAAGAAGGTGCAACTTATGCGTGTTGTGCCCATCAATCTGTTCCTTAAAGAAGATGGATTATCTGGCGCTCAATCTAACTATAATGTCGAGATTATGAACTTTTTTAAAAAATTGCTTTACTTCTTTTGAGTCCAGCTGTGGCAGGTGTTCAGTACAGCAGCGCGATACCCAACATTACTCTAACCCTAAATACCGACATCACGACACCAAACCCTCCGCCCTATGAAGGGGCCCTAGCAGAACCGAAAATCCGTCTTTTCCAACCTCCTAAACTGCTTCTGCCAAACCAACGCGCAAGCTTTTCGTTCCCTTCAGGGTAAATTAAATATCTCGTCCCCACAGAAGAGTTATTTATGTCGGTGCTGTGACCGAAAACCTTTGTCTATATCACGCCGAAATGCATCCGTTTCTGACACGTTTGCTGGCACAGCAACCTCTCCAGTGCATTTAATTCGTCGAAATGGCCAAAATTTGTTGGGCCGCAGCGCTGAGGGTAACTGCGTTCTTGAGGTTCTAAAAACTGATATGTGTATTGCTTATGGTAGGCTACACGCATCTCAATAAATAGATAAACATTGAAAAGATAAAAAGATAAACATTGAAACGAAAAATAAAATTCATGGAGCCTTACTTGTCCACTATATTGAATAGCTAAACACGATGGCTAAACAGCTGATTTGCGTGGTATGTACACCCGCAATCAAAAGTAAATGGAAGGTGACTTTGTCGAAAAAAATTAATTCCCTTGAATCCAAAGCATAATAATCGAGATTTATTGGTGCTGTGTGTAATTAGCAAAATCACAGTTAGGGTGCGTATATCTATTCTGAAATGCCTGAAATAAGGCCAAGAAAATAATTTCTTTTTTGGTAGTATTGCCCTCAGTTTACTTTTGGCTGCACCTGAACGTAAAAATCGGAATGCCTCACCAGTTTTGCCAACTTATTACGTATGGCTTAGGCTACAATTTGGGGCTTTCGCTTGCAGTTTTATGGTTTAGATCACGGTGCAGTTTGGGTAATCCGCCGTTGTCTCGCTCCGCGATCTCGTTCACATTGTTCTGGCTAGTCGGCCTATTGTTGGCAGCAGTTCGCCTTTTTGTAAGGTGCGCCATTAACGGATTAGCACGATGTGCAACGTCGACAGATTTGACTTCGCGCAACACTAAAGCACTTTCCAAAGTGACATTGCACCATTTTGCAATATATTATCCAAAAGAAGCCGGTGGTATTCGTGGAGTCGCTAATCCCACATAGAGTGAGTGCTGGAAAGTTAAGCCACTCTCCAAACTCAGAGGCCAAGTTGGAAATCCTCGTTTCGGAACTGAGGGATTATCGTACGCCAAGCGCATGCACAATAGCTACGGTGGGGTTCCCCGGACAGCTGGAGTGCGAGACGAACTAGTACTAAGAAAAAAAAGATTGGGGACGGTGGAGGCGATGCCGGAGTTAATGAATAGCGCATAGGCCGAAATTTGCTGCGCGAAAAATCAGCCAGGATTGCGTTTTTAACGATATTTTAAGAACTCTGCTGGGGGTTATGAGCCTCTGTCATACAGTTAATCAACTCGGCTAATGGTGGCTATGTAGATCGAGCCGTTGTGTCGACGTTGGCTCTTAATTTTTTCTGCCTCATGGATGAGTCCTACGACTTTGACCCTCTATTGTTAAATAACGTATTTCTCTTTTGCCCAGTACACGTCTCTAACTTTGACAGAATCGTTACCTGCAGTTCATGTGCCTTTCTCTATTGGACCGCTTACTAGCCACTGGCTATGAATCCATGAAATGTTTGCATAAATCTTGTAGTGGAGCACATAATAAAGGAAGAAAAAAAGAGAGTGAGAAAGTGAGAAAAAGAAAGAAAGAAGGAAAGAAAGCAAAAAAGAAAGGAAGAAGGAAAGAAAGAAGGAAAGAGAGAAGGCAAAAAGGAAAGAAAGAAAGAAGGAAAAGAAGAAGGAAGGAAAGAAGGGAGGAAAGAGAGAAGGGAAGGAAGAAAGAAAGACAGAAAGAAAGGAAGGAAGAAAGTAAGAAAGGAAAAAGAAAGAAAAAAAGGAAGAAAGACAGAAAGAAAGAGAGAAAGAGAGGAAGAAAGGAAGGTAGAAAGAAAGAGAGGAAGAGCGAAAGAAAGGAAGGAAAGAAGGAAGAAAGAAAGGAAGGAAGAAAGAAGGAAAGAAAGAAGGAAAGAAAGAAAGAGAGAAAAAAGAAGGGAAAAAAGAAAGAAGGAAAGAAGGAAGGAAAGGAGGAAAGGAAGGAAGGAAGTCTGTTTACTGGCTTTGGGCACTGCAGAATGATAGATAAAAAATTGGTTTTTTAGTTTTGCTGCAAGGTACTTCATGCAATTTCTCTGGCATGTGTTACTATGCAACACCGGCCCACTCAGTCGTTAACCTCGTTGTTCCTGTCGTTAGGCGGAGCGGTGTTCTAGGGGGTCTGAAAAACCACCTTTCTTGTGAGAAGGTATGCGGGAATTCTGGGGCTCCGTTCACACAGCGAAAGAGTACGTCTCGTCTTCCAGTGGATACAACATTTCCACAGGCTAGGAGCTCCGCTTTTGTCGGCGAAAGTTCTGGGAAAAATGAATATTTGAGAACAACTCGTGCTGACTCATTAGCCTGGGTGATCCTTTGCCGAGCTGCCCATTCGGTATTAAATTCTTTAATCACATCATCACCATCGTCGTCGTCGTGCTCCTGTTTTATCCGATACATTTATTTGCAGCCTTTTATCTTACGCCCGAAAAAACTGCCGATCTGAGATTTATCAGGTTGAATTTAACTTCAGAAGTTTTTATTACTGAGCTCTCCTTTTCCGTTATTGAATCAATTTTTAAGGTGTGCCTTATGTGCAACGATGGCTCGATTCCAGATCTTAACCATCTCGTTACTGTCATGTCTCAGAAAACAAACCTAAGAGCTTTGAAAGATAGTTGCATGCAAAGAAAGAAGGAATTAATGCTGACTTAGAGTTTAGAACGACTTATTTCTTGGCTAGGACAATCCTCCTTACGTACGAATGAGAGCGAATTTATTCAAGAAAAGCTTATCTGTCGCTGTAACAAGTACTTTTTTCCTTGCAATCGGGACAGAGAAAACAAAGGCAGATTATGATAGTATAGTGACAGTCGATACGAAGATAATGCGGATGGTATGCGATAAGAGCAAAAACGCTTTTTTATAGCCGCAGATCCAGAGAATTGCATTGTAGGATGCCCTGCCCAGTGGCCCTCAAGGGGCATTGCATTTGTTCGCAATGACTAGTCAGTGGCCAAAGATGAACGCTTCCGGCTGAGATCGGTCGCCCAACTGTGCCACAGCGACAAGCAGAAAGTACACTAAAAATGTGCCCTCTTGTTTCTGTTGGACCACACTTTTCACACTGTCACCGCACTGCGATTAAGGTGATGGCAGAAATGAGCGAAGAGCAGATCAAATGATAACCTCTGTAGCTGGCTTTCGAATCTTCTGCAGACTGTGGGAAACATTAAGAGGGTTTCAAATTGGGCTAGTTGGTAGTTAACATGGTCAAACATGCGCACGAGAGTTTGTGCCGTCCCTGTTTTGTCCCAAGTCTTTTCAAAAGCGCAATGATGTTTGACCATGTGGGAAACAATTTGGAATGCAAGCCCCGGCTCAGCCAGAGATGGCGGCTACCGCGGATATTTTTCAGGATCTAGTAACGAGCTGTAGCCTAGCGACTGAGTCCTGAAGGCAGGAGGGTAGCGCACACGTCAAAAGAATGTGACAGAGATATGGGTGGCACCATTAACGGCCAGCCAAGGTGATAAGTACGGAGTCTTTCTTGCAAACGCGAAACTGTCGATGGTGCACGCCGTAAGGGGGCTCTTCATTGATTTCTGATGTCTAGAGTTCTTTAAAGAGCGCCACAATCGCTGTACAAGGGTGTTTTCTCACATCCCTGCCATCGAAATGGAGGCAGACATAAAATACCGCCAACCCAATACGTTTGCTATGAGTAATGTCCCCGAGACATGATGATATTTGGTGTTCTTCACTACGATTGGTGGAAATGTGAACTGCTTCAGGCCTCACGATGGGGCATACAGTTACTTCGACGTGGTGCGAAATGGTCATTCAGCTAGTGTACCTGATCCCGGTGTGGTGTATTAACACTGCGGGCGCATCTCTATGGAAAAGAGCAGCATAAGATATTCTAGAATTACTTGGTAACATTATGAAATCGTATTCGCTAATCTGCTGTCCAGCCATGGAACAAAAAGCGGTAACTCTAGATGGCATCCATGGCACGGAAGCGGACGAAGAGAGTTTTGCAATGGTTGGAAACAGGCAAAGCACGCCTCTCGAATATATAAATAAAAAAACTGTTTGTTTTCCTTTCGTGAACCACCATGGTTTTAAAATGGTTGTAGCTTTTGTTTGACGTTATACAGGATGTTTTACCTAAAACTGTACACACTATATAAAAATAGGCATTTTTAGTTAGAAGAGCATTTTTTTTCGGCATAGCTTTACCAACGGTGTAGTACATCGGAATACAGCTAATATGTACTATCTTGCAGACTGCTTGACTAGTATTGAATAGTTAAATTTCTAACTGTTACTGTTAGGTTGCTTGATTATTGAGAGGCGTGTAGACTACCCCAATATCCAAATCAGTGTCTAGAATTAGAAAACATGGTTACTCTCGGCGCTGTAAACCTACAAAGTGTGGCTATTTCAACGAGTTATGTGCAGTGAAGAGGTTAATTTGCCTGCAAGCTTCTCGAAAGCGCATGCATTCTTGCGCCATGCAGCCAAATTTCTTGGGTCACAGCGCCAAGGTTAACAGCGTTTTTCAAATTAAAAAAATTGACACGGTTATTAATTACATGGGCTACACGCCTCTGATAAGAAGCCTAACAGTAATAGTTAAAAAAGTTAACTATTCAATATTAGTTAACGATCCCGCTAGTTAGAACTTCTTAGCTGTATTCTGATGCGCTACACCGCTGACACTACTATGAAGAAAAAAGCGCTCTTCTAACTCAAAAAGGCTATTTTTAAAAAAATTGTGTAACGTTTTAGCTGAGACACGCTGTATATGTCCGCGCTTAGCTAGAAGTGAATGGGGAGTTTCCTCAGTTACATTACATTCTAGGTGTGCCATACGGACCGCGTATACTGGTTGTAACAGGTAGCGAACGCCAAGTTCCAGTCCTGCCTGTCGAGGAGCACAGCCGCCCTTGTTCAGTGTATAAATGTGTCTCTGCCAGACGGATTTCACTTGAGGACCCAGTAAGTCGAACAGAGGGCGCTTGACCTAGTTTTTTTTTTCTTGGTTTGTTTGTTAGACGTGAACAGCACCACCGTATTTGTGTCAAACAGGCGCATGTTATTGCTTTCATACACATTTTGTTTTCCAGCTCAACGCCCCGTTGCTCGGTGAAGCACAAAGTTTTAGCGTGATCCAAATGCATCTTTCTTTTCGGAGAAAAAGTCGTCCGATGCATCACTTTGTTTCACGTCAGGGATATAAAAAGTGGGGTGGATTTTCTTTTATAGCATACGCAGTAACGTTAAAAGCCAGGCCACATACTTGAACTGAATGTTCTCGATGTCGGAAGGGCTGATAGCGTGAAGAACAGCACAGAGAGACAGAAAGAAACAAAGGAATACCGTTTTACTTCCGTTCACCTCATAACTCAACCTTGGTGCTGTCGCCCACGACCTAGTTTCACGTAGCGGCAGTGCAAGTTTTATCGCTCCTGCAGAGCATAAATTCTCATTCTTATTCTATTATTTATTATTCCGGACTCGTATCGGCGTTTTGCAATGCAGTGTCCCTGACTCAAGATTGCTTTGTTATTTCGTGTCGCACTCCAGGACTTTGTCGCAGCTTGCGGAGCACCTACCTGTATTGTCAGTTCTCTTTTTCGTGCTTTACCATAGATATAGAAAAAAAATGGTGCATATTTTTACGTGCACTTATGATCAGTTTTTCTTGGGCGTTGTTAGCATGCAGGTGGAGCGAGAAATTACACTGCATAGAACTGTGTTCAACGCGTGCCTATAGCCTTCATGCCATGACAGAAATGAGTTAACCATTAATTATTACAATCCAGCACATTGTAATAGACTAGAGTACAGTACTGTACAACACGATGCAATGCAGCACAATACAGCACAAAATAACAAAATACAACACAACACAGCACAGTACAATACAGTACAGCATAATACAATATAATACAATAAAATACAGTACAATACAAGAATATACAATGGAAGAAAACACAACACAATTTATTCACTAGTCCGTACACACAAGCCTGCCAGTCAGCCTGGACACAGAATTTGTTGGATGCCCTGGCAGTTGATGGCTACACTCAGCTACAAAGACACAATGATACGAAAAGGAGTGATGAGATAACATGATATTTGCCTGCAAAAGAGAAAAATAAGCAAGTATCATAAATCAAAGTGTGAAAAAGCAAGCAATCATGAGGGGCAGAGGAAAATAAGAATGAAAATGTGAGAACCACTTTCTGAGTTTTTTTTTTTTTTTCACAATTGCTCCCTTTTTGTTATTGCACAGGTCTTCACTAATATAAACAAATACCGTTGGAACATATCATTTTTTCATTTTTTTACGTTAGTATAAGAACGCTTTTCGAGGATATAAGCCTTTCTGCTTTTCCTAGAGTCACCTCTTTGTAGTATCCCTAAGATTCCTAAGAGGTAAGAATTTCGGCTTTAGAATAGCAAAAAGAAAGATGATGTTAGGATTTAACCCTAGCCTTTCCGGCAAAAGGTGAGACATCTGTAACTATACATACCTCGGCCCGCATTGTGCTTAAGTTGCGCACTTCTAGAGACTGCTACTTACAGAGTTCACATAAATTTGAAAAGCCTGGAGCGCCATTCAGTCCTCAGAGTGCACCGCACAGGCTTCGGGTCAAATATCAGTGTAACTTCAATGCAAAGACTGTCTAGATTCAGGCCTTGCTTTCTTCGCTGACTCCAAGTATGAGTGGTATTACAACGCGTTTCTGTAGCGTATGCAACAAACTTGCGTACTGCTGTCAATGCCCTGGTTGGTCTGATTAGTGGATAAGCTCTAGCATCCCCTCTGTCAGCATTGTTATGTTTTCCCTAAGCAAGAACAAAGCCTCTCATCTTGCTAGACGTTCTTTCATTTATGCCACATTGCATCCAGCAGTGAAAGTAACGCCTAGCGATAGTAGTACATCAGAGTAAAACCTCTGTCTGCGCTACGACTCGTAACTACGTGGTTAGCGAACGACGAACGTGGCTCAGAGAAATAGCGTCTTAGTGTTGTCCCACTGTCAAGTAAGCCCTAGAAATTCTCACTCGTGTCAAGAAGGAGTTACACCGAGGATTTTTTTCGTGGAAGCAGTGACAAAAAGATAGCTGTTCACTATCTCAAATAAAAACTCATCTGAATTACCATAAGCCATGATGTGGACGACCTGGTCAGCGACGTACGCAAACAGCTGACCAGCAAACTGCCGCTAGCGTCGAAAGACTGCGCCCTCATATAAACTGTGACACAACAAACTACCGCGTATCGCGCGAAAAGTGCATCCGTGCGATAAGCACGCGACGGCGTTCGCGGTAGTGGCGTGAGATGACTTTGTGGTAGCGCGCTGAGTTCTTGCGGCCTGGAAAAAGCAAAGTGCGTCGCGATTTTTCTGTGGACAGTGCCACCGGCTTCACTGCAATGCAAGCGCTGCATTGAAGGGCTTGGTGCGAACGTAGTATCCTACAGAATTTAGCCTGTCGTCTCCATTCGGCGCTTCAAATTAACGCCTGTCGTAAAGTAAGTGCAAATATGGGTGCTTCTTAACATCCGCCACGAGCCTGCGAAGTTATGTCGGCAATAAATTATTCTTTTCTGATCTCCAAAAGCTGTTCTGCGTGGTGGCAACGGCCTTTCTTTGCCTTTCCTACCGGATGCACCAAAGCCGTTATCGAAAGCACTTGGAAAAAAAAATAGGTCCTTGCCGTAATTTTGCCCAAAACCAATCCATTATTCAGTGCGGAGGGAAACGTAAGTATTGCACAAAGGCTCTTGACACCGCTGATCTTAGGAATTCAGTCATTGCAACAGAATGAAGAGAATACTGTTCTTACAGTTTATACTGCATTATTGCAAATTTATGCAGGTTGCTCAAACAGATTTCTGCGCAGTTACTTGTGCGCACACAATACTTCACCTTTTCTTGGCTCGAACGTTCGAAAGCCCAATTTGGGAGGATAAGAAGGCGTCTCAGGCTAAATACAGGGATCGGCATAACACCCTCAATACCTTTTTAGTCCTGAGAAAACCTGCTGAGTGGCGATAATTGCGCAAATATAGATTAAAAGAAACGCGCAGACCTGATGTAGTTTTGAATGTGGAGCCTGGTGGAGAAGTAAGCAAACTTCGAATTTATGATATATAAATAAAATATCCTTACAGCTGGTGAGCACCGACTACGTCATTAAACTTCTCATGCTTGGCCGTGGGTGTTGAGCTTTCAAATCAGACGCTGCACCCCTCCGAAGCTAAACTGAAAGCTTCGCGGGAGGCGGCCACGCTTTCTATAAGCGGAGATAACCATCACAAGGACGAAACGTTGGAGGTGATATATGGCTTTTCCGGCAGCCATGAAAGTTGCCTTCAAGGGGCATCTCTTGGTGCTCGTGCCACTTGCCGTTTTAGTATCCTTCAAAACGGTTATTAAAGTAAGTGCTATGCTGCTATTTAAGTATGTTCATATACTCTAGAGAGACGTCCAGACGCTGAGTAGGAAGATGCCACTTTGGTTTTACTAAATGTAACCAAAAAACTGCCTACCGCAAAACAAAATTCCAAAAATCAATGAGACAAAGGCAAGAACCTATGTAGATCATCATCATCATCGCCAGCACCTTGATCATCATCATTTATTTACTTTAAAGGGCCCCTGAAGGGGCATTACAAAGTGTATTATTCATGTGTACAAGCCCATATTAATGAATCAGAAAGGCAAAATCCCGCTCTTGGGTATGTTGACACTAGTATATTTGCTTTTACTTGGTACTGTTCTGTGTTTAGCTGACTGGAGAAAGTTATTTATTACCATTCTCAGCTATCAAAGCACACAAGTACTCTTGGAGCGGGAAAGAGGTAGAAGTAATTGTCTCTATAATTTTCTGAATGCAATTATAAATTTTTATTGCGGCATTTGTTGTCGAAATCTGAGACATTCGTTTTATAAACTACAAAAGAGAAGGTTAAATGAGTGGGGCCCGCTCACTGCAGTTGGACGAAACATCTGGTTTTATTTCAGAAACAAATAATCGCAGGCCGCTTACATGTACCATGGGCAACTTCCACATAGAAACTTCTCTCTGCTTGCAGCTCTCTAGAGAGTCCCAAACTTTACTGCTTGCGCATACTGGACATGTCGTTCATTCCTCAACCGTCGCCTTTGAATGTAAGCGTTTTGCATTTTCACAAAAATATGAAGAAACATTGGAGCGCAGTGACCTCTCCGACACATGCGCGGAGATCGCAGAACCTAACTGTCGGCCGCGAGCAGTGCGCGCCGACTTCGCGGGTCTTGAGTTACGGTCGTCGGCATTGCGCCCCTGAGAACGGAGTGGGTGCAGGGCGATTGGCGATTTCTCGGCTCTCTTAGGGAACATTTCGCAACGCGGTCATCGCGATGACCTCGCTCAAGGGCCGCTCGCGAGCAACGTGCCAAGGAGCGGGCTGCGTCTCGAACGAGAGCGACGAACAGAGAGCCCGAAAGAACGACGGGCCTGTGGATTCCAACGCGAAGCGGGAAAGGTTTTCTGACAAACTGCACTTTATTGAGAAAGGTCACCATTTTAGAAGGAAAAGAAAATTTGCGATGATTTCAGTGGAGGTGAGAAAACCTACTCGGGAAAAACTAGACAAAAGCAGTAATAGAGAAGTGAAATGCGGCAGGTTTTAGAGTTTTAAACATGTGTTCAGAATAAGAAACGATTAAACTTGGCGCATGTATACTGAATTTTGTATTTTAATTATTTTCCAGAGCGCTGATTATTTTAACGCCATCAAAATATTCGTCCTGTTTCATTACAGGCCCGATGTCCAATTTTTCTGTGCTACTGCCCTCTCATCATTGTCCTGATCATCGTGCATTGTGTATTTCTGTATAGAACTCTCCGGCTACTTTAACCACCTTATTTGTATTGCTGATGGCGTGGTCTGCTTGTCTCTTAGTGCACACATTTGATTTTTGTCTTTGCTTTGATTTCTTTTGACCACTTTTAGTCTTCCTCCGTTCTTAAAAGCATGCTCGATTCTTCGCATACGCTACTTCCTTATGTCGATTATCTTAAGTTCATTGATTAACTCTTACAGCTCTGTCGGTTCTATCTGATCTATGGCATTACAGGCTTTTATACTTAGCGTTTCTTAACGACATCTTTCGTCTCCTGAGAGAGCTTGCTGGTATCCCGTCTAATCATCCTACTACATACTTGTGCTGCGCTGCCACGCACTCCGTAATGGTAGCTGTGAGATCCTTAATTATTGGAAAAGTAAGGTCGTTATCCTCGTTGAAAATAGAACAACTGTTATGTAGCGAGATCCTGAGTTCTTCTACTTTCCCTCTTGCCGCTAACTCGCCGATGGCCTTCTTTCTTACTCGTCTCTTCCGTTCCTTGTTCAAGTCAAGGCTAATTCGAGACCTCATTAATCTAAGATCACGACATCGCACGTTGCCGAGCACCTCCACAGGGTCGCGTAATATATGAAGTCTATTTAATTTTAGAGTCTCTGTCTTCGCGCTCTTCCACGTCTACTTCTGGTTCTCTCTTTTGCGGAAGAAGGTGCTCATTATCCGTACATTATTTCGTTCCGCGAACTTTACTAATAGCTAACCCATGCCGTAGTTACCTTAGATACCTTGGCACTGAAGTCGTCCATGACCACAGTGTACAGTGTTCTTACTTTACTCATTGCTGGTTCCACAACTTCGTAAAAGTTTTCAAATATGAGGCCACCTTGAATGGGTGCAAGCGCGTAAGCCTCTAGTACATTACATTTGTACCTGCTATTACGCTTAATTACGATAACTCAATCGATAATCAGGATAGCGTAATATGTACCCGATCTTCAATTAGCACATTATCTGCTTAATCTTTCCTCCTAGTCTCACTAAACCATACTACATCCTATGTAATTCCAACTAGTTTCTAAAACAGCACTGCTAGGCTAGCCCCAGTGGATAATGTTCTAGCGTTACGTGTTGCCAGACCAGAGATTCTTAGCGCACTCCGATGCGTCACTGATGTGACTGACGACTTGGCCAGTTGCTTCGAAGCCGCTGGGGACTGAGGACCGAGGGTTAATTGGTGTGTTCATTAGGAGAAGGTGGAGAAATCCTGTTCTGGTGAAAGGGGGCGCTGCCGACTCTTATCGCTGGAATTAGGCCGCACCCTAGTCATGGTTACTCAGTTCTGTAGACACTAGGATTTTTCTTTTGTTGCGTTAGCAGTATAGTCCTACCCCACCCTTCAGATGCTCACGCAAGAACAAAAATGAGACGGAAAATTTCAATTAAAACTAAAAAAAAGACGATCAATGCAAATAACGAAATGCACAACCGCTACTGCTAAAGCAGAATTGCAGCATAGCATCGTATGATTAGCTGTGTATTTTTTCTATGTTGGAGATTGTGGGGGAAACCTGAAATCGAACCGCAGTCCGCTTGTTCGCGAGGCGGTTAATCTACGTCTACTTTCTCGCTGCATAGATTGTAAACTTTACAACAATGCAAACAGTTATTCCGCCGGCGAAGACTCAGTACTTGATGTCTTCAGACAGGCAGCCCAACTGTTTGTCGTCCTTTCGCTTTGCACACATCAGAATGAATACACTGCAAACAGATGAATAGGCAAACCGGTCACCTCGACCCGTAAGATGTTTCGCTTGTATCCTTCACGCGCGCGTACCACCACCGGTCCAGAAACGAAGATGCAAATAGGTGATGTTTCGCTTTTCTTTGCATATTTCTCAGCACCGAACTAACATACGCTTTTGATGGCACACTCATCTAAATCCGTGTCTGCAGCATTCGCACATTATATTTTCCATTTTGTTTTATTGCGACAGGAAACAATGAACTGACAAAAAATAGCGCCTCCGAAGAAGCTAGGTAACGAGGTAAGATAGTGCGAAAACAGGCAATGCACTAAGCAACGTGTACTTACCTTGGATGTGAGAACCCGGATGCTGCTATGGGCAGGAGAAGGTAGCACCAAACAGGTGCGGGGAAGAGCGGAAGCAATCGCTCTTTCTTCCCGTCAGCAGCGGGATTGCTTTGAGCAATCAGTTCGCGCCTAATCTGCTGAGGGCCCGCACAGGACAAAAGCTGCTTTCAGGGAGGGGCTGCTGCAGCATGCGCTCGCCGCTACACAGGACACAACAAAGCAGTTGCAATGATCGCCGACGAAGAACAAACCGATTGCAAACATTTGTGCTCAGAGAAGGAACTCGGCGCATTAGGGCGTTCACGGTAATAACGGCTGTACTGTCCCTATATGAGGAACCGGGGAAGCCGGCTGTTGCAAAACACGGAAAAGGAAGCCAAAAGAACAAAAAAAAATGGATCCAAGAAAACGGAGAGCAACATGTTGATAGGAGCAACAATAAAGACACTATCCTTCAGCGCTTCGCTTAATCACAGTTCTGTGCACCCAGTGACCGGCAGGCTGCCGACAGACCTGTCGACCAGCCGGCCAGTCGACCGAGCGACCGCCGACCACTGAAGCTGCGGGAAAGCAGGAGCAAATATTGCTTCTTCCCGCATGTCCTGGCGCAATTTTGATTTGCTTCTCCTTGCTTCCAGTGTACCAGGGCCCCTGCTCGAAAAAAGGGCCGGGTCCCTTAATGCCGCTTTTATGAAGCAAGGTCCCCCATCGAAAAGGAACTGGGAGCAACGAGGCCCGGTTAAGCCCCCGCCGGGAGCAGTTCCTTCTTTCCTGCTGCATACGCGCCTTCCAAGGCAGAATGGACGACTCCCTTGAGGCGGCGCGAAGCACGGCTTTGATGAATGTCTTCTCTCTCTTTTTTCATAGATATGCAAGGAAAAGAAAAGACGGGCGTCTGCATACATTCGCATTGCAAGAGCCGCAGCTCTCCCTTTTTGCCACCTGTTTTATTTTTTTCTCATCTTTCTCCCACCCCACCCACCCTCTCTGTGAAGTCAACGTTGAGAACCACGGGAGTTAGCGAAATAAGGTTGTCGGCACCCATATTGAGCAGTCGCACTTTGTCGAAACCCCGTAGAGTCGGCAAGCTATACTTGCGCGCTTCAAGAGGCGAGACCGTCCTGAATGGGACGAGGAAATGGGGGAGACAGGGTGGGAAGATACAATCGTCACCGGGCCTTGCCGCGTGATGCGATTCTTCGGCGGGTACTAAATATGGCGTGGTGCCCTTTGAGAAACGCTTACCTGGCGATCGGAAAGCTGTCGCCATGGGGAGCCCCTCCATCCCCTCCGCTCAGCATTCGGCCGCCCAAACATTCGCAATTAATCACGTAAGAGATGTGCCGGCGTTTGCGCGGCACTCTCAGTCGACTGAGTGCCGAGAGGGCTGAGAGCGAGATAGAGGGGGGAGGGGGGCTTCGAATTGCGACCGTCTTGTGTGTTGAGACGGGAATTGAGAAAGATGAGTGCCGGAAAGCAGCACATTCTTTTTTTTTCAGTCGACCTGCACCCATCCTTTTCTTGGGAAAAGATAGAAAAAAAAGAAAGCGCAGCCTGTTTGAGTAAAGAAATGCGCAAACCGCATTGGGATAACTCGGTCAAACAAGAGTTAGGGTAAGGCGCCGCTTTGACTTTTCCTCCCAGTTTTGGTACTTGCTTTTTGGATGTACTTATCTTTCTGTCTTGATACTATAGGAATATCTCGGAGGTGATTTGGTTGCAGTTGGACAGCGTTTGCTGGTCGGATTAGACAACGTCGGTTCGGTTAATTACTTTTTCCTCTCTGCAAACGTCAGCTGCCCTCAATACTGTGATTTTGTTTCGTTACCGACGCAAATGAACATAGCATTTGTGTTGGTATTCGTCTAGTGCAAGCACTGGAGACGCGTCAGCAGACGTCGGCTGGAGTTGCGCAAGGCGATCGAAGAGATCCGGGGATGATAATGCCCACTGCGTTCACTAGGAGGACGCATTTAGGAGGTAGAGTTTCATAATTAGTTTCATAAATTTTTGAGTCGAGTCATACACAGCGTTTCCTTGCTTCGCAAGATGAAGAAAAAAATGAGCGAAGTCACCCTTATAAGCTGTTGCAGGACTAGTAAGTCGCACACCCTCGTCATTTGCTGACTGTTTTATAAAACTTGACGATTATACAAGAAAATAACACTGCAATTTTATTCTTTACAGAAAAATTGCGCTACGTCTTTTAAGTAAATATGACATAAAAATGTTTCGGTGCACTTTTAATTTCCTATTTGTGTTGCGATACAATTCATTTTCTTTTCTAAGAAATATCTACGGCATATATTTTATAGCAATTTTTAGACGTTATTTTCTGCATATGCCCTTCCTGTAAAAATGCCTCACCGACCGACCGACCGACCGACCGACCGACCGACCGACCGAACGTATTCGTTACTAGCTAACCAGCCAGTCGAGTAAATAAACCTATTGGTCAAGTATATTCTCTGTATATTGTGCTACGTAGCCGACAAGCGACCATATGCGGTGGATGTTTCAGCACGGGTCACGTTACTTCCAAAACTAAACAAATTGCTGCGATTCCACAAAGTATATGTTTACAGCTTTTATGGGGTGATAATGAAAACATACTTCCAGAGATTCAAGCAACCCCACGCGTACATAGGAAACCACCAGTGTCGTGATCTGAAATAGTGAACGACACTGGCGGTTTCCTGTGTACGGTTTCCTGTGTGGAGAGAGGCGGGGAGTTATCTTTTTCGTCGCTTTTTGTTGTTAGCTTTAGAGATTATTATTTCTTTCTCACGACACGTGGACGAATCCGCTATAAACCCCGGTTGACATTTTTATTGTTTTTTTTTTTGCCTTTTGAGTAACGCAGCTCCTTGAAGAGGATTAGGAAGCCGATTATCTTCAGCCTATTTTGTGTGAAGTCACGTTGTGTCTGTGTTTTTGACTCTCCTTAAAAACTGGAACTGAATATGTATACAGGGTGTTTCATTTAAGACTTTCTACAATTTTTAAAAGTAGGTGAAAGAAGCGCGCTTTCTTGGCGCAGCTTTGTCAGCGTTGTAGCGCACAAGAACGAAGCTAACATGTGCTAACGAGTAGGGTGGTTAACTAATAATGAATTGTGAACTTCTGAACTATTCTTGTTAGCCTCATTATTTATTAATAGGTGTAGCCATCACAAGTAATATCAATTAAGCAAACAAGAGAAGGGGAATGAGGGGCTCGTTATGAATATGACAGAAGCCAACAGCCACAGAAACCAAGGGGCACAGGGGATTTTCTTTTTAAATTTATTTATTTATTTTGTGGTGTTGATCAATTTAGAATATTAATGAATATGTTATCGCTTAAAGCTAATTGATTAGAAAAGCAGAAGAAAAAACAACCACATGCCGCCGGTGGGATCCGGATCCGGATCCCACCGTAAAAATGGCATGTGCTTGCTCCTAGTGAGAAAAACATAACTCGTCGATCTCGCCTGAATACCCATAAAACGTATTCCGTTCTTTTCAGAAAGGATGATGAAAAAATGGCGCACAGATGATTCATTGCGGATGGTCGCGCTTGTGACATTTTCAATAGTAGATCCATTAGTGACACAAAGAAACACATTTTTTCAGGGAAAGTACATACTCTTTAAGTCGCAGGTTCAGTGTTATCGTCCTGTCTGACCGATGTACAAAATTCCAAACGACAAAGGAAATTTATACACGACTCTAACTCTGCAAGCAACCAACTGTAAGTCATGCTTAATTCCCTCACACCCGTCAATTACTTTGTGGCACAAACTCTCACTTTTCTTGTGGCTGAAAACATATTTGGAGCATCGTGACCCTCGGCAAATTTTTTACTCGCGCGCGAGAGACGATGAACGCACGGGAAAATTTCACTCGAGTGGCGATGAAACAAACAGCGAGCCTAACTAAAGGCAGCGGCTGAACGAGCGGTTTGCTCTCAAAGATATCTCTCTCGCGTCTCTACCTCTACGTCTTCAACGCACCGATTCCGACGCTCGGCGACACGGAACGCGCGTTCGTCAATCAAGCACGCCAACACGATGACCGCGCGGTCAGCGGCGGCCGAGGACACATAGGGAAAAAGAGATGGAGGTGAATCCGGCGTAAGGGAAAAAGGAAAGTTTGTAGCTGGGGAAAACGGGAACCACGGCAGGTGCAAAGTGACAGACCCGACGAAGAGTAGGAGAGTGACCGCATTCTGATTAAAAAGAAGCACAAAATCGCATATGAAAATCGCTGCATTAAAGTGAAGTTGGAGGAGGGTAGGACACAGAATACGAGCGTGGTAGTTACCGCAAAAGCGGGACGTCAGAGAGAGGAGGACAGAGAAAGTAATAGAAATGAAAGTAAGAAAGAAGAAGAAGCAAGACACTCGCTGCTGGACGGGGCATACGCGAAAAGGTTGTTGACCCGCCTGTGCTAAAGCCAACGTTTCTCCTCGCTTTTTTTCTCTTTCCTTTTTGTTACGGCCCACTCTCACCTTTCATTTCCCTTTTTACCCATTTTCTTTCCCCTTTGTCACAATGTGCCGTGTGATCGGCTCCGCAGTAGGGCTTTCATCTTTTAGCATTCTCCGGTTCCTGCCCATGTCTTCCAGCGCTTTATTTCTTTCTTCCTCGTAGTTTGCGCGCGCGCGGGACAGTCTGTTCCTACCCTCTCCCTCTAACGGGTATCTGCAGGATCGAATCCTTCCTTCCTACGGTACCCCTCTCCCTCCCTGCAATCTATCCTTCTTTTTCCCCATTTTGTCGTGTCACTGACCACGCCCTCGCAAACCAAGTCACGCGCCGCTCTCCCCTTTCCTCCGGCCTTTCGGCGCGGAGACGAGAGGTGGAGAGAGGGAAAGGGTCGCTGTAAACGAGAGGCCGGCCTTTTTTTTTCCTTCTTCCTCGCTTGGCAAAGCTTTGCAGGTGAAGCTCGAATACCACGCCGAGGCAAAGATGATAGAATAAAAATAAAAGAAGGGAAAAAGAAGGAAGATGGTGGAAAGAAAAGCGGACTGCGATCGCGGCCGGTCTTTCGCGGAGGGAAGCCCGCTAAAAGGGCGATCGTGCGTGCTAGATGAAGAGACGCGGTGTCACTCGCCGGATAGCGCGCGCGAAAACGGCGACGGCACAAAGACCGGAATGTGGGGCATCGGCGCAGAGAAAAAGGAGGCGCAGACCAACGGTTCGTTGACACCGGGGAAACGAGGCGGCGCGCACGGCGTCGGCACTGGGCACGAATCCGCAGTTGCGCTTCGTACTTCTTGTTACCAGAACTGGCCTGAATTAGCATAAAAGAATCCTTCTGAAGCAGTGTTTATTGGTTTAACCAAGGCTGTTCATAGAGTTAGCGACTACATCCCTCTTAACAAACTAACCTGTTTAGGAATTCGTGGTCTACCTCTACAACTCCTTCAAAGCTATCTATCTAACTGATCTCAAATTGTCCAAGAAAGGAATAGCATAAAATCTGCAGAACCTGTAACCATGCGGTTTCTTCAAGGATCTATCGGGCCCTTTACTTTTTCGTGTTAAATATTAATGATTTCCGCAACTCGTTGAGTCACGTTAACTGTATATTATACTCAGACGACAGACACAACGATTTTCCCATCCTAAAAATCTGTGACCATGCTGCGAAAAAACTTAATGCTTATCTGAATATTGTGGTGAACACTACGTTTCAACACCTTCTGACACAGCCAATTTTCTCGAGTTTTAGAGGAAAATATGAAATTCAACCTGCATGCTCAATCTTTACTAAAGAATTACATTTGGCCTTCATATTATTATCAGAACGAGCCAGTAATTTCAGTCCCATGTTAAGTTATCACTTTAATACGATCATATTTATGGTCACCTATCATATTGCTTGTCTACCTGGGGCAATACATACTTTACACATTTAGACCACATTAAAGGCTTTCAAATTCATGCTCTTAGGCTAGTGACATTTAGCCTATTAGTGTCTCCCTCCGCCTCACTTTACCGTTAGCTAAATATCGTGCCTTTCTGCCAACTTTTTTCTTTCGAGCTATCGCTCATCATATACAGATCAATAGATCGCAACATTCCGGCTGAAACATTCTCCTTTGCTGACCTCAGTAATAGCGGAAGTTTTTCTTAGCGCAATAATTTTTTTTCTGCCATAGGATAGAACTAACTATGACAAATTTCTAACTAAATATTCTAGCAAGTTGCTATGAAAATCTTTGTCTTTTGAAATTAAATCGTTATGTTTTACATTTAATTGAGACTCGCATTAAACTGCCTTTCATGAGGATGCTGGCTGATGCCTAATGAAATCATTAGAGAGGTTTTTTTTTTCCCGGCATTTGTCTATTTGCTTGATATTGCTAGTTTAGAAATTGAATAAATATGTTCATGTTATCACTGTTTCCTGCGTTTTGTATTACCTTTTAATGTGCTTATTGTTAGGAGGTTCTCCCCCCCCCCCCCCCCCCCCCCCCCCCCCCCCCCCCCCCCCCCGTTCTCACCCCGGCTTTTCACTTTGGGCCTCCTTGTTCGATATGTATTTTTTAACCAACGTTTGTGTGTATTTCTTGATAAATGAACTTGAAACAAGAAATGTTTTGTGGGCATGGCCACCGCCAATGTTAACGCGAACCAGCCCTAAGCTACTTTTAATGCCGAAATGCATTTCGGGATAAACACCTAAGTTTTTCACTCCCGGCTGCGTCAGCACTGCGCAGCTCACCTACATAGCAAGCCAGGCTCACTCGGACACATACACACATACACATGGGTGCATGGCCGTGTGGGTATGAACACATGTCAGACATGTTATACCTGTGATCTTGAAGGAGATGTAGTAGACGAAGGGTAAGATAGCCGATAGATGTATTGCAGGTGCTTCTAAGGGAAAGCGGTGGGGATGCATTTCTGTAGCAGTCGCACCCAGCGATTCATGGGTGTATCGGAATTTTTTTTTTTTTGTGCTGAACTGCAGTTTTTGTTGTCCGAGTTAGATCGGTTGAGTTTAGATACGGGGTCATAAATGGGATATCCAGATTAGTTCTCACCCTGAAACTGCCGGCGTTTAGTTGTTGCAGCTTGAGAGCCTTGTGTAAGGACTCTGGAAGTACGGCATATTTGCTCAGATAAGTGCGGCGACGGGTATACTCTACCAGGGGTCCTTGAATAGTAATTCGTGAATTATGTGCTGCATTCTACTCGCCATTTCATAGCGAACTTGCAAGGGCCTGGTTAGGAGTGGCGAGCTTGCTGTTCATCTTCTTTCTCGAAAAGATTCTTAACAAATATCAACTGAATATTCCGCCGTGGTTGTAATGTTCCTACATTTCCACCCGAGCACCTACTCTAAACGTTAAAACTTGTAAAGGGCAGAAATCTTTGTACCAATGGTACATCCCCACTGGTCCCACTAGAACTTCTCACACGCTGGCATATATTATGCAGGGGAACGAAAGTATACTACCATATGCATGGTGTGCGCTGTTTAACCAGGTTTGATTGACAGCTCTCACGGACGGACGGACACTTACACAACTCAAAAGTTTTCCGTCCCGACATATTACACAGAGCCCGTGACTTGGCATGACGTCGACTCGTGAAGTCACATGTTTGACTGACAGGTTGGCGCGGACGTACGGACACGCTGTCGAGTCATGAGCCTAATAAGGATTTCGCCTTAATATTGAAAGAAAGGCTCTCAGATTTATCTTTTCAAAGTAAAGGAGGCAGGATTATCCTGCATCATTGATGAAACTTAGTAACATCCGCACATTAAGAGTGCGCAGAAAATTTAGTCTACTTTCCCTCTGACATGACTGTATAACTGGAAGACAAGTCCTCTTATCGCCAAATCGCGTCGCCAGACGCAGATGACGACCACCCGCGTCACGAAACAGACACAGAGAAAGGTTAGTAGGGGATCTTAATGCTAGAACACTAAAAAAATGCTACTATTTAATACGAACAATTAAGGGAAAAGCTGTCCTCACGGTGGCGCTCATACTCTTAGTCGAATTTATGACCACTCCGTTCATCCGTTAGCACACGTGTAGCCGGCGGCGACTCTGTTGACGATCCGGCCGCGGCCTAGGGGGCAGCTGGTAATAACGCTTCCTTCTTACGCTGAGGATACTCCTGAACGTAATGCTGCGTCCATCTGGAGGTGATGATCTGTTTGATCGTGAAGCCCAGCGGGTTTGCAGTCTGCCTCACACACGACTGGATTTTGCCGTTACCGATGCTTCTCATGCTAACGAGCACTCCCGATCTTGGCTGCTCACTGTGTGAGATGCGACGTTCCCGTGTCTGCCATAGGAAAGGAGCTGCACGAACTCCCGCTGCTTTTGCTCTGAGCCGCAAAGAAGATGAAGCGGCCACGGGCTCGTGAGAAGCGCTCACGCTGGTGCTGTGACGAACTACTGAAGATCGTCGCCGGTCAGCTCCCTATAGTAACTTTTCACTGTGAGAAAAAATAGTTTGCCTCTGGAAAAAGGAAGAAATGCGTCGTTTCTTTCACTTGCCTGCTGCTTCCAAAACATTCTTCCTTCAGACAGCTTTTCGTGGTGCAAACACGTAGCAGTCGGAAGGATAGAAGCGAGGGCTGCACGCGAAATGCTGCAGGCTTTGAAGTGCTAGCCTCGGAATGGCGCGAACAGTTTCAGGAGCAGTCTGTGGACATCCTTCATGATGCCGCCGTAGAAATCCTTCGGAGGCAGGTTTTTCTTTTCATTTTAAGACGACTGCGTTATTGACGTTATTGATAACTTCTACTCGTTCTGCACCGCCTTCCTCAAATTTGAACTCCGCCTCTTGCGACTGTCGGCTAGCAACACGAACGAATCAACTCCGCTGCATCGTATTGCAGCTCTTGTACGATCTAGCGGGTACATGACATGATGAGAAAGGAGAGGTGAAAATAGAAGCGTTATTTCGCACTTTATCACACGTTTCGTATACTTCTTTTCGTTTTACTAATGGCTCAGTCTTGTTCTGGCTGCAGTCACTGCGGTGCCGTTTAAACGTAAGTAAAATACCCAGAAATTAGTCCTTACAGTAAGAAAGGGAGACAAGAAAGTGCCGTGTTATTCCTGCAGAATTAATGACGCCGAATAGGGTGCACCTTCAACGATTAATTCACATAATATACATAACGCTGTTTGTACAGTAATGCATATTCCATACTCAGGCACCGCACTTCCACAGTCGGCAAATGCCCATTTCGACTCGTGATTTCCGATTCTTCCTTTAATCTATGCTACGCAGAAACTCGTTTTTTTTCCCCCTACGCTTTAATATAGCTTCTGGACTCTGCACCGTAGCAAGGGATCAAGTAAAAACAAGCAAAAGGAACTTCCGTCCAACTCGTTGCGCATGTTACAGTGCAGACGTCACATCATTCGGCCGCCTTCGCTGAGTTAATATCAACGCGACGTCCTTTTTTGGCGCTTGCCAATGCCGTTCGACATATTCCTGCCGCAGAGCTAGGCGGATGCAGCCGGTTGCGCTTCAGGAAGCCTAGAATTCACACTTCGTAGTTCTCCATGTGAAGTCGAGCAGTACGCGCTGCCTATAATGCAAGTAGAAGCTTTCAAGCTCCACAAAAAAAAAAAAAAAAAAGAAGACGACGGAGGAAGCAGAAGGGACAAAATCATTGCACATAAAAGAGCGTGCAGCATTCGTAGAAATGCACTACTCCGACATATGACTGCGCAATTCTTTTCTAAGAAGAGGGATATTGTGAAACGCGAAGAGGCGTCTTGGCTCATGCACGATATTCAGAGGAAAACTGTTTGCTCTTCTCCGCCCCTGAAGAGTTCCCATGTATATGCGACCGAAGATATTGGGTTCCCCGCGTTTCCCTTTCGGCAAAAATTCTATTTTTTTTTAAGACTCAATCCGAAACTCCGGAGGTTGTGCTGCCAAATGAGGTTGGCTCGGAAGCACCAGAGCAGCTCACATCAGCCAGCTGCTGCCAGGTCGGGTCCTTTGAAGTCGCTGCGGTGTCAGCATACTCGATCTAAGAATGTGGGCCCCGCAAACAACGCACCCCGTTCACGGATTCTAGGCGCCCGAGGCACAAGGCTCTTGAAGACAGCCCTGAGGCATGTTTCCTTGCAAGTCTAGACGATTGCGCGAGGCAAGGGGCGGCTTACGAGGAGGGGAAAACAGCCCAGACCATACCTGTGGGCTCAGATCACTTGCATGGTGTAAAAATATTCAACCTTCACTGCTCCCACAGATTAGATGATTTTTTTTCTCGTCTTTAGTGGTTTTAATGCAGAGTTCACTGTCTTGGTTCCTCACATTTGAGGCTACAGAACATGTACAACAAGCGAGAGATGTTTGTGTAAAAAGAAATCCCCCACTGAAACATGCTGCCCTCATCAGTGGCAAACACCGACTCGCCCACGAGCATCCTTTCCAGGCCGATTGCTGGTTGATTTTACTGCCTTCAAAGTCTGGTTGCGCGACACAGGCTGTTCTGTATGGACTATAAGACAGCGTATATAGCTGTCCATATGAGAAAATATAGTCGTGAACTTCATCGTCTGCTCGCACCCTTGTCTTTTAGGACAATATCATTTTACTCCTTTCTTGAAAAGGAAATTTCGATTTAAGTTAATTTTGTTTGATTCGTTACCTTTGGTGAGAATGTGAGGTACATCAACGACAGGAGTAGCTCTTTGCGCCCATGCAACTTTCTCATCAAACGAAGGGTTCGCCACAATAAGACACTACCGGCATACACTGGTATTTTTCTCAGAGAGCTGTTTTCGGTGATTCGATCAGTGCTAGTCAAAAGAAACAGAGAGCTATGTAGGTACTGGTCTTGTTTGTATTCAATTTACGAAGTTAATGGAACAATGATGCCTTGTATTAGTGTCGTTAGTTTCATAAGCCGTAGAGCACGGCAACTAGGAACGCTAATACAGTACTTACTCGCATAATGAAGTCGCTTTTTTCCACAAAGGTCTGCCAAAATTTGAGGGTGTGTTAACTGTGTGGGGTAAACTATTGAGAAAAGTTATGAAGTGGTAAAAACAGGACAGGAAGTACGCTAGTGGAATAAATACTTCTTCTGACACGATGACTCACCTTCCTTTCAAGTATAATAAAACGTTGTCTTTAGCATGTTCTCCGCTCTCCAGAGCGTAGTCAGAAACTTTAGCCTTAAACGAGGGCATATAAGTCCTGTAGCGGCCCATAAGGCTGTTTAAAAAGAGCACAATTAGAAGTCATTCCAGCCCATCCCACAGCATTTAGTGAGAAGCCACATCGCAGTAAGTTTCTAGAACCTAATGCGGCAGGAAAAGCCTTTGTGAACAGCCATGTTCTCCGCTCGTTGTCGGATTTTTCTCAAAACATTCTAAACAGCTGCTCGTCTCGAATGCGGTAAGGTACAGTAGTCTTGACATTCGACTGATGGCGGTTTAAGGCATTGCGTAGTGTTGCGTTGTATTGTTTAGGTGTTAAACAAACAGGGTGCCTGCTAGCATCCACTATCATCATTAGTCGGCTGTGCGCCAAAAAAAAAAGGAGGGCTTCGTTCATTGCGGTGATTTTTGGATTGTAAAACGTTTATTGCCAACAGTCTGAAGGGCATATAGGCCCCCCGCCTAAACGACGGCCAGAAGGTCTTGGCTCCTGGCGGCGTCTTCGGCCAGTTGGACGACTTTTGTTTGAGTCTCCGGATCGGAGCTGAGTAGGAGAGCCTCCCATTGTTCAAGTGACTATTTTTTGTCCCTCCAGGGGGGCAAAAGGGCATTTCCAGAGAATATGGTTGAGATCCGCTTTGGCCTTACATTGCTTACACTCGTTTGAATATTGTCCCGGATAATAACGACTACACATAACCGGCGGTGAAGAAAAATTGGCAGAGGCTTAGCTTGGTTAAGCCCGGAAGGTTGCGAAAACAAATTACGAGCAACTTTAGCGACTATAGTAGTGAAAGGCGAAAGCCTGAGTGCTGCACGGAACGCCGGAATTAGCTTAAAGTGCTATTGAGGTGTCCACTAAACCACAGAGTTCGCGCCTTTCCTTTCCTCCAAATCAACGCAGTCTACAAGGCTGTCTATGTCAGAGCGCATCAATGAATGCCGGAATTAGCTTAAAGTGTTATTGAGGTGTCCACTAAACCACAGAGCTCGTAAGACGCCTTTCCTTTCCTCGAAATGAAGGCAGCCCCTCTCTTACTACCTGAGATCTGCGGCGCTCCGTGGCTACCGCTGGGACCACGCCGACGAACCGACTTGGTAGCTCAGATTTCACCTCGGTATGACGTCCCAGACGCGAGCGCCTCCACACGTCATCAAACTAGAGGTCGTCTAAAGGTCAAACGTGACTACCGCCGGGACCACGCTGAAGGCTCAAAACCTAGCGTAGTATTGCTTTCGCAATAAAAAGAAACTTTACTTTTTTTGAGGGCAATAGTTGGAGATGCGTTCATTATGCGGGCGCATTCATTACGCGAGAACATGCGGTACTAATTTTGGAGATAGGCTAATCGCTTTGAGATCGTGTAGTGTCCATATCTTAATTAGTCCTGTCTTTGAACTTTTTTCTTTTTGCTCGACATGATCTAATACAACGCATGGGCAGCGTTATATTTGCGTTGTCATATATTATTCCAATCTATCCATTGACTAATTTTATTATATTAATTTTGCCGTTATTTTCCAATGTAACGGTTGGAAAACGCCTGCAGTAAAAGGGTCAATACTTTCTTTCCTCCACGGCTACAATGGTACGTATCCTTCATTTCTTATTTACTAGGTCTACATTCAGCAGGTTAGTGCAATGAACTCATCGCTGTTTCAAACTTGTCGTTCTTGCCCTAATCAAAGCATAAATTTGTTGATGCGGATACCTGCTTGCTAATTATGTCGTCATCGCACTGCAGCCACCTTCGCTATTATGTTTACTTCAGATTTGAACTTATCTTGTTACGTCTATATGGATAGCTCGTCTTTTTACACGTGACCGTTTATTATTAAAATACGCGCTCCGTTTTCTGTCCTAGTCTCAGTGTTGTGCGCTATGACCTGATAAGTAGGCAGAGCGTTTTGTTCCAGGTTTAATTATAATCAAAACAAACTGCCTGTTTTTTCTCTCTTTTTTTTTTCAAACTGAGAAACGGAACGGTGACCACGAATAAATAAAATACGATATTTTTAAGAACTTAAAGGCGTCTTAGTGAAGTAGTAGCATCAAATGAAATGCTGGTGGGACAGCAGTAATGCGAAAATAAAACACAAAAGTATTAACTGCTGGAGAAGAAATACAGGCAATGGTGATTAACAGTACCACGCAGAGCTGATCACCCCGTCGAAGAGAAAATCAACTGCGCTAGTATTCTGTATTCTCAGCCAAAATCTTCTTATATTGCTATTCCGATTTCAATTGTCTCGTTCACGTTTTCTTTGACGCTGACAGTACATTCACATCAAAAACAAACCTGCGCAAACTTAGCGTCATTTATAATTAAACTGAAACTGGACGCCTTGGATGACAGAAATTAACTAGTCCCTTTTACTGAACCGTATATTGTGCCAATTAGGGAAAACAAATAAATACATATAGTTGTGTACTCTAATGGCTCATGTTGCCTTACCTTGAGCTTCAGAAAATCACGGAACTTGCTTTGCATGAGCCAGAAAAGTCACCTGAAAAAGCTCGTCAGCCTCGGGGCCTTAAAGATGCATGCCGAACGAAGAAACCGATTTTCGCAATGTTACGCCACCGCGGCGTTTCGTTAGATGCTGCTAAGTTGCGAAGCAGTTGAGCTAATTGGCTCTCAGTGCATAAGTAACAGGCCGAATCAGCGGTGAACGAATGTAGGGCAGACTTAAAACGAGCTTTAGCCTCAGAGCATAAAGTACTCGTGGAAACTTCTGTTAATGGCCACAGGGCACCATGGCGCTAGAGCTCACGTGGGAAGCGGATCGTAGTTCTGTTTTTGATCTACAGATGCATAAACAGCGCGAAACTGCTTGGGAGAGGTGCATGGTGGAGCCACGTGTCCTCAGAGTTGTCAACAGTGAGCCTTAGTCTGCGTCTTGAGAAAATAACAAAAAGACTGTTTAACTCAGTCCGATTTGATCTTTTTTTCCCTTTCTCATGTGTGAGACTCGCATCTTTGAAAAGCTCTTTGACAATAAAAACGCAGGAACACTTAATTTCATTATGTGTTCGCAATGTGATAATATTCGAAGTTGTTGATGCCTTCTACGGAAGTTACTGGTGGAGCTTGGAGACCCTGATTGCTCTTCCCGAGCAATGCATTTCTTGATCTCCTCTCGTACACTGCCTGCCGTGTTTGGCAGATGGAGGTTTCACACATACGGACCTGCTCTGGTGAAACAGCGCCGGTTTGGACAGACATTGCTGGGCTGTTGACGTCACTTCCCTCCAGCCAATTGGGACTTCTCCACTATGGTGACGAAACTGATGACGCCACTGCCTGCCAGCCAATCAAGATTTCTTTGGACGATCCCGTACAACGACATGTTTTTGCTCCGTTGAAGGTCCTATGCTAAGGCATAAAAGCAGTCGATTATATGAAAATAAATTTTCTCATAGTCGTGAGAAAATATGAAGGATGCCCAGAGACAGTTTCCCCTGGCAACTTGTTCCACTCACCTCTATTACTTTCAAAATTCTTGTACAATGAGTCACAAGGGCAAGAAAGAAATGGGACCTCAAATTCGACCAAAGGAATGCAGCAGTGCTTAAACTATATGTGATGGTAGGAGCTTATTGTATAAGTGCTACTGATTTTCGTAACCTTTACGGCCAGCGGATTCAAATAGGGTTGCACACTGAAACGAAGCCAAGAACTAAGGTGGCGAGTGTTAATGTCTAAAAAACTTGTGCTCTGCAATAACTGCATGCGGAAACAATTTTTGTGTACAGTTCTAGACAGTATTGCTCGTTACAGGGGTTTTAATTAATCTGGAACCTTCCCTATAACTTCTGTCAGCCCATGAGCAACTTCGGTACGTTGAGCTCTACGTATTGTGACATAAATTACATTCGAAAAATCATATACTTTGGTATTAATTCTAAAGTGTCGTTAACACTGATTTAGGTCGGTACTAACCCTGGTTATGTCCCCTACTATGACGCCTTTAAATGAAGCCTCTAAGGATTCCTTAAATGAATGAATGAATGAATGAATGAATGAATGAATGAATGAATGAATGAATGAATGAATGAATGAATGAATGAATGAATGAATGAATGAATGAATGAATGAATGAATGAATGAATGACATTTACGCTGTATACCTCAGTACTCCTGAAATAAGGAAGAACCTGAAGCGGGCAAGAAATGGTGTCCATTGTTTTCGTGACGTCGAACACCTTTTCAGAAAATAGCGAGTTTCATTCCCACATTGAATATATTTTTTTTCTCTAGTTCGACATGCCTGCTCTGTGCCGCCGCGGTGGCTCAGTGGTTATGGTGCTCGGCTGGTGACCCGAAGGATGCGGGTTTGATCCCGGCCGCGGTGGTCGAATTTCGATGAAGCGAAATTTTAGAGGCCCGTGTACTGTGCGATTCCAGTGCTCGTTAAAGAACCCCAGGTGGTCGAAATTTCCGGAGCCCTTCACTACGGCGTCCCTCATAGCCTGAGTAGCTTTGGGACGTTAAACCCCATAAACCAAACCAACCAAACCATGTCTGCTCTGTAGCACCGAAGTTTATACCATCCTTGTTTAGCTTCTTAAAGGACAACTATCATTCTTGAATGAGATAACTGACTCTTTCCTCTTCCTGACGATGCCCATGCTGATAGGAGCGCGGCGTCTGACTGCAACGGTCACTTTTCAGCTCCTTCACAGGCAGCTCTGTGGCCTCTTGTTAACGCGCATTTGAGAAAGCACTTCCTGCGGCTTTCTCATCAGAATCGAGAGCATTTTAGAGGAAACCATTGAAGGGGCGCTTTTTAGGCGCGGTCAACGTCTCGTGCGGCATAAACAGCGCCTACTCCCGATCGCAAATAAAAAGTTACAGCGCAGTCCGTTAGAAACGACAAATTGCGGCATGCTAGTGAATGTGTCCAATCATGTGCCACCTCGAGCGGATTCTTGGCGCTTTCTACCCTCTAAACGATGCGCGGCAGCCTATTTTCCTTTCTGTTTTTTAACATCCCACCATGGTTGATCCTTTCTCATTTCCTTCCTGCTTACCAGGGACCACAAGGCCGTGCCTAGACGTATCTGAAATGTAAGTTGCCATGGCAGGAATGGCGGGTTGGGTGGAAGAAGAGAATGCGTTCCTTTAGCCGCGCAGTCCAAATACAGCGAGCCAGCCGACCCTGCAGGAAAGGAATGTGCAAAAAGGACAAACCAAGAATGTAAGTGAAGGAGACAAACTTGATGTCGGAGCGAGGGGAACGGAAGGGAAAAAGGGGAGGGGGTGCCCGCGGCGGAATGTCTGACTGCACGCGCCAGACTTGGATGTTCAGCGGCTATTGACTTAGGTTCGCAAGAAAATGGCGTACCACCATCCATCTCTGTCACGGCCACGAAACTATTCGCCCGCGAAGGAGACCCCGCTACTTCGCTCTGCTGTTGCGATCCGCCACAGCACTGATGTCTCCGACCTTTGATGATTCTGGGGAAAAGGAGGGGCGAGAAAAGGACATTTGGGAGAGTAAAGAAAAGAAAACGTGACGGGAACTGTCACGCTTTACGGAAAGCGTTGAACAAAATAAGTATCGGCGGGAGCATTTGAAAGGCAAGCTACGTCGGATAAAAATTGGATGAAAGGATGCACAGCAAAAAAGGGAGACTAAGCGGAAGAGAAGGAAGCTAGCCTTCTGCAGCGAACAGTGTCCGTGACAAGGAAAAGGAGAAACAAAGAAAAAATACACGCAAAAGCGAGAGAAGAAAAGGAAGGAAGGAGGGAGCGAGCATTAGTCTCCCCTTTTGTTATCCCCATCCCTACTCGCGCGCGGACAATCACCTCTTGTCGAGATCGTTCGCACGGACGCCGTTCGTTGTAGCGCCCCCTCGCCCTCCCCTTCCCCTCTTTCGGGCGCCGGAGATAGGCTTTGCCGGCTAACTACCGAACGAGGAGCACTCGGCATCTGATACGCGGGGTACGGAGCTTGTTGTAGTAGGAGGTGGAAGAGGAGAGTATGGCCGATGAAAGGCAGGATCAGCGGCGGAACGCGAGCGTCGATTATAGTGGGGGAGCGATCAAAGCGCCCACCTCGGCCTTCGTGAGGCCCTCTCACAAACCATTGAGAGGCTTTCTTCTTCGTGGGCGTTCTTTTTCTTTGTGTGCCGGTCACCTAAAGTTCAAATCTGTTGACAACCTTGTCATCTGCTGGCAGTGTTGAATGATTTAGAACGTCCGTAAACTCGCTCCTTGGCAGCTGGAGTACTAAACCATCTATAGAAAGAAGGTTTTTTCACTGTAAATTGTCCCCATCTTTGCCTCGTTAGAAGTGCAGCCGGAAGGTAGACGGCCCTTTCCATCACCTTTCATCGTTAATTTTGTTTTATCGGAGATTCAGTAAATTGATTTATAACCCCTTCTGTTTCTATACGCGAATGTCTTTTTTTTGTTCTCAACTTTCCTGTTCGTTCTGTTTCTGAATTTTCATAAAATAATGGAGACGTTCGAGAAGTCCTTGAACCCTATTATTGTGAAAACTGAACTTGTAAATTCGATTTACTTTCACTGTCCGTGCTCAAGACCTGCTCTCCTCTGTCCATGCACTACGAATTGACTTCTCAACCCCTGGGACTTAAGGAAAGATTCGTAGTTTTTACGAAAATGCTGTAAGCTACCCTTTGAGTGGTGAATTTTTCAAACAATGCTCTTCACTAAATGAAAGGAGGTGAGGTGTGTGTAGCACAGGTTTGACGAGAAGGAGGTTATCAAACAAGATAAGCATTGAGTAGTTTCGGCGCATTTATCAATTGCGGCATGTTTGGATGAAATACGAGCGTACCTATAGTTGGCAATGCTACCTTGCACATACAAGAATTTCCACCCTCTCCCGTACCTGAGAAAAAAATAATAACGCTTTCCTAAATCGCGATGAACAAAGCACAGCAGGGCGACGCACAGCACCACGTAAATATGACTGAAATGCTACTGCGAGGCCTGCTTCTGCGTATGGGCTGTGCCCCCCCCCCCTCATAAGAATTAATTTATACCTGGAAAATGTTCGTATGGTTCTTGTATTTATAAGTGTTGCGCAAGTAGTTGGCAATTCATTTATCCAGATCACTGTGCCAAAGGACATTGCCCGGCATAACTTCCTCTCTTATATGAAATGACCTTTTGAGTTTAATTCTTGTGTTTGTAATTTCTCTGTGTATGTGCTTTTTATAATTTCTTCCTTTATTGCGCTTCCTGCCTGCGGATGGTAACATGATTCATGCGTGAAAAAATGCTCTCTGTACTTTTCATCTTTCGCCATTTCTCTAGAGTGTTCCTTCCTTCCTCTGATTTAATCCTCTTATTATATTTTCTTCGCTCTTGGCTGAATGTTTTAGTATTCACTGGAGTCATGATAAAACGGAAGTTCACAGACAACGCATAAACAGTATAAGCCGCTCTCATGCACAAATCTATCTTTGACTGCTGGCTGCATTTTTTTTTTTGTGAGCCTAATTTCTGTAAAAGGCTGGCAGATTTCGCACCCTAGAAAGAGCAGGTATGTGAAGCACATAGGCCCTTCGAGTCAAAACAATTTTTCTTTGCTTTTCTAAGCGCATGGGGGGGGGGGGGGGGGGGGTATATATTTAGAACCATCGATAATGCTAAAGATCACAACGAAGGCTAGCTGCCAGATACAAATTCTGCATGGCGAATCGTAATGCACTGAGCCTAGGTGTAGACACTGAAATTTTAACACGAAAGATTTGCCCTGCGCGTGTGTTGTCACGCCAAGAAAGAACTTCAGCAGTGACGGGTAAAGAGAACTCGTAGCTTCAACGCTGCTTTCCTGGGAAACTTCAGGAAAGCATGAGCTCAAACTCATGAGAAGTGAACGTAGTGTCTGAGTCGATGTGAGTAGTAATAGGCTTAAAGGCTACGATTACTTTATTCCGGTCTCCGCATTTGGAAGGTGTGGTGTTCGATCCCCAGTGCCGCCGGGTGCCTACCGGTGATGCAATGGTACAAGCTTTCGCCTGCCTGGTGCTCGGCTTCTTAGAGCGAAATGCTCGTGAAATGGGTATTTGACCCCACATTGAGTAGAACAAACAACATTGTGCAATAGCACTACTTGGGCGCAGATGCCCTTGGGCCAGGAAAATTCATCATCATCATCATAGCGGTCTTTTTTAAGTGAGAACACGCGTGTGAAGTACAACGATTTATCTATGAGAAGAGAAAGAACCATTAAGCTTTCTAAGCACTAGTGACTGCTTTCACTTTGAAAAAAATTTTCCTGCGTGAAACGCAGGTATTTCGTAAGAGAATGTGAGCTGTCATGTACTCGTGAAGCAGACCTTTGCATTGGGTGACACCGTTTCTAGCGCTTTCAGTCTTCCCCTGCTCTTCGTTTCTTTAGGTTATGTCTAGAAACATCATTATATTGTGATGGCTGCGAAGTCGAATGGAAAGACGTTATTTTTTGTGAGCTTTTTTACCGTAATTAATTAGTGGTGACGAAATCGCTTAGTTTGCTGCTTTATGCTTTTTCCTCTGACTCGCTGCCTTCCAGCCGCACGGGTTAATGCGCAAAACACTCTTTTTCTACTCGAAACCAAACGGCTTGAGCAGTCTGCGTTTCAAAATTAGTGGAAGTTGTGATATATCCGCCCACGGCCAACTACTTCATTTCTCCATGCACAGCGGCAGTGGACAACCGTTGTATTTTGTTAGATGCGTTGGTGTGAGTGGTTTTCTCACATAACCCGCTCAGTAATTCAATTCACCGTCATCTACTAATCTACTGGCAGCCTATGCAGTTAGCCGTCTAAGATCTTGCCGCACCAAATGTTCCGCTAGCATCTCAGCTAATATTCGCCTAGTATACTCCGCAGCCAAAACCTATCTATAAACGATGTGCTCCACACTTGAGGGCAAGGCTGTGCACTTGATACCTGTACTCGATGCTCTCCAAAGTTCTATTTCCGGTATGGATACAGGATACAGAAACGAAATTGATTTCCGATAAAGATACCCGCTACTGTATTGTCGATACTTCCATACATCACTTAAGCCACCAATATTAATAAAGCTAGTAATATTTTTACCTAGGTTTAAAATATCCTTGGTTTCCGCAGTTTTAGTGCATCCGATATAGCGCATTGTTTGATAAAGGGCTTAAACAAATCCGACTACGCGGATTTTTTAAAGCTTCAGTTTTCTTTTAAGTCCCATTGTCGGCATAGGTGGTTTGTTGCGACTTTAGTATGGGGCTGAAGTCAATTGAACATTTAAACGGTCACTTCCATAAGCCTAGCAGCTTCTTTTTGTCAGGTAATGCTCTTCATGTGAACCGGCCTGTGATATCTTTATTTCTAACAAATAATCTTGCATATTGTGGTGCTTTTAGTTTGCTACTGCAGTGTTTATCTGGTTGCCTCTGTCTTTGCCCTATATTGAATAGTGGAAGGTCTGTGCACTTGGGAAAGCTTGACTGTTATTTTTCTTAGTGCTTAACAAACTCTCAAAGTTGACATTCTTCGTTAGAAACTAGAAAGAAAAAAAAAGAAAAAAATTAAAGAGCTGAAAGTTATATTACGCAAAACATTTCTGGCTAATCTGTGTTATGCAGATCCAAATAAAATTGGTAAATTGGTTTTTGAGGAAAGGAAACGGCGCAGTATCGGTCTCACATATCTCGGTGGACACCTGAATCGCGCCGTAAGAAAGGGAGGGAGGGAGGAGTGAAAGAAGAAAGAGAGAAAGGCATGCCGTAATGGAGGTCTCCGGGATAATTTCGACCACCTGGGGATCTTTAACGTGCACTGACATCGCACAGCACACGGGCGCCTCTTGCGTTTCGCCTCCATCGAAACGTGGTCGCCGCGGTTGGGTTCGAACCCGGGTACTCCGGCTCGGTAGACGAGCGCCTTACCACTGAGCCACCGCGGCGGGTCTATGCAGATCTTCAAAACCAGCATTTCTCAAACCATCAGTCGGAAAGACCCGCACGATGGGACCGTGCTAAAAACGAAGGAAATGCGAAAAGCCTCTATATAAGAGCAGAAGTGCACGTCCGTGTTTTATTTGATGAAGGCGCCTTTTATCGACGGATAGAGCGAATCGTAGCCACATCTATTCGAGGATCCCAGAGATAGCTTTTCAAGTTTCCCTAGCGCCTCGTGAGAACTGCGACATGTCGTAGCGCTTTTTTCTCCAAACGGAAAGAATGCATCAGTGGACGCATTTGAGGGTGCCGCTGCTGGTGACCCCATTGATCCGCGTGTGAAAGAGTTCGGGACTTTTGTCGCATTGACAAAATCAGAAACAGCCTGTTGTGTAAGCTCCTGAGCATGACGGCAGAAATCTTCATTTCTTAGTACATTTTATAGTGTACTCGTTTCTAACAGTTGTGCTACATCTGTGCCGCCATCAGGTGTACAAGCGAGTTGTTTTTCTACCAAAACGGTGAGCCTGTCTCTTCATCTCTTCTGTCAGCTAATGTGCACAAGCGGCGCATATACGTCGTCTCACTATCGAACAACTAACGCAAGAAAGAAAGAAGCGAATATGAAAACATCATCCAAACTACCCTTCGTTCACTTTCGGCTGCTATTCGCCGAACGTCGTCGATGACGACTGATTGTTCGCCATCACAATTCCAAGGAATCGATTTATCTCCTTGCTATTCCGCAGGGTGGTCTCGAGACTCATAAGATATGAGTATTGCAATCACGGTAACTCGGCAAGCGTTGGCGGAAGGAAAAACAAACAAGTAAACAGAACGCAAAGGAGAAATAAGCGTGAGCACTGTGAACTGCTGCTTCCACTAACGCCGAAACACTGTGCAAGGAGTTCGTCGACATGAATGGACGCTTAGGGAGCCATGCACGAAGTCCGCGACTACAGCTTCGCGGAGAACGGCGCCTTGTCTTGTTTCGCTGAGTGATGAGAAGCCGCTCGAGCATGGAGCGAGAAATTGTATACGACCACGCGAATGACGCGCACAAGGCTGCAGCAAGTGTGGTTCCGAGCATTGTTGTCCCGCCTAAGAGTTTTTCCGTTTTTTTTCCTGGAAACGCCAAGTGGCGAGCGCTACAGCGCTTGACGCAATAACCAGAATAACAGAGATAAGACGAATAATTTGCATGCACTCAGCTGCATTTTTTTTCTGTTTCTAGGAAGGCACGAAACATAAAACGATCGGGATTCCTTCTGGAGAAAGAGCACTCGACACAGACGTCCAGAGATGTAAAATATAAAAGGAAGCAGCATGGGGACAATGGGAAATGCCTTTGCCCAGCGCCGACCAGGAGGGAACGAGAGAGCGAGAGGAAGCGGTGAGTGGTGGAAAGGGAATCAAATACCGCGCCATTCTAATGAGCCGGCGGTGTCGTTGATCCCGGAACGCTGTCCCCTGAGGGAAGGCGAATAAAAGAATATTGCGCGGAATGAGGCCGAGTGGCGATGAATGGAGAGGGGCGTGGGGGCACTCGCCTAATTAATTTCGCGCAGTTTCCACTGCACCTATGCGCCCCCCACTGGGCCCCCACGGCGAGTACGGGTTGAATTGGTTCCCGTTCAATCGCTTCGGTCATCGGCGTCCCGGTTCGGCCAGCTCGCGAACAGCATTGGACGAACCTAGCTGAACGGAGGCTATGTGGTTGGGAAGTATAGGGTAGTTAATAGAAACTTCACGTGGGCAGCTGTCTTAATGCTCGCACCAGCTCCTTAAGTTTCGCCTGAGGGATTTATTTCGTTTAGAAAAAAAATATAGCGAAACGTACACTGATAATTTCTTGTTCCTACACTTGTTTCAGCGCCTGGTGAAGAGGGTTTCGCCAGAAGGAGCGCCTGGGTTTCGGGTCCAGTAACTCGAATGCAAGCTTAACTCTTCTGTAAACTGCTGATCCTTCGGCTACTGGATATACCCTTGCTTTTCGTTCTTGGGTATTCGATACATGATATTGCTTTAAAGAGAAGCCATATTTTTGATGAGTTGGCACGTGCGGAAGTGACACTAAAGCTTGTCATATCTGTAGCTGAGAGCGCGCGTTTTTAGTTTTCTTTTTTTGTTCTTTTTCTCTCAACGCAACATATTCTTCGCTACAGGGACAAGTAGAGGAAAGGGAAAGGGCCGTTTCGCACTAAAAAACAAAATTCCTTTTTGCTTGTTTACCTTTGAAAAGTTTAATTTTATTCGACTAGTGTGGCACTAAGCAATGACTTTTAAATTGCAAATTGTATCCTCACTCACACTTGGTAGGAATCGTTAGCTCTACGCTAATAAATTAGCCTTTCTAATACTACTTTTTGCGAGTATGTGACAGCAGCACACATAACTGGGTAGCGACAGACTGCAAGTAAAGAAAACTTATCTGTCGTTATTTACTTCCAGTTCCAAGAGCACTGAGAGGTCGACAGGTCCACTAGACTCTCAATTCTGGCAAACACTGAGACAGTATTGCCCCAAGCCAATCCAGTCCCGAAATTACGGCTTCGAAACACGGACGCAGGCAGCGGAGCTCGGGGCCACTACTCTATAACCAGAAGGCGTGCAACGTTGACGTATTATAACTGCATTGCGCCGCCGCTGGAATAGTGAGTGTGAGTGTGTGTGTGTGTGTGTGTGGGTGCGAGGGGGGTTAGGTGTTCGGCCTCTGGTCCGAGCAGGTAATGCGCGTGGTCGGTCTCGCGACGAATTCCATTAGGTTGTACAAACTGGGCGCGCGCGGGAGACGAGGCAGGGTGCCGCGGGATAAGCCTTTCCCCTTTCTCGCCTGGTCCCTTCGCCCTCCGAGGCGTCGTTGTGGTCTACGCTAGCGAGAGTGGCATCAGCATCGAGGCCCCTGGAGTGGTTTAGCCAGCGGCGCGCGAGTTTGCACAGCTGGCGTGCCTGTTTGCCGGTGGTCCAGAGTCTGCGTGCGCGTTTGCTTGCTCTGTTCCGAACTGGCCAGGCTTAGGAACGGGTGCAGGAAGATTGTAAACGTGAACGACTGCTGGTGGAGACACAGATGTGCGCTGCCGTTACCTACTGCTCTGAGATAAGCGAACAATCTAATGCAATCGATTCTTTTCCACCTAGCCAAAGATTAGTTTTTTTTTTGCGTTTTTACTCTTTAGGGGTAGGCTTTATAGAACCGTCCTGACCGTTTCATTTCACTCTTGCTAATTCGTGGGTATTGCAAGAGAAAAAAAAAAAAACGCATCGGAGTGAGTGTCTGCATCCATTGGCGCCATCTACATGTTTGTGTCGGTCAGTTGGAGGCTGTAATGGGTGAGTTGGAACGTATTAATAATGCTGCAGGGTGCGCGCGACCAGGGACAAGAAGAAGTAAAGAGAAGTGGTCGTCTTGTTCTGACTTCATCTTGACTTCGCTGCTTTACGTATTTGCCAATGTCTGGCTGTCAGTTTCCTGTACTACCCAAGCTCTTTACAAAGATATATTCATGTCTCTAATAATGCATGAGTGCGTACGTTAGTGCGCGAACACATCATGCCCTCGCATTTGACACGTGAAGACAGACGCTGTTCGTTTTTCTTATTTCGTTTTTGTTCTGCGAGCGTTCGACAAGGAAAATCTGCGGTCCGTACAAGACACGACAGCAAGTGGATAGTGACCCCGCCGAGAGTACAGTGCTCTCCTGCATCTTTCAGCAATGCAGGAGAAGCTCTTTTCGGTATAGAAGCAACAGGGAAAAAAAATCCTGCAAACTTACAGGAGCCAGAAGCACTTAACTCTTTCATGAATCTTACTTAGCCAGAAAGCTTTTCAGTTCAAGAGCTGCGGGTTAACCTAATGCAACTTGCTAACGTTTCACTACAGTGTGTGCAGGAGGCGGTCTTCTCCACTCCATTGAACACGCACAGCTGGTGTGAACGGCCTCCACAATGCGCTGTCAAAGCAAGCGGCTCAATGGGCGGGCTCCAAACCCACACGTCTCAGGGATTTTATATCAAGGAAGAACTTTTTTTTTTTCCTAAGTGTTCTGATGGACTGACGGTTTCTCGCAAGCGCTGACAAGGGTGAGCACAAGCCAGATGACAGACAAGGCGAAACTTTCCTCTTACGCCGTAAAAACTGCGAGCGCCTTAGCAGAAGACAAAAATGAAGAAACAGAAAAAGATGTTTTCTTTTTTTCCTGCTGGTTTTTAAAAGCACAGAATATGAATCATTCCATGCAGAAAATGTGCGTAGACTTATCCCCACAAGAGCAAGTATAACGGGATGCAATTTTGTTATCGATTTAGCTTTTCTAGACTCAAGATTCAACTTTTGCTGGAACTTTAAAGGCGGGCCTGCGTGTAGCGGGAGGACGAAGCCGGCAAACTGAATTGCTGAATGAATAGCGCGGTAGAATAAGGCAGGAAGCGCCTGTATGTCGTTACGAACTTGAACGGGCGCGTCTGTTTACCCTACAGTCGCGAAGCACTGAGAGAAATCTGAGCGAACTTTCTTGCACAGCTAAACTCTACATTTCTTCTAATTTTCGCACTATTCAGTGCGATCAAAATTTACACAAAAATAATAGCGAAGCTCACTGGTTAACATTGAAAATTTAAAAACAGGGCAGACTTGTATTGCACGCATCCCATGGTACAGGGACAAAACGGTGAACAACGCTCACCGCAGACTTGTGCATAAGGAGAACGGGCGCTAGCATTTGTATTGAAGTTGTCATATTCGGACTGGTCGTACTTCCACTTGTGTAGAATGCTTGCCCTTCATGCCTAAAGTAGGCACTACTGAGCGATAAGGAAATTAGATTGAGCCGACTGAGGGCGTTCTTCCGCCGCTACGAAAAAAGAAATAGTGCAAAATATTATATAGCTACTACCAGAAGGCTGTTCTTTTATTAGGGGCAACAATACAGATATAGACGAGAATTGAGAGAATTTTAGTGCAGGTAGATTTTGGGTACGACTCCTCTCCACCCGCAGATTTATTTTTACTCCAAGGCAATGACTAAAGCTCTAGAAACTAAATTATTATTTGAACACTGCTTTAATACACGCTGCTATTTTAAAGTTACTTTTGTACAGGTATTTATTAAGTGCTTAAGCAACAGGGGAGAAAATAAAAACGCCACACTCTAAACAGAAATGAGTTTATAGAGAGCAAGCTGTCCTCTAACGCACTCTCTTTTATTAAACAGACTGTCCTAGAGGACAACTTACTCCATTTTTTCCTCCCGTATAGGTGCATTCATGCTCAGAATGCACCTGTTCCAGCTCCTAAAAAAATATTTAATGCACAAACCGCAAGCCAAAAGACGCACGCACAGATCTTGAACTCGACGCTATGCCACCTGAGCGCTCCTCATTCAGGTTAGAGACCTGGCGAAATTTCTTGCGTCATTCTTAGAGAGAACCACTTCATCGGAATTGGAACGGCAGTCTCAGGTACCAGCATTCTGTCTCTCACACTTGTCAGCGCTGCATCTTGAACGACTGGGTTCACTTCGGATTCATTTTTGCCCTTCCTTTGTGGCACGCGGGAGACTTCTCCATTTGCAGTGCGTAAAAGCTTGCGTTTAATTCAAGATAACGTCCTAAATTTTCCGGTGCATCTAATGAAAATCATGGCAGAGCAGATTAAGCGCGTAATCAAGCAAGGAGGCGACGGTCAGCTGCCGTTTTTTTTAACGTGTCGTTACGGGCAGAAACCCTTGCTGACACTCTTAGCGGCGCCAGACAGGAGTCTAGTTAATCGTAGTGTTTAAATTTCGAAGACTAGCAAGCAGTGGAACTAGCAACCCGAATCTCCAGCTGCTTATATCGAGACTTCTGCTATGAATCTGCTATTGAAGACGCCTGGTTGCAGTTCGGTAATCTTGCGTATTTTGGGTATACAGAGTTGCTCACAATTCTGCTCATCTTGTGTGCTTGTCTGGCTTTGTAGTAAATGTAGCAACTATCGTTTGTACTTCACAGGCGCCAGACTAATTAATAAATAAACGAATAAAAACAAATAAACGACTATGCGCTAATTTCACCCGAATGATGATAAGCTTAAAAATTTCGGTCGATAGGGCCGTTCATTCATCCCTGGGAAGTTAAAGAGTGGCTAGTTACAGAACGAAGGACGGCCGACAGCTTCCTCAAGAAAGTTTTTATTTATGTCATCTTTCTGGCACCTGCTATCACTGTCGGATTAAAACGGCCATGTTGAATTTTTATGCATTATAATGTCCCGGAGTTTCCTCGTATAGAAATGTCCTCTTCCATTTATGAATTTGTTTGCCTGTAGTAGGCAAACGCATCTATCCATTTCGTGTCACCCTAACCCCCTTCCCTTCACCTCAGTTTTAATCTTTTTCCCCTCCCATTACTCCCCGCCCCTTCCCCCTGTTTCATCCCGCACAGACCACAGCTTGACGAATTGCTCACTGCCTATCGCCTTGTAACTACCTCGGCGGCTTTCTTGAATTAGTTTTTTCAGGACGAAAGACCACAGCACACGTTTTGTAACCGCTGTTTCATCCTCTCGAGTTGTGTCACCTCATCTTTGATTGGGTGTCTTCAAAAGCGTGTTTCGCGTCGAAAGTATCCAGAAGTAACGTTCCACTTTACTCTAGAAATAAGGTGGGAGGCCAATAAGAAACACATGCGCAGGAAAGTTAAAGAAGACGAGCAGCGCACTCACTTCGACATGGAAACTTGCGAAGAGCTTGGTCGCCAGTGGGCAGTCGAAGCAGACACATCCGCGAACAAATCGAGGAAGCACAAATGACTGAGACGATACGAGGCGAGCAAGCAGGGAATAAGTAATGCGAGCCACGGATCACTGGGCTTCCGGCTAAATTGATTACTGAATGGACCGCGAACGCGACACCCGTTCTACTCGGAGCTGCTGCATGCACAGTGCGACCCCGGTGAAGTGACGAGACCGAAGCCTTAGGCATCGCGTCCTGTTGTGAAGCGATACAAAAAAGAGAAGCCTGATTTTTCTCGCCCCTTCACGCCCAGTTTGTAATACCTCTGGTTTTGGGTGAGGTTTCTGGCCTTTACGCTGTGAATGTGCACCATTACGAAGTGCGGATGTGCACTTGCGACGCACTTTCCAGTTATGCTGCATGGGCAGAGAAAAAGAAGTGCGGATGTGGACTTGCGACACACTTTCCAGTTATGTTGCACGGGCAGAGAAAAAACAGAGATCGATCTTAAGACACATTTGGTTGAGTCATATTGCCGCTATGCACTGTAATGCTTATCTGTTCATGCTCAGAACTGCCGGCACTTGGCCTTATTGTATTGTTTTGACACGAGAGAGGGCCATATTTATCTGGAATGATTGTAGGTGCTTTCCGCGCCTTGTTGAGAGAGTTTCTCGCCAGCTGTGAACAGAGCGCAACCAAGAGTGGCGGTGGTTCTGATGTTCGATGATCGCCGCGCACTCTTGATACTGTCGCCGTCGCCAAGTTGTTTGCGTTTGCGGGCAGAGGTCATCATAGAAAACACTCTGAGTTTCGCAGAACTATTCTGCCTACAGCCAAAGCTTTCGTTCATGCTGTCAATACAGCCACGTTACATTATGTCATGCCACGTGATAATATGAAGAAGACCCTAACAAGCTCAAGAAAGGTGGGTAGCAAAAGTAAATAAGAGAGGGAAAGATAGCCGGAAAGATTTGCCTCGCTACACACCATGCCTATCACATTAAAAAGTCTCCAAAACAAGGTCTCCTTTGTTACAACAAAGTCCCCAGGCTGCGTGCTGTTTTCGTCTTACGGTAAACACGGCAATTCCTCGAACAAAGGGACTACTAAGAGTGACTAATACATTATCGGGTCATAAGATATGTTCATTCTTAAATATCATAAATTTAAGAGAAATAAATTTGGAAAAGTTATTCGAAATCTTAAATATTCTTTACAAAAATATTGAACTCCTGCGCTCGGCTGCTGACCCGAAAGACGCGGGTTCGATCCCGACCGCGGCGGCCGAATTTCGATGGAGGCGCAATTCTAGAGGCCCTTGTGCTGTGCGATGTCAGTGCACGTTAAAGAAGTGGTCGAAATTTCCGCAGCCCTTCACTGCAGCGTCCCTCATAGTCTGAGTTGCTTTGGGACATTAAACCCCAATAACCAAACCAAACCATGAATTCCTGCGCATTTATAAATCTTTGCGGCTTAAATTATGCACAGCACTGTGCGGTGTCTGTACACACAAACCAAACGTGCACCTCATCCACCTAATGAGACATACGCGAACAGTGTTTGTATGCTGCTTCGATCAATTCTTCCACAGAAGTACGATCGGAAACTCAATGAATGAAAGATTAGGAAAGTGTGCTATCGAACTTTCTTGACACAAGCTAACCTTAACTAACAGTTGCTGTTGGGCTAGTCGGTATTCCATGATCTTCGATGAACTAGCGCGAAAAAACAATGGAAAAGTAAGAGAAGAACTTCCTTCTACTTGTCCGTTGTCTATTTGGCTGGTTCATTACAGTTCGAAGAGGCTAACCACACGCACTAAAAGAGACTTTAATGTTTCTACAAAGAAATTCTTGATTATTTTACTTTTTTTTGCTGATCTAGTGGATCATACAACATTTTAAGATTCATTGAAGGATCTCATGGTACATCGTAATCCTCCTCACGTTTTGCTTGCAGTAATGTTTCTCTTATTATACCTTGATCTTTTCTGACAGGAGTTGCTGTGTCCGGTAGTGGCCGCTAACTACTGGGCAGCTGCCTGCTCTCATTCGAAATTTCAGGACGGCGCCACTTTTGAGTTTGATGAAATCCATGTGAACCGATAATAAAACTTCATATCGTGCCGCAGTGGAAAAAAACTTTATTGTATTGAACAAGGAGAAAGGAAGTATTCTGGGCACGCGCAAGCTTCAAGATAAAGTAGAGTTTTGTGAGTTAAAAAGAGCACGAAGCAATAAAACAAAGGTATGGCGGGTATTCTAAACGCGTCTTGGTGCTGCGTAAGCCTCTTTTGTGTTTTTGCTGCTTACCCACGCACAAAACCAAAATAAATAACGGCTTCGAAAATAACACTCTGTATTAACGAGCGAAAATTCACACTCGCTTTTCTTCATTCCATTTAGATGCAGTGTGAGCTGAAACATACAGTAGCGTAATGCAGTTTTCCTGGTCACATCGTTAGACGCGCAGTACAAATACATACGTTTCCCTGCATAAGTCGATTGATGGGGAATGTTTTTAACAGATATAATAAAATTTAAAAGCGATAGACATGATGAACATAATTTCGCAATGTGTGTAACCATTAGATTTGCCTTAAATGCGTTACTTATTCCGCCCTCCATTGGCTTATAACTGGCTGCCTGCTGTGAATTCACCGCAGAGCGTGGCTGAATTTATGTCTGTGCATAATTAAAAAAAATTTCGTTTTTTTTTTTCGATGGCTTCTATGAGCGCTTTACCTGCGCCGACAGAACTGTCTGTTGTCTAGAACTCATATGATAAGCGGCTCTATATAAACACGTAATCTTCGCGAAGGCTCGTGTTATTCACCGACTTAACCTTAATCGAAAGAAAAAATACAGATTTTATTGGTTGCACCGTTAAAAGCCTATAACGTGACTGTTTTAGTGTTAGCTGTGATGTGACAGGAAATAATTCTTATAGTATTCTGGCCTAACCTACAAGGCACCCGACCGATGTTCCATTGCATCTACTGCGACACGTATCCGACCGCAAAAGCATCCTGACGTGCTACCAAGTTCGCCAAGCTGGCCATCGCTGCCAGCGCTCTCGTGCAGTTTAGCGTAATATGGTTCTCTAACAAGCAGTCATGCTTGTTAGACCTGGAACAATATATACCCCTTAGATTTCTACGCGTTGCTTACAAGAAAATTACAACGGCAGCTCTCAATGAAGACTATATCGTACTGGCCCAGGTCGTGAACTGCTACGACTGCAGTTGTTACTCTGCCTGCAAGTTTCAAGGAAGTGAATAGCACCCTTTACAGTGCGCAGCTCGTGGATACGAGAACAAAAAATTAAAGATGCACTTACGTCTCATTAAATGCGGAAATTCTGAAATTAAAGTTCCGTTGCCTCCTCCTAGTCTTGTCTGGGCATGTCGTATCACGTGATCGAACACGTGACCTGTAGGGAGTCTTTGATTAGCCATGAATGTAGTAATGTAATTCTCTCGTCAAAACGTGAACCCTCCATGGCGCGCACCATCATGGCCCGATTCTAAGGTCTTTCCTGCGGATGGAGCCGACGTCGACTGCGCTACAACTGAGGAGCGAGCTAAGAAGAGCTAAGGAATTAAAAATGTTTTTCTACTTTAAGAAGCGATTTTCTGGTTACGAAGAGACCACAAGCATACGGAGCAGCAAAGGCAGATTGGGCAGGAATGTAGAAGAAAAGCCAACGAGAAGAAAGTACACAAAAGTAGAAGCGCAGAACAAGCCATGTTGTGAGATCCGGACTTCATCGCCTCTCTTGTAATGTGCATCGATGCCGCACACGCCGACAACGACGAGACGACGATGCGAAACTGAGGAACCAACTAAGGAGAGCTAACGCTCTAAAACAAGTTAACATTGGGTGAATGCATAACCCGGATGTCCGCTACTGTCGTAAAGCAAACATCACTAAGCGAAGAGAATGTTCAAACTATATCTCACTCAACTTACTTTCATGTAGTATATCTGCGGTCCTAACTGCGCGCACATTTCGGTGTGATGTTGTTAAGAAACCTCGCAAGTTATGCTAAAGTGTATCCCATTCTTGAGCAACACTTCAGTGCTTATAGCCGTAATTAGAACAACATCGTTTGATTTCAATAAGCAAGCTTTTTAACGACCACTGTCGAATAGCAGGTCGCTGTTGAAGTTATAGAGAGAGGTAACAGAAGTGTTCTCTCGGGGTGTATTACGTGAGCCGAACAGGAATAGGGTGCACCGCTGTGCATTATGGGCGCAGAAAGACGCAAGCTCAACGAATAAGTGCATCTTTCGTCACATTTCGTGTATTTCACTGACAGGAACATGCATTGAGGAGCTTCTTTAGATAGAGGAATGGTTTGGTTGGTTTATGAGGTTTAACGTCCCAAAGCGACTAAGGCTATGAGAGACGCCGTAGGGGAGGGCTCCGGAAATTTCGACCACCTGGGGTTCTTTAACGTGCACTGACATCGCACTGTACACGGGCCTCTAGAATTTCTCCCCCAAAGAAATTCAACCGCCGCGGCCGGGATCGAACCCGCGTCTTTCGGGTCAGCAGCCGAGAACCATAACCACCGCGGCGGTGGATAGAAGAATGGTGTGGTTTTGGTGTAGTTTAACTTGTAGATGAATTGACGGAATGTAGAAGAAAAGCCAACGAGAAGAAAGTACACAAAAGTAGGAACGGCAGAACAAGCATTGTTGTGAGATTCGGACTTCTTTAACGCTCCACATCGTTCCTCCTTTAATTTTAAAAATTCGATGCCAGTTTTACCTACTTTCAGGCAAATAGGCTTTGGATTATGTGAAATGAGCACTGGATTAATGATATCAGATCCTGCCTCCTGCCTATGTAGCGCACCGTGGAATGAGCCACTTCTCAGAGTTCAGCCGTTAGGTTGCTGGTGAGACAAATGTTCGCGATAGTCGCATTTACTTACGAACTATGCTTACAGCTAGCTAACCACAATTACACATGGCATTACAATTTGGCATGGCTTCTACTGTGCTTAAAAAATGAGTTTACTCATAATCAGAACATGAACTGTTCAGATGAATGGCGTTGCCAAGTGGTCAGATGGTCCCACAGATTTGATTAACCTCGCATTATGCGCGGAAATTATTACTATGGGCTATGCAGTAACTTTCAGACTTCCATTTTACGCCTATTGATGCAATTTTCCTGGCGCTTACGTTAATTTGTGTTCAATTGCTTCGATCTTTTAGTCTTGAACATGACTTTAGCATTAAACCGGTTGTAATATGTTGAAACTGCGTGGCTGCCAGATTAATTGTGTCGATGCTTAGATTAGTGCACTTGGCACTTGGACAAAATAAGGCAGAAAAGTTTCCATTCGAACGACGTTTTAGATTTTGTGGTAGGCCACGCCAAGGCTTGACTACTGCACGTGCAACGGGGCCCGTATGCTCCGCTCGTTGATTTCACCTTGACGCTGCTCTTGGTCTCGAATCTTACAGCATTTATTGCGGATTGCAAGATTGCTGATCGGCGCTGACCACGTCGGCACTCGTAACCGGAGAGATATGGGAGAGGTCTTTGTCCTGCAGTGGGCGTAGTCAGGCTGATGGCGATGATGATGACTTGTAGTGATCCCACGACCGACATTAATTTCAAAAATTCTTTGTCGCGATCTTCTGAGAGATCATGGCAGTGGCTGCTTTTTTGCATTCTTGGCGTGATTCCTCCTTTTAGGACTCGCTGCTTTTTAAAGTGTGCCGAGGTTGCCGACTTTCGCTTCTTAATTAAGCCACGCGCCATTTCTATTCATTCGCAACAAACCCAGTATTCAACAAGCTCGCCTCAGTGCGCTCAGTTTGTGCGCAGTAGGCAGTGCACAAAGGTTTTTGTGTTTGTTTATTGAAGATAATTTAGCATCAACACTTCAGAGCCAGCCGAAGCCACACCAGACTACTCTAAAGGAGCGTTCGATTCATGAATGCAACTATAATTTAGTAATATGACAGCAATTTCATTAGTCTTGTGATTTTTTTACAGATTTATTTAACAAACTGGCGCCACATGTTTAAATATGCTTGCTAAGGCTATTGGCCAATTATTTGAAGACAAATTCGGTAGAGTAGCGACAGAAAGATACAAAGAAACCTAGAAAGCCCTTTTATTCTTCCCCGTAAAGGTACCTTGTGTCGAGTTGAAAATAAAATTCACTGAACAAAAGCCAGTCGTCTCGCCTCGAATATGTTCAAGGTATTTTTAAACCAGGAAAAGACTAACCTAATATAAGTGTTCATGATGTAAACAGCGCGAACTACAAGGGACAAGAAAAAGAAGGGACACAGGACGAGCGCTGTTCTTTTTCTTGTCCCTTGTAGTTCGCGCTGTTTACATCATGAAAATCTACCAACTCGCCCAACTGAACGTTTTGCTAATATAAGTGTACGGACGTGACTTGCCTTCTAATCGCTTTTTACGCTCAAAATAGTCCACGTGCTTTCAGAATACTACGCTTTCCTGCATACCCGGTGAATTTATTTCGGAGACAGTGAGCCAGGGTAAAAAAAAATTATATGCCACTTTTTGCATTCACATAAAAGATTTTCTTTTCACGTTGCGGAGCCGTTCTTTCCCGTTCACTGAACGGGCTGCCTCGCTAGTGCACGTTGTAAACACTTCTCTGTAGGCACACTCATTCCGCACCAAGCGCACGAAGACGAGGGAAGAAAAACAGCAAGTTAGCAGCGAGGCTTCCGCAGGCGCCTACACAAAGGCAGAAAGCTCACGTATCAGAGTGGGATAAATCAAATGAAGCCAGAGCTCTCGTGAGTTCGCACTTGGGAGGTGGGACTCGCCGCGTCCAAGCGCTAATGCCAATAAATGTCCAGGCATGAGAGTCGGCCGAGAGAACTCGCCTACCAATCGTCCTCGCGCCCACTGGCTTGACCCTCTCCCAACGCGCACGCGTACGCGAGAGAGACGGCGTCGCTGCCCTATTCCTTGTGTCCATCGCCTCCCCACTTCCCTATTCCCTATTCCTCACTACCTCGGCATACCCTCGCGCTCGTCACTTCCCACGGCCTCTTTTCTTCTGCCCTTCCTACCTTCCCGCCGAAAGGAAGACGATAAACACCGACCCAGCGCGAAACGAAGAGGCGAAGGGAAACAGCAGAATAAGTGAAAGAAAGAAGAGGACGAGACCTGCGGATCGGGAGCGAGCGCGGACGCATGCGCAGGGCGAGGCGGCGAAGGTTGCCCCTGGCAACGACCTGGACAAACAGCGGGACCGAAGCGCCACCATTTGCCACCACGGTTGCGGCCGCGGCTGGAATTAAAACAGTCCATTCCAGACTCCGGCCGGAGCGCCCCGCACTGCGCGCGCGCGCACCTCCGTCTGGGGCGAGGAGTCGATTGCCCCGCTGGTATTTTTTTGTTTTCCCTTCGCTCCGTGCCTCGCACCCACAGGCTGTGCGCTTCCGAGGCACTTGTGGCTTCTTGTTCGCCAGTGCGCGAAGCAAAAAAGTCTGGAAGTTTTCTCGTTCTCCGATTCGTCGTCGCCGCTGCCTCTGGTTCACGAGACACCGGCTTTTTGCCGTCGTCGACAAGTCGAGCGACGTGTACAGCGGCGGACTACTGGTTCCTGTAGTGTACCGTTTTGTGTCGGAGCTGTTATTTCCTTTCATCGGTTAACCCGGCTTGGAGGCCCTCAGCGCCAGACGAGCGGCTGACATAAAGCCAGGCTGCCAATGGTGAGCGAGTGAGGGAGATTATCAACAGGTGGCAGAGCAAGTTATGGGAGTGTTCGGCGTCGGGTAAAGCTCTTCCTACGCCGCACGCGCTGGAACGAGAATCCCTGCTAACCTTTCTTCCCGCTGTCGCTGTTTTCCAACATCTCGAGAGCATCGCGCAACTTGCGCTCGGTTATCGTTGAAGACGCCCTAGTTTGAAACCAGTCCGTGAGAGTAACTGGGCGTCAATTGATCAGGGGACTGAGTGCGCACTTGGAAGGCGAGTGATCGCGACGCCAACGCCGACGGGCCGAGGATGACAGTGCGCAAGTGAAGGTGCGAGCAACTGTGCGGTGCGACGGGAGGCCAGCGTCGAAGAAGGGGAAACCTGTGGAGTCTGCTTCTTCCCCAGGCGGCAGCGCTTCGCCCTGCGCGGCTTACGACAGCGCAGTGTTCAGCACAAGGGGGGCTTCCCCGCAGCTCTCAAGGACAACGGTGAGTCCTCCCTCTGGCTTTGTTTGGCTCGCGACGACGCGGTTAGGGTCGGGAAAATTCCCGTGTCAAGGGCGGGGGTTGGCCATGCGACTGCGGGAGTAAGACGCGTGGTCCCATCGTTCCAGATATTTCTTTATGCTATTTTTTTATTGCCGCGTCGAAATAGCCTGCGCACATTGAAGGCCTGGTACAACATGTCGCCGCCTTTGTGAGAGTAATTTGCCTATATTTTGCAAGGCGTCCAGAACGTCTCCATTTCAGTCCAGTGTAAGTAACAATTCTCGTTCCCTTAAGAGGAACATCCGAAGAACAAAACTGCTGGACAAATATAGCATGTAGAGCATAGTGCAAGCGTCCTCAAGCTACGACTTCATTTCTCAAATACTGCACCGTCTGGCATCGAACAAATTTGTTCCAGTGGGAAGGAATTTTAGAGTTGTGTATGGTTATGGTATGTACGGGCTATTTGTCTGGATTATTAGTTCTGTGTGTGCTTGCGAATATACATAGATACCACGGTATAAAACAGAACTGGATGCACTACCAAAACAATTTTTGAAAGTGGTTTAGCTTTTCATTTCAAATAATTCCAAAGCATAAACATGACGGTGGAAATTTGAGAAAAAAATCGTCTGCATGAGCGTCCAAACTACTATTACACTACTTTTATTATCTTTTGGCGTATTGCTGAGTTTACCTTTTGATTGGCAAAAATTCATGAACATGTCTCGTTTTAACAGTCAGCTGTGATTCATGTTATGCTTACTGAACTAGTTCCAACGCCGGAAGGGTTTTAAAGAGCGAATGCTTCAATCAAGTGGTTGAAATTTCTTGCGTTCGACTGGCGCAGCACTTTTGAAATAGCTAGCATAGTGATTGAACCTTTATTTGGGGAGAGAATTGAAACAAATGCGGCGCCTAATGTTTATTCAACACTTCAGAACATCGATATCAAAACTTATAAAAATCACTGCAAGGCCTCTATCTTTTCCTCTCAAAGAAATGAAGAAATATTCATAGCTAACACTGAGTGATCGCATGAAGCCGCGCAGCCCCACTGGTTGCATTTAGGCAAGATTCAAAACAAAAGCTTTATCTTGCGAGGATGCGGTTTTGCTTTTCTAGAGAAAAAAGAGAAGCGTTGATTGACTAGTGAGAGAGAGAGGAAGAGAGAATGAGGTTTATTTAATTGCAAAGTTAAAAGCCTTTCCGCGATGGCTGCTCAGTTCAAGAGCTGTAGGGTCTTCCCTTCGAGCCTGGCGCCGCCAATCATCCTGAGCTGTTAACCGGCTCGTGTGGCCAGAAGGGCGGCCTCACAGGAGGTTTGGGTGGATTAGCAGCAACTGGAATGGACACAGGTCGAATGTGCGCATTCCCACATGTAGTGATTGAGTGTGTGGAGGGAGGGGGTGAGGGGGCAACTTGCTCTTCACGTGGCGCAGGATGGAGTGTAGAGAAGTACTTGTAGCTGGACGTGTTGGCGCATGTTCAGGAAAGAAGATCATTGCCTAATATTCAGGAAAGTGTAGAGAATGGGATGGAACAAAGAGCTCTGACGACCTTCGCCACCTGAAAAGTTTGCTTTAGTTGCGAAGGCACCTGACTACGTCTTACAGCGATAAGCGCCAAGAAAAACATCAACCAGGGTTTCAAGCGACCATAATTGGTGCTCGAAATTAAAAAAAAGAAGCCGTATTCAATGCCGAAAAACACTGACATTACGTTAAACTAGAGAAAAGGGTTCGAGGAAGTAAAGCAGGAATAACCTGTGGTGCCAACTGGCGGTGAAGATTGTTATGATATTTGCGAGCATTACCACCTCAAAGCGGGAATTAGAGACCTCAGTAGGAATCATAGGATAGTGTAAAGTGCTATGTTCAACAATAAGCCGTTCCAGACTTCGCTCTCGAGAAAAGACGACTGCTGTTATCACTAAGGTGACATGCTGCTTCGGCGCTCCGAGCATCACTCTTTTTTAAACCGTTAGCAGTCAGCTTTTAAAGTTTAAACTGAAGAAAGCAAGCGTCGAAGGATGAAGTAAAGGAAGTGGGTGGCGGGCGAGTTTAAAACAGAATAGGCCCTTTATATGCATCTTACATATTTCGCTCCGCGTTTACGAAGCTAGCAAGGTGGCTCCGTGTAACCATGGTGGAATAACTGCAAAGGCAGTCTGGCACACCCAAGCTAATTGCCACACAAGGCGCATCATTTTTAACTTTATACAGAAACAGTTCATTACGAAGAATTTTGATGCGGCGGAGGTGGCCACTTGTTTCTCAAGGCTGCCTTAACGTTTGTAATACCTATAATCAAATGAACGTTTCAAATGTACACTCCGCAACGTCTTTAACTGGGGGGATTTTCGTATCCCTAATTGAACCTTGTAAAATGCTTCTCTTGTTTAAACCGCTGCCATATTCACGAAGTAATTTGACGTGTGCAGTGGCATTGGCAGGTCTATTTTTATTCAGTTGATACTTGAGTGAAGTAATTGCCTGATTAACACAAAATTATGAATAATCTTCATCGTCTGCATCTACGGAATGCCAAAAACAAGGGAGATACATAGCAATGGTTCCGGTGGTGCAATTGCGCTTACACTGGGTAAAGGACTTGTCTAGGCTAGTTTACCCAGAGGAGGAAGTGAGACGAACCAGGACCATTGCTTCGTGCGCCGCTTGTTTTGGCACTTCTTGTAGATGCAGACGATGAAGTTTACTCATAAGTTTGAGTTAATCAGACAATTACTCTACTCAGGCATAATATGAACAATCATGGACCATGCAGCCACACCACACACGTCCAATTGCAGCATGAATATGCCAGTGGTTTAGCTGGGAGAAGCACTTTACAAGGAGAAATTACGGATGCAAAAAACACGCCAGTTAAATATTTGGCCAGGTTTACGCAGAAACAAGGACAGCGAATAACTATGAGCAGTAGCCACCTACTGCCTCAATCAATTGCAGCAGACGACAGAGACGCTCGAGATCAGGAACACCTTGTTCGCTTCCTTCACGAGATATGAGTCGCTGCTTTCCGGTATTTAGAAGAGCAAGTTGCTGGGCTAGTTGGTGCTGTTGCATCGTGGTGGAGCAGCGCAAAGGACGGGACACAAGAAACAAGGAAAGACGTACACAGGCGCTGACTATGAACTGAATTTTTATTGCGAAATACAGAGAATATATAGCGAGATATTGTCTATAGCTGATTGTCTATAGCTTTTAGCCCCTTTAGGGCGACCTCATCTTTCATTACCGATCATCCGTTATTTCGCGCCTTGGCCCTATACACCCTCCGCTTCTCTTTATCGTCTTTCACCGCCACCACATTCACCAACATACTGTATCTACTGACGTGACTGTCTTCTGGATTCCGGTGACCGAGCAACCTTTTATCTATGTTCCATCCCCTCATGATCGCTATATATTCTCTGTATTTCGCAATAAAAATTCAGTTGATAGTCAGCGCCTGTGTACGTCTTTCCTTGTTTCTTGTGTCCCGTCCTTTGCGCTGCTCCACCACGATGCTTTCCGGTATGGCTACCGTGCACACATCAACTTGGGAATGTGAAAACATACGAATATTATTTGAAAGACGAGAACAGAATGTCATAAATTTAACCACATTAGAACACTTGTAACCAGCGGAGATATATAACCGCAGAGATAATACAGGGACACGCGGAGTTCAGGAATTAACCCACGAGAGAAGCTTAACACAAATTCATCGACATCAATGCTGACATTTTGACAAACAAGCGCCGAATCAGAGCAGTTACGGGTGGTAAGAAAAACCGCTGTCTTATAGAAGGCACTTGCGCAAGTGTTCGAAGCAAACACGCAAGTGCAGAGGCTGACTCGTGCAATTTATTTTGCCCTGGTGGTGAATAAAATAAAACAGAGATAAATGGCGTTACGTCAAAAGAGAAAAAAGACGCAAAGTGATATATTGTGTGTTGGAAGTTAAAGACAGCACATAGCAATTGCTTCTGCGACACCTTTCTCACTAACTGGTTCTCAGCTCTCTATTGTCTCAGCCCAGTAGATGTGTAGTAGAGGTACACAATCAGCACGCGAGTTAGGAATAATGCCTTGTTTTCTTTTTTTCCTTATGTAATCAGTGCCAATACGGCATCTCTGATGTGCAGGAACTTAGCGCTATTGCCTTCTGAGACAAGCTCAGGTTTTTGTCGTCGTCACAGTCACGCCCGCTCCGTCATAGGTTATATCTTGCTAGTTTCGTTATGCAAGCGCTAGAGGGGTTTCATAAAAGCAGGTAATAGGCTGTTACGGTCCCTGTAACTAGGTTAGTTATGCAATCATAACGGATGATACAAAAATAGTTCTAAGGATTCTTGTCTCCATATGCCTAACAAGGATGTACGGATTGATGATGCTTCCTCCCGTGCGTGCGTGCGTGCGCGCGCGCGCGCGCGCGTGTGTGTGTGTGTGTGTGCGTGTGCGTGTGCGTGTGCGTGTGCGTGTGCGTGTGCGTGTGCGTGTGCGTGTGCGTGTGTGTGTGTGTGTGTGTGTGTGTGTGTGTGTGTGTGTGTGTGTGTGTGTGTGTGTGTGTGTGTGTGTGATACAGCGCGAATAAAACTGAACAAAGGCAGGCAAAACTTAAGAAAAAAAGGAAACGTATCAATCTGCTTTCTTGCATGGAAGAAAACAAAGAAAATAATAAACTTTATGCTCGACGCGCGTGCGAATTTGAGCCTTGCTGATAGAATCTTGAAAGTTGAAAGGCTAAAAACTTTACTGCTGCGGTCCGGCTTTGATATTTTCTATGCTATTTCTTACACACAGATAGCAGTTGTGTGCAGAGAAACCCGCTTACTTTGTCTCTCGGGAACAAGCGCCCAAAGCTGTGCTGGCGAGAGCAAGACCTACAATGGAACCAGCGCTCTGCGCAAGTGCCTCGACAAAAGCTGGGCCCGCGCATGCGCAGATGGTGCAGTATTCTAGTGCCAGGCCAGAGCGCCATCAGAGTGCATTCCACCAACCACACTTTCAGACATCAGACATTATCTTTGCAATCGCTATTATGAGTTTATTGTGGCCTGCTTGATGTCAAGCACATCCGATGCAGCCTTTCGAGTCGACCTTAGTTTTCTTCTCTCGATGTAGTGGTGTAAAGGACGACCTCCAGGGAGCGGAAAACCTGCAATTGAAGCTTGGCCCGCAAGGAGTGTTATTGGTGAGCGAAATCATGGAGCATGTGAAATGCACGCGGATGGGCCGCCGAATGGCATATCATCGGCGCTTCTCGCTTCTTTCTCGCATGATGGGACAAGTTTGGCAGTGCTGCCGCGTGCCTATCATGCGCCGAGCATTTACGCTTGCGAAAAGTGCGAAGCCATTCTGAACGGGCTTAACGTCAGAACTTCGCCTGGCGCCGTTTCTGCCACGGAAGCGTCGCGAAAACCGGCTGTTTGGTCCTGATTTAGCTTAAATATTTTTGCCTTGCGCTCGTCGCTTGCCGGCGCGGCAGCGTGGCCATCAGCCAATCGGCGCGCAGAACTGGCTGTTGTTCCCTCCCCAGCCCTTATCCGTGTTTCCAAGCGCAATTTTGCAACTATTGTGTGAACAAGCGTTTCGTCTGGAATGAATATTCACATTTAAAATCAAACATAACGAAATCTAGGATCGAAGCTATCCCATGTCCTTGCAGCGAAAGAGGCGTCGTTTGAAAATTTTCAGACACCGAGCGTAGCGTGCCGGCTTCTCAAGTCAAGAGAGTGCAAGGTTTTCCTCCTTACAATCGCTGATCTCACGTCACTTGTGATGCGGAAGCATTTGCGAGATTCGAATGCGAGTAAATATGCTCCAACGATCTACGTTGCCTTAGCTCGTCGCGGGGTTTCGCCTCGCGTACAGTAGTTGCGGCTCTCGTAGTGCATACAAAAAACTTTGAAAATAATGCCAGATGTATGGCTCATGTGAAATGACGCCTTCTAGGGCTGATATTTACGAAAAGCTTACGATCGATGTATAATGACTCCTGTGACAATAATCAGAATACGTGGCCGCAGGTCAAGGCAGTGCCTTGGCCCGACAGCTGTTCAAACATACGTGGTACCATGCTAATGCCAGTTGTACGCTGTTTGACCTTTTCTGTGCTATTTGTCCGCATTCATGGTAACCTTATTTTGGGCTCTAGAGCCTCGGAAAGTAACGTCAACGTCGCTGCACACTGCTACGCGGCGCCTGGCCGGATGGCGATACGACCCGGCGGCGTCAATTTGCTCATTCCTCGCATGGAAGACTATGCGACGAATTCGTGCCATCTCGCTACGCAATGTTTTAAGCATGAAATGCTTTTAGCTCCCGTTGTCGGCAGTGTGGTGACGTCACGCCGAGACCGAAAGCCATCACCCGGGCACTGAAATCCACTCATCCGGGCACTGAATTCGTCATCCGGGCACTGAAATCCACTCATCCGGGCACTGAATTCCAGTCATCCGGGCTCTGAAACGAGAACATCCGGGCACCGTACGAGACTTAACGAGACTCTCTAAGCCCTCCTACGCGACCGGCATGCAAGCGCCGGTTGGTCTCCAAATGAGACAAAAAATAACTGCTGCCAGTGCCTTCTCAATGTTTATCAAGATATCAGTGGTGCTGTGGGTTTGATAATGCACGGAATTATAATTTCCGATTTCTAATAACGCGTGCAAAAAGCACATAAATGCCACGTTACACTTCGTTGTCATACGTGATCCGGGGGAGAGGCGCTGCGTTCAAAGGGCAAGGCATCGCGCCGAACGGGTGGTGGCGTTCCTCCCTTCCTTTACGGTGCGGTTCGGGTGTCCACCGAGATGGCAGAGAATTACTGCGCCATTTCCTTTCCTCAAAAAACCTTGCGTTCAAATGGCAAGGCATTGCGCTGAACGGGTGGTGGCGTTCCTCCCTTCCTGTACGGTGCGGTTCGGGTGTCCACCGAGATGACATTAGGCCCGTAAACATTTCATGCTTACTCTACTCTCGTTTACGGGAGAGGCAGAGATTTTTTTTTTTTTCTCCGAGTGTTTCGCAGTGAATGTCTCCCTGCTTTTTTTGTTTAACGTGTTCTTGAAAACAATTTCTTGCTCTAGCTCAATCCTTATCATTTTCCACTTAGTGACTACTTTGCTATGTTCATATTTCAGCAAATGCGTTTACCTGAAGCTCTTCTTTCTTAATGAAATTGCCGCGTCGACGAGTACGGCCGAATTGGCGAGCTGCTACTCGCTTTCTCATCATCGTGACAGATGTTGGGGAGTAAGACAGCATTAAATTGAAATCAAGTTGCATTGCAGTGAGTGGCGCTCTCGTTTTAATACTCGAAAATTCGTCAATAATGCCTACTATGTTTTCTTAATCGAGAAAGCTACACCATGTTTTCTTCGCCTTTAATCCCTAACTGAATCCATCTCAGCACTTACTATTTTCGCAGGAATATGTGTTCTCCTACCGAAATACCAGTCACAAAAAAGTGAAAATCCTACTGCTATTAAAACCAATCAATCAATCAATCAATCAATCAATCAATCAATCAATCAATCAATCAATCAATCAATCAATCAATCAATCAATCAATCAATCAATCGATTATACAGTCAATAAATCAACTAACCAATCAATTAACTAATTAATTAGTTAATCACTCAATCACTTAATCGATCAGTCAATCAAATAATTATTCAATCAATCAAATAATCAATCAACAAATGAAATTTTCTCCGCATTGAGATATTCAGAAGACTATCGTAAATCCCTCTATTGCCGGGCACAACCAGTATCTTTGGTACGTTTAAGCACCACTTTACCAGGGGTTCGGTGCAGAAACAACACCCTTCAATAGGTGCTAGATGGTCTACAAAACCCAAATGGAAGTTTGAACCCACAGACAACGTGATACGAGGCCTTGTCAGTGGTTTGCTCACGACCTCGCACAGTTAGTAAATATAGCTTATTTTCGGTTGAAAGAACACTCGCTTCTTATCCTGTAATGAAAAAGCGACGAGCATCTAAAGGCCTCGTCTCTTTCTATTCCACTGCCGTGGCTGTCGCTGATATGCAAGTGAATGTACAACGCACCGCGCCGCCTGTGAATGCCGAAGCACTTTGCCTTGTGACCTGACGGCGCCCGTCGCTCCCCGTGCCATGTGCCTTTTCTATTTGTACCGTAGTTTTCTTCCACGCACTGCCCGCATTTCCGCACGCGTGCGAACGCCTGATTCAGCCTTTTTTCCGGAGAAGCCGGACCCCTAGTTCTACCAGCGAAGAGCTGTGCAGTTTCGGTGGACGCCGACGGGCGGTCCGCACCCGGTGTAATTGCGTTTCGTAACTAGCGCCCATTCAGAGCGCTGAATGGGACGACAGATTAGTTTTGGCACACGGCGGGTGTGCCCCGTGACGCTTTCAGGCCTTCTCCCCTTCTTCCTGCTCCCTCTTGCTTCCATTTCCCTTTCGCAGCACGCGCGAACTCTTTTCATCAGCAACCCGTCGGTGGATCACTGGGCTGTAGTGGCGCGCCAAGCTCCCTGAGTGGCTCGGAAAGCTTTGTGTACTGAGCGGAAACGATGGCACACGCCTGACCTTATTCCTTTCGTAGGTACGCCAGGCAGAGCCTCCGAAACTCCCCGGAAACTGCAGGCACGAAAAGGGCGGCGTGTTAGACGGCGACGGGCGCCTAACGGGACCAAGTCGGTGAGACTGAAATGGGAACTTCCAGTAATGTACAGCTTGAAAGTTTATTTTGAAGTTCCTAAATATTTAGAAAACATACAGAGACATTGAGAGGTTCAGAGAGGGCGTTGGTTACCAAAAAAAAATATTAATCGAACGAGGTAATGGAGAGCAATGACATAGCAGCAGAAAGGCACAATGCCAGGTTGTGTAGGTAGAATGCACTCAGAAAAAAAAAAGCAAGGTTTGCATCATTTATAACAGCAAGTGGTTAGGAAAACTTTGTTTCTACTGCACTTTCTACAAAACTTGGAAGCCATAAGCATATTCAATGTAAGACATTTTTTTTAGAACTAAACCACATTCGGCCTAGATTATTTTCAATAATGTAAGCGGATAGATTTAAAATATTAACTATCTGTTAAGAACGCTGCACTTCGTGCTCGCACTCGCTGAAATGATTTTCTTGCTCTTCGGATTGCGTGTGTTCTAGAGTACGCATCAATATTCTAACATTAGGCAGTGTTGTGTTTGAAGCGAATATTTCGGCCGAACCCACGCGAGACATACTCGTGCTTCCCTCATGCATGAACAGCACTGCTCCCATTTGAATAACATATGCTGCACCGCATGCCACATTTCCTAATATTCTTAGTAGAAGCTAGGACCTAAGCGCATTCGCAATTCGCGTTGCTTTCGTCGACTTATTAGGTATGCAAATGAGATTAGTTGCGTCTCGCTAATGCGCTCTGAAAATGAGAAGTCAAAGTAAGAGCCTACATTTTGTTCCGTCGTGCTCTGGAGTAGTCGCTAAGACCGTGTTGGCCGAACATGTGCATATGTGTTGGCCGCATATATGCGTCAGGAGGCATGCATAGCCTGCTTTTGTGAATGGCATTAATAGTAATACAAAAAGCCAGAGAGGGTACAGACCGACTGGCTCACTCACTCACTGACTCATTCACTCCCTCACTGACTCACTCACTCACTAATTCGCTCGCTCACTCACTCTCTCGATCGATCGATCAATCAATCAATCAATCAATCAATCAATCAATCAATCAATCAATCAATCAATCAATCAATCAATCAATCAATCAATCAATCAATCAATCAATCAATCAATCAATCAATCAATCAATCAATCAATCAATCAATCAATCAATCAATCAATCAATCAATCAATCGCTTAAATTACTATTTAATCAATTAAATAATCAATCACTAACCATTATCATGATTAATCGACCAATTGGCTGCCTGATTGATTTACCTGGGCAGATAAACTCAATTAAATAACTGATAATTAATAATAAACATCGAGAATAAAAAACTAATACTAATAATAGAAAACTAATCCTTAATAACTAAATAGTATGCATCTAACGTGCGCCGGAACAATAATGTCTTTGCGTTGGAATTCCGATAGGTAAGCGGCAAACTAACAACAGCCCTTAGCGTAACAGCAGATCAGATATAGCCGAACAAAGACATTGCTGGGGCTAAATATGCTCTCACAGACGCGTTAGTATATGGAGGACAGTGGTAAAAGGAGCACTTTCGACGTATAGTTTCTAAAGGTACGAATTAGGCAATTAGAATGCAAGAGGAAAGCACGACATGCCAAGCTATTTGAAAGTAACGGTACTGGTGTAAACATGATGGATGTGTTTAGGGTTTAGT